>NC_139350.1:119807636-120295136 GCF_055883805.1 Amblyomma maculatum
CTGAAGATTTAACCTTTCGAGCACCTGCACTCAAATTATTAACGCTGAAGTCGGTCAGGAAATGCGATAAAATCGGTTTTCAATACATCGCGGCAGCCGCGAAATGCCCCCCCCCCCCCCCCCCCCCCCAATTCTGTTGGGAAAGTCAGCAACCCAACGAGAGTTTAATCGCGGCCTCAGCGCGGAATGTGATGCCAGTACTGAGTTAGCGATTGTAGACATAAAAGCATTAACTTTATTGCGCACACGAAGTGCGGAACCTGCGGCGAGATGGCGAAGATTCGAGCGGTCTACCGCACGAGCGTCACAACAGAGCTTTTCAGGGCCACCCAACTGTTTGCCACAGGGCCCCTTGGCACGGGACCACTAGTTCCCTCAAGAAACCATTTGCAGGGCTCAAGATAATTATCCTTGAAACTGGACATCCTAGCCCCGCGCTCTCCTCTGCTTTAAAAAAAAAAGTAAACCCATAACTTCATGAATTTGGTTTTTTTTTTAATTTCGTCGTGTACATATTTTCAAAAATTTTAGGAAATGTTTCGTTGGATAGAATAAGACACTTTTTGTTTTGTTTTGTAGAGGGACAGATAGGGAACACTAAAATAAAATATAAAATGTGTACTTGAAGATTCCTCCCAAAATTTTCTCCAGTCAGAGTCAAAACTTCAAATGCAATTTTCTCAACTTTATATTTTTTGCCAACATGACCAGCCTTCCGGAACTTTTCATTACGTTCTTGTGGTACTATTTTAACAAGGCTTACACCGTTGCATTCAGGAAGAACTTAACTGTGGAGCTATGCTATTTTTATGCTGCTAGGTTGAACGTATCAAATTTGGGGGAGAGTAATGTAAGCTAACTATATTTAAAAATTATGGGGCATCGGCATAATTGAACATTTTTATATGGTAACGCACCTCAGTGATAATATAAATAGCATAGCTCCACATGGCAGGTCTTTAGCTACAGCTACATTTTAATCAGAGCCAAATAATATTGAGGGAAAGTGTCTTAATCACCCATAAGAAATGACCTAATTAGGCATCAGTTATGTTGCCACAATAAGAGAAAAACAAATTATATTTTTGAAAACAGCAGAAAGAAATACATATCAACACCGAATATATGTTTAGCTGCTGGCGAACGGCACAGAAGACAGGAAAAATGAACTTCGTATGATCCTGAGATAGTCACTGCTCTTCGCTAAGTATTTCCAGGCATAGCCTAGATTTTTTTTATTGACACTGATTTTTTTTTTTATTCAGTTAGAAACCAAAATGAGATGAAAAGCATGCTGAAGTCTGCAAAACCGTGCATCAGGGGACCCCATTTGGCACCACTTGCAAAGAAGCAGTGATGCTATGAATTTCACAAGGTGACCAGCACATGAAATCATTGGATATCACTATTCTTTAATAGTGACGGTACAAAAGGCTGCAAGATACAGGGATGGCTTGACAGGTGCAGCAGTAAGGCATCACAGCTTTCAATTTCGGTTACTCAGCTAACTGATGCAGCGAGACATTCTGCGAGCATAGTCTTGGACACGCATGCGGCAATCCTCACATTTAAATTCTGAAAACTATAGCTTCATGTGTAGAAACGACAGCAAGAACAAATCAGGGCACACATTTTTCATTTCCTTTGAGCTGTCTGCCTTGTTTCTTTGTCTGCAGAAGGCAAGGAAACAATTTTTCATGTTTCTTGAGCCTCTAGTTTCCTCAAGTAGTATTAAACCCAGAGCAGGTAAGTGCAATGCATACTGAACTGACAAGTCAGTGGGGTGCTTTTATCATAATGGAGATGCAACATCTGAAGGCTGAGAAATACTGTTCCTTAAGTGCATGTGGCTTAAGATGTCAACAAGAGAAATGAATAATGTCGAGCTCTTCTGATGGACCCCACCATAGGTAGGTGGCCTAACATACCATATATTGCCGCGTATAAGTCGACCTTTTTTTATAAATGTCCTTCCAAAATTTGGGGGGGTCGACTTATAATTGGGGCGACGTATATACGGAGTCTTAAAGTCTGCTTATATGCGGAGTCAAAAGTAATTTCAACCAAGTCACGGATAATATCACGTCCCGTGAGCTCGTAATTTCATAAAAGTTGTCAGACACAATGCGAAAGTAGATCTGCTTTAAAAAAAAATGAATTTAATTGAGATATGCACCAAAGGTTTGCTTTAAGGGGAGACACTGCTCTTTGACACGAAAAAATCGCGAAAAAAATCGATTTTTTGAAAGCGACATTTTCAGAATCTCTAGCTATTATTCCTTTAATTCGCCAGGTTTTGTATCTCGCGGTGCAGTATTTGGGCCAAAATCAATTTATAGCATTACTGTCAGCTGAAATCCGCGAAAAACCAGTTTTTTTCCGAGGCGTGTAGGTCGTTTTCTACACACGCGATCGCAGCCATCTTGGTCTCGTTGGAAAGAGCGGCTTTTCTTTTCCCATTTCCCGCCCCGAGTGCCTCCGCCGGCTTACTGGTGATGTTGAAATCCGAGTATAATAAAGGTCCAAACGCGCGGTTCTATTCGTCGAGCTAGCACACGCGATTGAAAAGCGCGCTGTGATTGGCCGCGCAAAGTTCCCGTCGTCTGCTCCTCCGCAGGCGACGCATCTCTCCTTGTTCAGTCGTAGGGTTGTGACAAGTGTGGCACGATGTCGGAAGCAACGCCGAAGTTTGCTACGAGTCACAAGTTTGGCAAAAAGAAGAAACGATCGGGCTACAACTTCAAGAAGCGCTCAGTTCCTTCGGCCGGCGTCAAGTATAGTCCACCGCCAACAGCAAGTGATGCTGAAGCCGCAGACAGTACCGAAGTGGACTTAGGCCTAACCGGATCGCCGACGAGTGAATGCATTCCGGACAGCAGCCGCATTCGGCGCGACACCGAAATATTGCAGCTTACGGAGTTGTTGCAGAGAGAAATGGAAGCACAGGAAAATCTACAAGTTCTTTCTTTAACACCGGCCACCAAGCGAAAGATGGATTTTTTCATTCGCGCTGACGATGTTGCGGCCGCGCCATCGGACATCAAGACTGGCTTCGTTGTCGTCAGTTTGGACTCAATGAACGCGTTGATGTCGTTTGTGAAGTGCAAGGTGTGTGGCGGTAACGTCCGGTAGGGAAAGGTGAACGTGAATATGGCCTCGCCATAAAGATTATTATAGAGTGCGCGTGCTGTGGTGATGTTGCATCGGAGTGGAGCTCGCCCCGTGTGAACGGAAAAGAGAAGTGCAACCCGTTCGTTGTGAACGTCCTTGCTGCGCGTACGATGCAAGCCACCGGGAATCGACAAACGGCACTCAATGACGTTTTTGCAACCATGAACATTTCGCACCGTGGCCTCCACAACAAAACTTGGCAAAGGTACGTGAAGAAGAAGCTGGCGCCCGCGACAGCTCTTGCTGCCGAGAAGCAAACGTCTCTGTGCGCGCAATCAGTCAGGGATCTATATGATGAGTTGCAGGTTGCGAATCCCGGAAACATTGCTGTGTCATACGACGGTTCCTGGATGATGCGCGGCCACTCGTCCCATATCGGCATCGGCACAGTCATCGAGCTGTTTACAGGACTGGTTCTCAATTACGTAGTCCTGAGTAATTTTTGAGCTGGTTGCGAGCGTGCCCCAAGTGAAGATGACCCGGCATACAAGGCTTGCAAGGAGACCCATGCATGCCAGAAAAACACCACCAAGAAGGCTGGTGAATTTAGGCTGCTCTCACCCTCTTCCAGAGATCACTGCAATGGCACCTGAGATACACTACCCTACTCTCAGATGGTGACAGCTGCACTTTTCTTGCGCTGCAGGATGCCCGGGTGTATGGGTACATTTCAGTTGAGAAAGAAGATTGTATCAACCATGTACAGAAACGGATGGACACGAGCTTGCGAAACCTACCTCATCACAAAACATAAGGGCCCTGGTTTGAAGAGCCTTGGTAGTAAAGCCAAACTGACCGCGGACCTAGTGGCAAAGTTGACAGGCTACTATAGCTGGGCCCTGAAGACTCACAAGGGCGATGTGCAAGGAATGAAGAAAGCAGTGATGGCCACTTATCGCCATATAACATCAAATGACTTGGTGTCGGACCAAAGCTATTGCCCACGAGGACCGAGCTCTTGGTGCCGGCAAAATGCAGCAAGAGCTAAGGGTGAGACAGCTCCTAAGCACCGCTACAGTCTTCCTCAGCACGTATTTGAGGCCTTGTTGCCCCTTTATGAGCGCCTGTCTGATGAAAGGCTTCTTGAGCGGTGCCAACGAGGCAGCACTCAAAGCACCAATGAATGTCTCCACTTCCTAATATGGTCACTGGCACGAAAAGAACAGCATGCCTCACTGTTCACGGTGCAAGCTGCTGTGGCTGAGGCTGTTATGAGATTTAATGCTCGTTGCCAAAACTCCTCTGCAGCAATATTGAAAGAGCTGCACCTCAACCCTGGGACACCAAGCATGAAGCACTTGGCAGAGGAAGACCACCGCCGAGCAGTGGCATCTGCAAACAAGTGCAAGACCACTGCGGACATGCAGCACGCTTTCAAAAAATGCCATTTGGGTGGCCATAGTCAGTCTGACTACATCCCTGGTGCCTTCTAGTCACTTACATTGCAAAATATTGCCACGTGCCTAGCGCCGCGTGACAGCCGTTTTTGGGGCCGACGACGACGAAGAGGTGGTTGGCACGAGCGGCGCGCTGGTGCTGGACTCTGACTCTGTGTTCGGAACGACAAGCCGACTTTATTTCTCGGGTCCTCGGCTACGTGTACTTTCACGGCTTCCTCTGACTTCAGTCGTGACACTGGTGGAGGTGCCATCGATGATCCCTTCTCCTGCGGACGACCCTACGCGGCTGCCTCTCGTGACCACTCCTGTTCACCGTACCAGCCGACGGCTCCGAGGCTTGTCCCCCGAGGCCTTCCCTCTTGACGAAGAGAATCTGGCTGTGGCAACGACACCGCCCGCCCGTACCATGACTGTCCCTTCCACCCCTTCGTCCTGTCTCATCCTTCAGACCCCACGTACCCCTAAACCATTTCACGGTGAGCAGTTTGAAGACGCCGAGGACTGGCTAGCTCACTATGAAAGGGTCGCGACGTTTAACGGCTGGGACGACGCTGCGAAAATGCGGAACGTCTACTTCAGCCTTGAAGACGCTGCTCGGACATGGTTCGAGAACCGCGAGGCCACATTCTCTACGTGGCCGGCCTTCCGAAGTCAGCTCCTCGGTACGTACGCCAACAGTGACCGCCGAGAGAATGCCGAGCGTGCCCTGACCTCTCGAGTTCAGCGTCAGAACGAGGGGGTCGCAATGTACGTTGAAGACGTTATGCGCCTTTGCCATCGCGCCGACCCGTCTATGAGTGAGGAGAAGAAGGTTCGGCACCTGATGCACGGCGTCAAAGAACAGCTTTTTTCCGGCCTCGTGCGGAACCCGCCCACCACCGTCGCGGCGTTTCTGGCTGAAGCTGTGACCAATGAGAAACTGCTACAGCAGCGATGCAGCCAGTACGGTCGGCTGAATTCCATCTCCACACTACCGCCGTCTGACCGAACCGACTACAATCCCGGGGCAGATATGAGCTCCCTTCGCGACCTCATTCGCACCGTTGTTCGCGAGGAGCTCCAGAAAGTTCATGGATCATTTACTCCTGGCGTAGCTTCCCTGGCCAGCATCATCCGTGAGGAGGTCCAGAACGCACTCACGCCACCAACAAGTACAGTCGTTCCACCACCACCCCCGGGCCCCACCGAGCGGATGACTTATGCTGAGGTCACACGCCGCCCAGCCCTGCTACCTACCCCTTCGCCTTACACGCAACCTCAGGTCGCTGTGCACGCTGCGGCACCGCTGCCCCTTCGGGCAGATCCGCGCCAGGCGCCCCGGAAAACTGATCTCTGGCGCGCTCCAGATAACCGCCCTCTCTGCTACCACTGTGGCGAGGCGGGTCACCTGTACCGGCAGTGCCCTTATCGTCAGATGGGCCTTAGGGGATTTTCCCCCGACAGCCCTCGTCCACGGCCTGGTCAGCGGCCTCAGGACATCGCCGAGTACGTCACCCGCCAGCGTACGTCACCCGCCAGTCTGCCACATTCTCCTCGTCGCGAGTCGCGCTCGCCTTCGCCTCGTCGCTCTTCACCCTCTGGGTCACGGTATACCGCTGGACGCCATGGTTCCTCGAGCCCTCATCGGGAAAACTAGCTCCGGCGACCTTTGGGGGCAAGGCCGCCGCACACCGATTCGCTGTAAAGCTTCCACCGCCGCACCGCTCGATTCGCCCCGACGTCGAACGCCGAATTCCTGTCCAGTTTTCGCCGCACAGACCAGATCGCCCCGACGTCGTCCGCATCGCCGACCAGTTATCACCGCCGTGTCGCTTAACTCGCCCCGACGCAGACCACACAACTGCCGCCCAGCTTTCGTCGCCGCACCGCTTGCTTCACTCCGACCTGCCGTCGACATTGAATTGTCCCGACGCCGACCACCCAACCGCCGTCCAGCTTCTCCCACCACACCGCTCACTTCACTCCGAACCGACGTCGACAGGCCCTGGTCTTGGCCGGGTCTCCCTGGACATCCCTATTATCGTCGACACGAAGGAGGTCAGCGCTTTAATTGATACGGGAGCCGATTATTCTATCCTTAGCGGGCGGCTTACAAGGACACTGAAAAAGGTGATGACGCCATGGAACGGACCAGACATACGTACGGCAGGCGGACATGTGGTTGCACCACTGGGTATGTGTACAGCCCGGGTTACGGTGCGAGGCTGCACATTTGTTGCGACTTTTCTCGTACTGCGCGAATGCTCTCGTGATGTTATTCTTGGCATCGACTTCCTTCGTGAGCACGGTGCCACTATAGATCTACCGAACCGCTTGGTGACGTTTTCCGCCAAACTGGCCACTGAAAGGCATGAGTACCGCGGGTCCCACTCCACGCTGCGAGTCGCCGATGATAGCCTCACAGTGCCGCCACGCGCCAGCATCCTCGCCAGAGTTACTTGTGACGAGCCACATCACGGCCTCCGGGTTGTTGAGCCTAATGTCTCCCTCTCACTCGCCTTGGGAGTTTCTGTGGCAAGAGGTCTTTGTTTCCTTCGTGGAAGAGAGACGGAGGTACTTGTCACCAATTTCTCCAATGAACATCGACATCTGTTCCGTGGCACTGTCATTGCTTACGTCGACCATCTGCACGAAGTCGCCGAATGTTTTGCTTCAGAGGAAGCTGCACCTAGCACTGAACCGGATGATGCCGTACACGCTGTCGACATCAATTCTAGCCTTTCCTCCGTTGAAAAGAGGCAACTCCGAGATCTATTGCTGGAGTTTCGTGTGTGCTTCACGTCTTCATCTAAAGTGCAGCAAACGTCGGTCATTAAACACCGGATTATCACGCATGAAGGCACTCGACCCATCCATCAGCAGCCCTATCGTGTGTCGCCTCGGGAGAGAGACGCTATCCAACAGCAAGTCAAGGAGATGCTCGCCGATGGCGTCATTCAACCTTCAAGCAGCCCATGGTCGTCGCCTGTAGTCCTCGTTAAAAAGAAAGACGGAACACTTCGTTTCTGCGTTGACTATCGGAAACTTAACAGTATGACAAAGAAGGACGTCTATCCGTTGCCACGGATTGATGACTCTCTCGACCGACTTCGCAGCGCCAAGTACTTCTCCTCCATTGACCTCAGGAGTGGTTATTGGCAAATTGAAGTTGATGAGAGGGACCGTGAAAAAAACTGCCTTAGTAACACCAGATGGGCTCTATGAATTCCGCGTCCTCCCGTTCGGGCTCTGCTGTGCTCCTGCCACCTTCCAGCGGATGATGGACACTGTGCTCACAGGTCTTAAGTGGCAGACGTGCCTTGTTTATCTCGACGACGTGATAATTTTTTCACCGACGTTCACGGAACACCTGCGCCGCCTGAGAACTGTTCTCGAAGCTGTCCGGTCTGCCAACCTTTCTCTCAAGCCTCAAAAGTGCCACTTCGGGTTCACCGAATTGAAGTTTCTTGGGCACATCGTGAGTGCTGATGGCATCCGAGCTGACCCTGAGAAACTTGCTGCCGTTGCTGCCTTTCCCGTCCCCGTCCATAAAAAAGCAGTCCGATGGTTTTTGGGGCTGTGCTCCTATTATCGTCGCTTTATCAAAAACTTTGCACAGATGGCCAGCCCTCTGACTCTCCTGACTCGAGATGACACATCATTTTCCTGGGGCGCCGAGCAGCAGATGGCTTTCGACGAGTTACGACGCCGGCTCCAGTCACCCCCGATCCTGGCGCATTTCGATGATGATGCCGACACAGAATTACACACGGATGCGAGCAACGTCGGCCTTGGTGCCGTTCTAGTTCAGCACCAAAAGGGGTCGAGAAAGTAATTGCCTACGCCAGCCGTGCACTTTCCCGTGCTGAGTGTAACTATTCCACCACTGAAAAAGAATGTTTGGCGGTAGTATGGGCCGCTGCCAAGTTCCGCCCGTACCTTTATGGCCGACCGTTTTGCGTCATCACTGACCATCACTCGTTGTGTTGGCTGAAAAACTTAAAGGATCCTTGTGGCCGCTTAGCACGTTGGGCATTGCGCCTACAGGAGTTCGATTTTGATGTTATTTATAAGTCTGGCCGGAAGCACACCGATGCTGATAGCCTGTCCCGCGCGCCCGTCGGCCCTCCTTCGTCAGATGCCACCGACGACGATAGCTTCCTCGGAGCAGTCACTACGTCCGATCTCGCCTCCAAACAGCGTGCCGACGGCGAGCTGCGACCGATTATTGACCATCTTGAAGGCGGGCATCCTACAATACCCTGGTACCTTGCTCGGGGGTTGTCGTCGTATTGCCTCCGCAATGGGGTGCTTTATAAGAAGAATTCTATGTCGAGTGCGAAAACATACCTGCTAGTCATACCAGCTGATCTAAGGCACGAAATCCTCCTGGCCTGCCACGACGAACCAACTTCAGGGCATCTTGGCTTTACACGCACCCTAAACCGAGTCTGGCAGAACTACTACTGGCCACATCTTTCTCCGAGCGTTAGACGTTACGTACAGACTTGTCGACAGTGCCAGCGGCGAAAAAAACCCACGCTCAAGCCATCCGGAATGTTACAATCTATTGAACCACCCCTCACACCCTTCGAGCAAGTGGGCATGGACCTTTTAGGCCCATTTCCTTTATCCTCGAACGGACACAAGTGGATCGTAGTCGCCACAGACTACTTAACACGCTACGCTGAAACGAAGGCCCTTGCCCGAGGTACCGCCGGCGAAGTCGCTCGATTCTTTATGAGCGACATTGTGCTCAGACACGGTGCACCGTCAACCATCATTACTGACCGCGGAAAGGCGTTTACAGCTCGGCTACTGCGGGACACCTTAACTCTCAGCCATACCGAGCATCGCACAACAACAGCGTATCACCCTCAGACAAATGGATTAACGGAACGACTAAACAAAACTTTGGCGGACATGATCTCAATGTACATCGACGTTGAGCATAAAATGTGGGACGAGATCCTGCCGTATGTCACCTTCGCCTACAATACAGCGCCGCAGGAAACCACGAAGTTTACGCCGTTCCGTCTCGTATATGGCAGAGAAGAAGCGGAGAAGAAGCGGTCGAACCCGACGCCGCCCATTTCGCAGAACAGGCCGAACAAGCCCGTCAGCTGGCCCGCTTGCACATCAAGGAGCAGCATGCCACCGACGCTCGACACTATAACCTTCGGCACAGGGAGGCCCACTACGAACCAGGGGACCAAGTGTGGGTGTGGACCCCCGTGCGCCACAAAGGCTTGAGCGAGAAACTACTCCACCGCTATTTCGGACCCTATAAAGTCCTGCGCCGCTTAAACAACGTCAATTATGAAGTCATTCCAGATGGAACCGTGACCGTCAGTGTTCGACGCCAGCAGCCTGAAATTGTGCATGTGGTGCGCTTAAAGCCGTACTTTTCGCGTGACTGAGCGTTCCCTGCAAGTGAAACCTTGCGTTATTGTACAGTTCACCTCACGCCTAACTTTTTTTTTCTCCTCTAACCTTGTCATCGGGACGATGTTTTCTTTCACGGGGGGGAATATTGCCACGTGCCTAGCGCCGCGTGACAGCCGTTTTTGGGGCCGACGACGACGAAGCGGTGGTTGGCACGAGCGGCGCGCTGGTGCTGGACTCTGTGACTCTGTGTTCGGAACGACAAGCCGACCTTATTTCTCGGGTCCTCGGCTACGTGTACTTTCCCGGCTTCCTCTGACTTCAGTCGTGACAATATTGCAATATTTTCTCAGCAGTTTTGATTAAAAGAGAGCCAATCTCTTTTTTTCTCGTTTTCTTAAAACACCGATTCTTGACTTCTTGCTTATTTACAGAAGCGATATCTCTGCCTTCAATGGAGGTAGAACCATCATTTTTGTTGTGGCATGTAGCTAAAAGTGCAAAGCACACAATGTTAGGAGCACATTTTGCAATTTAAGTTTTAAAATGTTTTAAATTTTGCTCTAGGTCAGACAGTAGGGCACCCACAATGGTGGACATTGAAATGCTATAACATCGCTAATATTTGTTTTATCAAAAAAGTGCTCCTAACATTGTATACATTATGCTTTCTAGTATCTAGCAAAGTGTCAATATGAATTATTTTTAGTGTGGTTACTTTTCATTGTTTCTGCAAATTGTGAACAATTTTTTTCATCTATCTTTTGAACTAATTGGCCAATTGGAAAAATAGTTACATATTTGAAATCAGCGCAAGAAACTGAATCAGACTACCCAGTTTTATCAAGTTTGGTCGAAAATTAAGAAAAATAGCTTTAAGAGCCATGTCCCCCCTTAATACGATAACAACTTGTTATCGACAAACCGTGGGCGTTCGACGAAAAAATGGCCAAAGCCGGGCGGGCCGGCAATGTTTGATACAAGTGGGACAGCTACAAATCCAATCCAATTCAAAACAACCACACGTGACCAGTTCCATGAGCCGGGAAGCATTTTCCAAGGTCCATTTTCGCGTGTTGTGCAACATTGTGTGCCTTTCGCCATTTCTTCTCGTCGCACCGCCTGGACTCTAGCAGATGTGACAGCTAACAGCGGTGTGTGTGGTTTGTGTCACTCGACGGACACCTTGCAAGATGCCACCACAACCTCGGCAACAGTACAGCGCTGCTTTCAAGCGGCAAGTCATCATGTATGCAGAGTCAGAAAACAACATCGAAGCAGGGCGGAAGTTCGACATCTCAGAAAAGTGCGTGAGAGGCCGGAGAAAACAAAGAAGTAAGCTTTTTGCGTGCGCTGCTACACGCAGTTTCTTTCGCGGGCCAAAGTCCAGACAATACACTGCCGTTGAGGAGGCAGTTCGAGATTGGGTTCACGACCAGGGAAGCAAGAGCCTGAGTGTTTGCTACAACGACATTGAAACAAAAGTGCGCGCTGTCGCGGAGGAGATGTGCATACCGCGTACGGAGTTTAAAGTGTCTAAGAAGTGGGTAACGAATTTCATGAAGAGGAACGGCCTAGGCCTGAGGCGACGAACGACCATATGCCAACGGTTGCCCGAAACCTACGAAGAAAACTGAGTGCCTTTCTGCGCTATGTGAATAACCTGCGGGCAAAACAATCACTCCTGCTTGGTCAAATAGGCAACGGTGACCACACTCCAGTCTGGTTTGATATGCCTAGCAATAGGACAGTGTCCAAAAAAGGGGAGCGCCAGGTCCGCCTGCTGACGTGTACATAACACGATCGTTTCACGGTCATGTTATGCTGTACGGCAGATGGGCACAAGTTGCCGCCATTCCTTTTGTTCAAGAGGAAAACGATCCCGACGAATAAAAAGTTCCCGCCAAAAGTCATCGTGCAGGTGAATGAGAAGGGATTTTTTAATGATGAAATGGTCCTCGAATGGTTTCGTCTCGTGTGATGCAGGCGTCCGGTGGCATTGCTGAAGCCCCGCAGCATGCTCATCCTGGACTCTTTCCGTGGCCACATAACCGACAGTGTGAAAAAAGCGGTACCGGACGCGGGATGCGACTTGGTCATCATTACGAGCGGATTGACACCTATTCTTCAGCCACTGGATGTGGCACTCAACAAGCCATTCAAAGACCGCATCGGTGCATTCTACAACGAGTGGCTCCACCAAGAAAACCCAAAGACACCAACAGGGAGGCTGAAGCGAGCTTCTTTAGGCGAAGTGGCTCAATGGGTCAACAATGTCTGGTATGGACTACCAATAGACATGGTCTCTGCGGCATTCTCTACGTGCAGCAGCTCAGCACCGCTTCCGACGACCAGCAGCAGCAGTGGCTTATTTATAAGATGATGAACGCGACCGTGTCCCCACAAGCGACGACAGATGTCTCGTGAACGAATGAATGTTTCTTTATGACTCGGCCTTCTGCAATACTTTTTGGGCGAGCTAGGACCGCAGGGTGCGGCAGCGTCTAACTTTTTTTTGCCCGAAGGGGGTCGAGAGTTGGGGGGTCGACTTATAATCGGAGTTGACTTATAGTCGGCAATATATGGTACATATGAGCAGTAATTAGCACTTTGAAGTTGAAGACCTTTACTTGTGTACTTGGCAATTAAGGAAAGGTCAATTTAGGAAATAGTGATGCGCGAAAACTACCGGACTAAATAATGCTACGTCCACAGCATCCTGTAACGAGAAATGTGTGCTTGCTGCCCTATGTTATGCTGACGCGCATATGCCTATGAGCACATTTTTTTTCTTCCGGCGCCGATTAACCATGCAGGCATGCAACGACTTCAGCACACACGCTTGGGTGGTTGAATAGCGTTCTTCAGTACGCGCGTTAGTGGCATTCGTCGCCGCGGCTATTCGGTTCGATTTACCTTTTAAGATTTGAAGGTAAACGCATTGCAGACGAAAGCGGATGCACCCATTTCGAGCGAAAGGGCACTCCTAAAACGAGATTAGCGTAAGAAGTACTATCGTGCTATTTATTGATATCCAGGTGAGCAGTCATTCCGTCAAGGAGGAGGAACGTACATAAATGTGTGCGCTCAGGAAGGTGAAAATACAGATATCGAACACATTTCATGCACTGGAAGTTGTCTTGAGACTTGTGGCAGCATATGGCCCGCGACTGGGATTTCGTTTGCCGCTAAGTCCAATTATCGTACTGTCAGTTTCTTTAGGTGCTCACCTTTCCGCACTCGTACTGTAGTTGGTATTATAGGTAATTAGCGCGAATGAATAATAGCGCGAATGAAACTTGTAAATTACCAGTAGGCACAGCAGTCTTCTACTGTAAGGGTACCACCATTTTGGCTTCTGCAGCGTACATGCGCGCGAGTATCGTCATAGAAACATGAGAATTTGCATGAAGCTTTTGACCGTTTAGATAATGTGTGCAATTAAAAATTGCAATCAAAGTTTAGGTATTGTATTGAATTTACATTTTCATTTAAATGAACTCGTACCGGAAGTTACTTGACAACACTTAAAGACTTGGGTACGAGGCTTGCTTGTATTAGCCAGGATAGGCAAATACGCAACCCAACCAGCCGCAACTATCCCCACCCCACTCCCAGCCCAGAGGCGCACAGATGAACTGACCAGAGATGAGGTCACAGCAAGGACACGAAAGACAAATAAAAATTTTAAGTCCTTGTGGCGGCAAAACTTGAGAGACTTTCAAGTGAAAGTGGCACATGAAATGCCTCCATGAGCTGATTTCAACAATGTCTATGTTCTTGTGTTCACCAACAACTGGGCTGCATACAAAAGCCTGTTTTTTTCCACATGTTGAAAAGATAAGTGGCAGTAAAACCTTAAACGTAGACTTTCTTAGGTTCCTTTTTTCTGTCAAGTGGAAGTTTACTGCAACATACAATTTTCTTTTTTGTTTACAACCTGCAAGATGTATTTAAAACACTTTTCCTAGGCCAAAGATGTGTGATGGACCTTTGGAAACGTCTGTATATTCTTAAAAAATGCTCTTCTAAAATTGCCATAATAGACCATATGGAATCACTTATGTTATTTTCCCATATCTTTTCTCATAGGTGAGACATTTTAAATCAAAATGTGTATTCAAAATCAGTATTCTATGCTACATACGCACATACTAAGTTTCAGCAAGATATGTTGAGAAATAAAGCAACTGTTCTCAATATCACTAACTATCCCCCCCTCAAAACCGAAAATACCTGGAATTTCCTACCCTTAGTGTGGCCTCTGGGATCCCCACAGATGCACGCTACCGCCGATGCACGCTACCGTATTTACTCCCATAATCATCGCACCACCAATATTACCACCGCAAGAGTCGTCTGCTAGTAGTAACAAGCACCATCTTTGGAGCGCTACTGAACCTAGCTGGCCTCGTGTGCATGCGCTACCAGGTGGCGATAGTGTGCTCTGGTAGATCATCGTCATTGGTTATGCTTTTTTTTTTTACCTCCATGATGCTCGTAGTCGTCGCCATTTTGCGAGGTGTCTCCGCATCTCGTCATTGTTCTTTCGTTCTGTTCGTGTTACTTTCTTTGTTCCACTGTCTACCGTGTTCTTGGTGCCGCATCGCGGTGGGGTGGTAAGCAAGTTATACAGCCGCTTTTAAGCTGAGAGCTTTCGAGTATAAGCTACAGCATAGCAACCACGCTGCCAGCAGGCACTTCGGCGTCAACGAGTTCTGCGTAGTGCGCTACTAGAGACAGTAATTGCAGAGTCAATACGGACTCAGATCAAGTCTCTGAACGAGAGTAGAACTGTATGGTCTGTTGTGAGCATTATACCACGGAACGCGGGGAGTGATGATGAGACTGCGTGCGGTAAATAAAGTGCTTTTGGCGGCCATGTACTTTTATAACAAAGGTAAGTTCTGCTTCAAAATCATTCGAAACCCGCCGCCGGAACCCACCGGTAAAAATGGGTACAAGCGTCCCCCGGCCTGGCGCTACCGTGAAACACGGTAACTCGAACCACCTTTGCAGGCTGAAGTGTTCGAAATACTAGAGACAGTAATTGCAGAGTCAATACGGACTCGGATCAAGTCTCTGAACGAGAGTAGAACTGTATGGTCTGCTGTGAGCATTATACCACGGAACGCGGGGAGTGATGATGAGACTGCGTGCGGTAAATAAAGTACTTTTGGCGGCCCTGTACTTTTATAACAAAGGTAAGTTCTGCTTGCCGCCGGAACCCACCGGTAAAAATGGGTACAAGCGTCCCCCGGCCTGGCGCTACCGTAAAACACGGTAACTCGAACCACCTTTGCAGGCTGAAGTGTTTGAAACTATTTTGCCCCAGAAGGAGCGCAGCGGGGTTTGCGGAGCTTCTTCCAAGCGCACAACCCTATGAGAGCCGGGCCGGGTGACCGCTTGCACCCATTTTTACCGGTGGGTGTCCGGCGGCGGGTTTCAAACGAACCACCTCCCGCAGCCCTAACCACTAGGCCACGACTATATTTGGTTATATTTACAATAGCTGACCTGAGAATCCCGATTCGCACCTACCGTAAAAACAGAAATATAGGTCGAATTTGTTTTTTTAAAAATTGTGGCGAAAAGCCGACCCTGGTCATATACCGGTCATTGGCGGAAAAACTATGGAGGTCTTGCAACAATGGGCAGCTAAAGTCAACAGCCTCCATCCCATCTCCATCATTATTGCCATTACCAGCAGCGCGGCGTGGCATCGCCATTTTGCGTTAACGTTGTCTGGAGCTAACCACCATAGTCTAGAGTTATTCTGCTAAAAGCCAGCTTTCGAATTTTTTGCTTCAAAATGAGCGGAAGCCGACGACAATTCACCGTCGCCTTGAGTATGTGGAGCTTCACGGTAACTTGGCGGCACAGCGTGAATTTGGAGTATCTGAAAAGAGCGTTCGATACTGGCGGAGTCAGAAGCTGCGTATTGCTAAGCAACCAGAAGAAAACATTATTTCGTGGGTGGACTGCACCGTACCCAGAACTAAAAGCCAAGGTTGCGGATTTCGTCCGGGAGCTGCGTGCAAAGTCGCTGCCTGTGACTACCGAATGCATCCGCGTGAAAGCGGTAGAGATTGAGCGTGCCACACACACAAGGACGCAGTTCAAGGGCTCGCCATCCTGGGTGCGGCGCTTCACGAAGAGAAAGGGCTTTGCACTACAGCGCCATACTTCTGTGTGGCAGAAACTGCCCGAAGAGTTTGAACACAAACTCATCGAGTTTCAGCGCTATGTAATTGCACTCCGGCACCAACCATGATGGGACAGATCGGAAACGCCCACGACGAAACACCCGTGTGGTTCGGTATGCCCTCAAGCTGAACTGTTTCCGAGAAAGGGGTGAAGCAGATCAAGCTTCTAACTACGAGAAACGAGCACTCGCGATTCACTGTGATGCTCACGTGCACAGCCGATGGGAAGAAGCTGCCCCCTTTCATCATTTTTAAGAGAAAAAAATTGCCAAAGGAGGAGTTCCCACGCGATGTCATCGTCCGGGCCAATGAAAAGGGCTTTATGAACGAAGCGTTATACTAAAGTGGATCCAGCTCGTCTGGAAGCGGCGACTTGGTGCTCGCTTTGAGCGAGCGAACATGCTCGTTCTAGACAAGTTTCGAGGCCACCTCACAGCCGACGTAAAACAGGCCCTGTGCGATGGAAAGACTGATCTCGTAGTCATACCTGGTGGGCTGACGTCTGTGCTGCAGCCACTAGACGTTGTGCTAAACAAGCCTTTTAAAGATAGAGTGCGCGAGCTCTATAATGAATGGATGCTGGGCGACAACCCGACCACCCCCACCGGCCGCCTGCGACGTCCACCGCTTGTGACTGTCTGTGGTTGGGTGTTGTCGGCATGGAAATCTGCCCGAAGAGATGGTGCTAAAGGCATTTAGAAAATGCAGCATCAGCAACGCGCTGGACGGCACAGAGGATGATGCTCTGTGGGACGTGGGCAGTGACAAGCACTCGTCATCCGACTCGAATTTGGACGACTCTGATGACTTAGTAGACCAACGCTTGCGCACTTGTTTTTTCTGTGTACCGTACACCTGACCAATTTTTCAACAGTATCGCGCGACCATCGACTCGCGTGCTTGTCAGCGCCTTATTAACTGTGCTGAGTGGCGAAACAAATGAGGTATGCGCATGAGTACACTTCCGCTTACTATCGCTTCTTTCGCTGCTCCGTGCCATGATGATAAGGTTCTGACAAACGCGCGGGTCAATGGTCGCGCGATACTGTTGATAAATTGGCCGGGTGCACATACGAGCAGCATTTTACGTGAAAATAAATACTGTCACCACTGTGCAACCGGTTGGGTCGCATTTGTTTCAAGGTAAGGGTGTCTTCCGGTACTTTTGCCATTGAAAAAGATTTTTTTCGTTTTTAGAATTGGTCAGTTAGGGGCTCGACCTATATTCCGGTCAGACCTATAGTACGGTTTTTACAGTATTTAAATTTGCTTTCAGCACTCCAAAACATTAGCTCGAACATTTTCCCCACATTTTATCACACCTCCCAACTTAGCATCAATTTTCCACGGAAAAAAGTGCGAGCATTATGAGAGTAAATACGGCATTTACTTGCACAGTCTGCCCGTGATGGCGACGCCCGTATTTTGTTTGTGGGTCTCTTCTAACTGCTAAATGCTCTGCTTTTGCCGGAAGCGACCCCTTTACAATTATAATGTGGCACCCTATCTACGCAGGAAACCTTCACCATCGAACAAGGCAGCCAACAGCTGTGTCAGTACAGCAGTAGGTACCCTCCACGGACACGAACCTTTTTTGGAAGTCAGTTCCACATAGTGTAGGTCTCCAGACTGCTGGTGGACAGTGGCGACCACTGGGCCTTGGAACATGATGTCCAGCATTTCAGTTGCGTCCGTGGTCCAGCCAACGGCGGCAGATGCCGGGCGCACCCCATGCAGCTGACAGAGCGCAGCTTGTGCCGGCAGGTGTACAAAGAACTCCGGAAGGGGACGGGTATTTTCGGGGGCCACTGGGGCCACGTTGCCATAGTCAATGAAGTACACCAAGCACATTGATCCCTGGAAGAAGGAAATGTGTGTGTTGTGTTGGGTTTTTTGGCGCATAAGCAACTAAGGCTATCATGCGCCATGAGCAAGGTGAAAAGCAGGAAAACTTGCGAGGTCATAGCCCCTGCAGCCCCCTACAACAGAGACCTAAAGGAAACCAAACTTGACACTGTGGTTCAGCAGCTCTAATGTTATGTCATGAAAAACAGAGTTGTTTTTTTAATATTTGCTGATCTGTCCCCACTCAGATGTTTTCGCTCAATAACAAGACTTGCTTTCAGCAAAGAAGTCTTTAAGCACACTGCACAAATTTACCAACCCTTTATATGGCAGCAAGCCACGTTTTGTCCCACTAGCTTCAAGCCCCAGCAAAAGAAAAGCAGTAGTGCGCCTATGTACTATATTTTTGCATGTTGTATACACTACCAAATTATATGCATTGCAATGGGCTTTCTGGTATATAGGCTAACTATGGCCATCATGAATCAAACACAGGATTAGTTTGGTTTGCATTGTGGGGTTTAAAGTCCCAAAGCAACAGGGTTTAGGATATGCGTTAAAAATACTGTTTAATATAAAAGTCAAGAGTTCACTTAGAAGGTCTGCATTGTTTATGAAATCAAAAACACGTAAACATGAAAAAAGGGGCAACTTCTAGCAGGAGGCTTAAAGGGACACTGCAGCGGTTTTCAGATGTGCCAATAATACTGGTTCATTAAATAGATTATTTGTTGATCATGCTTGTGAACTAATTTTTTTGATTGTGCATAAAACACCTGCCCAATTGCAGACTTAAAGCGCGCAATTAAAATCTCCTGCGCCCCCCCAGCTGCTACAGAGAAGGAAAGCAGAGAGAGAAACCTCGCTTCTCCATCCGTCGTGACGTCCCTTTGAGGAGCCGAAGGTATTCAGAGCCAACTGAGGGAGCTTGTGGCATTGCGTTGTTCCTCGCCTTACGTGTGTTTCGAACGTACAAAACACAACTTGGTGTTGTGCACCTGATACAACACTGCTCTGCATGTGTTCAGATGCCCAAGCAGCTGTGGCTGCGATGGTGTCGTCTTCTATAGTTCCTCGCAATGTCAAAAGCTCGCGGCGCAATGGGACGCTGCTGAGCAGAGAGATAATTTCAATCCGACCAAAGAAAACTTATTCAGCACAAAGCATTTTTGCAACTACAACTACATGCAGTTTGTTCCTAATGCGATTTCTATAGGGCTTTGCAAAAAAAGGCATGGCTGAACCATGACTCAGTTCCTTCTATTTTCTCGCACAATAGAGTCCTGCCAGTCACCATTCTCTAGAACCGCGTTTATTAAAGAAAGATAAGCGAGTTAAGACTTTTACTTCGTAGTTGCATTACTTTTGACTATTCAGGTCTCATTTATATGTGAACCGTTGCGTTTAGCGTTGATTTCAATCTGTTCATGGAGTGGAATCTCTCGACGGGACGAGCAGAAAGCATCGGCGCATGGTTGTATTTGCATGTAGAATTTTTTGTTTTTGCGCAACGGCTTCTGTGCAAAACATCAGACAACTCATCGGCAGCCCGCACTGGTGATCTTTGCAAACTAGCAGATGATTAAGAAGAGCCCACTGTTGTGTCACAGCTAGGACGTGACAGCTTTGTGAAATCTTTTCCAGCACGCCACATGCCTGGTATGTTCGTGGAACCCCTACAGGAGCGTTATTAGAAGATAAGGCGTGTACCGCTCAGCTTAGTATGGGCGCATTAAGATATGGAGTGCATAGAGCAAGGTTTCCTCTGATGCGTCCATGCAAGCAATAATCGAAGTTGTTTATATAGGGCCTTGTAATTTTGCACCCGTTGCTGCCTCGTCATTTTACATAGTCCTGTCTTGTTTGGAGATGCAAATTAAATTAGGAATGAAAACGATGAGTTCTTGTAAAAAAGCACATTTCAGAACATGGTTTTCTCATGAAGGCATGGGTGCGGCGGAGTTGCAGCTTGGCTTTCAACATACTTCAGCCATCAATTCACTGAACGTACATTGTGAGCGTATGGTAAAAGTGAAAGGTTCTCTATGTCTGCTAAATGTCTCATGGCTCAAGCAGCATTCTGCACGTGTTTGACTTGGTCTCCAGCACAATGTTGGCCAAGACGTCGCGTGACGACATTTTGAGGGCCGGAGAAGCTGCCGATGCGGCTCCTTCGCTGACCTGCGTGCTGATCGCAGCGCTCTGCGGTTTTGTGACACGCCATTTCCACTCGAATGACCATGCCCACAAGCGATGTGGCACTTCCGTTGCGGGAAGCGTAGGTTCTGCATGAAAACTTGCTTGGCCCGGCGTGTCATAATGACATTCACAAAACCGCAGAGAGCGTTCTAAAGCGTTAAAGAAGGACACTCTCACTGAAGACTCATTTCAAGCCCTATATAGCGACCCATTGAGGCTCTCCTAGGGAAAGTAAGGCTAAAGTGCGGAAGGGAACGACATGCTAGATGCGAGGGACGTAACAGCTAGCGGCACTTGACTTCTGTCAAGACTGACGTTTTATCTCAGAGCAAAATCAAGGCACCTTGCGTCGATACCAAAAAAAAATCATTTCTGCTGTGCCGCAATCAGTAACCGAGGCGCTGAAGGAAGTGATATCTCCTCTCACCCCATTATCCACTGTCACATATTCCGGTTTACCTTACGTCGCTGGATATATCAAGTTAACTTCGGGTGTGAGACAATTGCGCTATTCTTCTTGAAACTAGTGAAAGAAGCAGTCCCATGTACATTCTTCCACGAGTGCAATATTCTAGTGGACTACATTATCCGAAACCAGAGCTTGTTGCCCTATTAAACATGTTTTATTTTTATTTATTTTTATTTTTTTGAAAAAGCTGCCGTGCACCTACTACACACAAATGTTGCCGAAGTACTTAAAATCCTGATTCAATCAGCACTTGAGAATTCACCACTGAGTTGCCCGGAAGCAATTGAGAACATCCATGTTATAATTAAGGCCGCTTCTTTGATATTTGAAAAATTTCTCAGAATCCTTCTTGCCAGTTAGTTATCCCAAGAAGGTGACAGGCAGGAACGAGATGCCAACTCCTTATGTGCACAAGCAGTGCAGGAAGACTGAGACTGAATTTTCTAGCCGCAGGTCGCATTTTGATGAATTCATGAATATGCAGTACAATGTGAGCTTTGAAATCATTTTTTAGTGTCTGCCAACCTTTTCAATTATGCATAACTGTTTATGCCCATTAGTTTTTTATCTATGTATAAAACATACTAAGTCTGTCATACATGTGCGTCTCACGAGACTACATATACATCTTCGGTCTTTCAACCGACTGATATGTTTTGAACGAAACTAGAACAACCCACTCCACCAGACAACTGAAATTTTAACTATATGCGCAAATTTTTGTTCCTTACTATGAATCTGAGACGCGCCATGAATTTTCGCCGGTCCTGTTTTGCCCTGAACGAAAACGGCAGCGGTTGACAGAATCTCCACCCATCAGTTTGCCATGCACTCGCGTCAGGTCGTCCTAGACCTACTTACAGCTTTCAAAGGCAGACTGCATAGCCTGGTACATTCATTATGGTACAAAATTTAGGGGCGAAAAGTGTTGAGGTAAGTTTACCCGAAGCTTCATATTTGACCGTGCGCGGCCGCCCTGATGAAGGCGCACGCGCACGGATTATTGACTATTTTATTCCTCGTACAAGATAAATCTTAGACGCTGAATGCGGCGTCTTTGTATAAACCATAAGGGGCGAAATGTCAGGACCTGCCGGTAGCAACTGGCGCGGGTGGAGCTAAGAGCGAGCGCGTGTTTCCGTTGCGCGTGAACAGCTGTAGCGGAGGAGCAGCAGTGGGGCAGTAGGGACCCCCCAGAGGCGCTGCGGGTGATGGAAACAGACCCCATTGGAGAGGCCGTAAGAGAAGAGAAGCGCGCTCTCCCTCGAGACCGGCCGTGGCACCACATACCGCTGCATTGCTGGTGCAACAGTGGGGGTGACGAAAAATGCAGAACGGCTACCCCAGATTCACAAACTACCGAGCAGTTGAAGCGTGTGTGAATGAGGCGGGAGCAGACACCGCGAGCAATGGCGCGCTTTCTAGCAGAGACTAAGAGAGCGCGCTGAGCGCCACGTGACTGGCGCGACCGATCAGGCCTAAAAGTGGCTTTGCGAAGCCTTCGCATTTTTGAAGTTCGTGCATTTATTTTTTTTTATCATAGACACGTGGCTCCGATGGAAGGAGTACTGTGGTGAAACAAGCTTTCCAGTGGTACCAAAATCTTCACGACTGGCGTTATGGGCGCAGAGTTATTGCACTCGAAAATCAACCATTTTTGCGGACATTTCGGCCAGCTCTTAGCTACCAGCAGTCACAAAAACAATTTTTAGGCTCACTTTGCAACTGCTTTCAGCGGAATGTTCTTTCAATGTGACTGAACAGGCCTTGTAGATGCCGAATCAGATCTTTTTTAAAATTTGATGTTTCGCGAAATGTTCGCGATTTGATCCCCCTTAAGTGGAAAGGAATGTGTTCATTATAGAGCAAGGGTTTGCGAATATTCGAAATTCCGAATATTACAAAATACCGAATACACTGAAAACTTTCGAATTCATTGCAGTTTTTCCACACTGCATGCTTCACTGCAATACCTGACCGCTGTGCAGTGAAACATCCTCAAAATGCGGCAGGGCAGTTTTGTGAAGAGGGCCTTCCCAACAGAGCGTAAAGCGAAGGATCTTATGGAACCAGGAAAAAAATGTTCTCTTTCATTTCATCTCAAATGCAGCCAACGATTGTGTAGGAGCCCATCACATAGAATTATTGTGATGCAAATGGTTTTCAGCAGTTTTTTTATCAGGCCCATTCGATAGTTGCAACTTTCGGTTATTTTAGACATCTAATGGTCCCTTAAGGGCCAAATTAACAAGAGTTTACTGTATTCAGCAACAATATGACAGCTTCACCTGGTTTCATGTGTAGTCAATGACCGTATTTTTGGACGCCCGAATTTTCGAACGTGCCCGATATTCCAGACGACTTTGCGGCACCGCCACGAGCCCTATAGAATAATGTATAAGGGCATCTGAAATTTCAGACGCTCGAACCCCCCGCAATCCAATTTTTCCGACTTTTTGACGCGACAGAAGGTCTGAAACCGCAACTGTGTTATACAAAGCCGCCATTTTGGCCATCTTCCAGTCTGTGTAACATGTCACAGCTCTGAACAACTAGCTGTACCTAGCTGTCACACACTGATTTGGTCTGGCCACTCTGGCTATGTTCACCAGTGCCTCTTCCGGAGTTTCTGGAAGCGCCGTAGACGCCCCGACCGTTTCGCCTTTTCATTGCGCAGACTCATCGCAGACCACATGGTGTTTTGCTACACTGGTGCATGGTTTTGCTACGTGCTACGTATTGCGTCAAGTGTGCTCTGCGACGCTAGGCCTAATTGCTTCAATACTTCGCAACAAGAGGATTTTGCTTGCCCGTGATGGCCCCCACTCTGCCCTCGTCGATGGCATCAAAGCGCGGAAAATAGTACAGTCGGTTAACGATGGAGAAGAAAGCCGCCATTATTTAACAAGTAATGAGCGGACGATCGCAGGCTAAGGTGGGTAAGGAGTTCGGCATTTCTAAGCAAAGTCTCGGATTTTCTCAAGAACAAGGGCAAGATCCTGAAAGCGGCTGAAAAACCATCTGGTGCCAAAAAAAAAGAATGCAAGCCAAGGTGTTCACCCAAAGCTTGAGGAAGTTTGGCTTAATTCAATGACAACAAAGCGGATGCCAGTCTCGGGCGGAGTCTTGAAAGAAAAAGCGGAAACTCTCGCGCTTCAAATGGGCATTGACGATTTTAGGTTTAGTGATGGGTGGCTGAGAAACTTTAAACATTGGAATGACCTCAAATTCAAGAAGGTGCGCGGTGAGAGTGACGCCGTCGACAATGCAGTTATTGAGCAGTACCAGTACCAGAAAACTGCAGTCTATGTTGCAGCAATTCTCTGCTGACAATGTTTTCAAATGCGACAAAACTGGCTTACTTTATAAGATGTTGCTGGAAAGAACGCTTGCTTTAGCTGGTGACCCATGCCACAGTGGCAAGCACAGTAAAGAGCGGCTGACCGTTCTCGTCGGCAGCAACATGTCTGCCAGCGAAAAGCTTCCCTTGCTTGTGATCAGGAAGTCGAAGAACCCGAGGTGCTTTAAAGGCACATCACTGCCAGTGTTGTATGAAGCCAACAAAAAGGCATGAGTCATTCAGCAGTTGTTTGAGAATTACATCCACAGGTTGAACAGGAAGTTTGAACTTTAGAACAGACGTGCCGTGCATTTCGTTGACAACTGCGCCGCTCATGGTCATATCAAGAATTTGTAGGCTGTAAGCTGGAGTTCATGCCGCCCAACACGACTGCAATTCTCCAACCGATGGACCAAGGCGTCATCCGCAATCTGAAACTTTTGTACCGTTCACGGGTACTAAACCGCATGGTGTTGTGGCAGAAATCGGCAAAGGCCACAACGTTGACCTTCGGTCTGCTGTCGGAATGCTTGCGGACGCATCGAAGACAGTGAAGGAAGACACGATTCGCAACTGTTTTCGCCACGCGGGCTTCGCACTCACCAGAGGCAGCAGACTTGCCTGAATGTGACGTGACTGACATGTGCCCGCCCATGGACGACACGATCAACAACCTCCGCTCTGCTGGGATTTCCATACCGACGAAAATAACTTTTGAACAGTTTGTCGACGCTGACAACGAGCTCGACTTCTGTGCAGACATGACCGATGAGGAGCTAGTCTGTCAGGTTGTGGAGGATTCAGAAGAATCCGATGTTGAGAATGAGGAGCCGTCTGCACCGCCGAGGAGTGCCGAGTTGACGCTAGCATTGCTCACGCTTTCATCGGTGTACAGCGCTGACATGACTCTTGCTCAGATCAAGGCGAATATGATCGCATGCAAGCGGAACACCGTCCAAACAAGGATCGACAAGTTCTTTAAGACACCGCAGCAATACCACCAGCTGCCATGACGACACATGCATAATAAACAGGCTGTCAGCTGCATAGTTCTTTTTTGTAACGATATTTATTGCCTCAGGGCATCAGTAAGATATGAAATGAATAATGCGCTAATGATTAAATGAATGGAAAAAGGTTGGCTGATTTTATGAAGTCCAAGAGTGAGCAACAATGTGGTCCCTGAATCCAAACGAGATACGAGGCAGGATTGTTGGCTGAAAGGCCATCTATCGTCAAGTGCCAGATACGTGTTGGTTTCAAAGCTGGGCAGACCCACAGCAAATGTCTCTGCATATCGGACACCCTAGGCGGGGATACAAGTATCGAAAATGAGACCACGTCCGAGTGACAGCTGGCTCTTTTTCATGCTTTGGTGTTTCGGAAGCCCAATACCTCGTCCTTGACTGTTTTGATCCAAGAAATATTTGTAAAATGGTACGTCTTTTTCATGCATTCATTTTTTCGGACTGCCTGAATTTTCGGACGTTTTGCGTTCCCTAGAGAATCCAAAAATCTGTCGTTGACTGTATATTATAACACTATACGAAATCTTTCATAAAATTTGTACAGGAGAAGCCTGCTATAGTAAATTCAGATATAGTTTTAAAACTCAGTTATAGCAAACTGAAACTGATATCCTAATTCAACTATAGACGATTGTACATTCTTCCCCCTTTATAGTAAAGACATTTTCGGTAAAAATCTGTTATAGTAATGTGTGCCTGGCAGCGCTGACGACTTCCCACGAAATGGAAATCGCCGCACGCACACTACCTAGGAACATGCAAACTTAAAGAGGGTATGAAATGGCTAGAAAGGTCACTGATAAACGTTTTGAATGTGTAGAACGAATCATTCCGAGCGTTTCCTCAAAGTACAACTCCTTGCAACCGAGGCAGCTATTTATTATTAATTTCTAAAAACTGAGTTTTTTTTTAATTTGCAGACTGCTCGGTTGTCACGTAGTGGCGAGATTTGAAACTCTTCTGCCATGAGTACCTACGTCATAAGTACAGTAAACCATCGTTAACACAAACTCGCATATCTCGAAAAATAAGTCAAAATTTTTCCACGCCGCGCCTTCACCTCCAATGGGTGCTATGTATTAGCTCCCGTTTATCTCGAAGCATTTGTCGTGCGTAATGCGGATATCTCTAAATTTTTACCCAAAGACCGAAGGTAAAGGTGATTACAGAAATGTGGTATGGGCTCCGAGTGAGCGCTTTGTTCCTATACTAAGTGCCGAACGCGGTCACGTTCGAAGAGCAAATACAAAATTCCCGTGGATGCAGCAGCGCTTTGGAAGCAGTCACGTGAGCGCCGCTCGCACGTGGGAGCTGATGGGTCTTATCAAGCCAGTCGGTTCGGCATGGCTCGGTCAGTTGTACTTCGCACGTGCATACCGGATAGTGATTGTGTAGTTTCGTCGCGCTATGTGCACGAAGCGTTGACTGATTTTTGTTGTGTATGTGGTGTCCGCAACGGATGACGATGTCCCGCCCTATGTAGTGCAAATCTCTGACGCTGGAGAGAGAAATCGCCTTATTCAAGGAAGTAGACAAAGGAGGAAAGTCAAAAACAAGCATCACCAAAGAATTTGACATCCCATTGTCGACGCTCTCGACAGTATTAAAGAACAGGCAGAAGGTATTGGACAACTTCGAGCAAACCTTCTCAAGCAAGCGTAAGCGGATTCGGGCCTCAAAATTCTCGGAGGTAGAAGCAGCACTGATGTTGCGACTCCAGGATGTCAGGGCAGCCAACCTTCCCGTGACCACCCAAATGATAATTGAAAAGGCCGACGCTCTGGCATTGCAGATGGGCCTCATGGACTTCAATTGCAGCAATGGCTGGTTTGAACGGTTTAAGAGAAACAATGTTGCCTCAAAGACAGTCCACGGAGAGAGCGGCACCGTTGATGAAGGGGCTGCTGACAACTGGCGGAACCACAGCCTCGCTGAGCTACAAAAGGCTTACGCGGACAAGTATATCTTCAACCTCGACGAAGCAGCACTTTTTTATAAGGTGCTGCCTAGCCGCACCTACACGACGAAGGGAGAAGCGCGCACAGGCGCTAAGCAGCACAAAGACAGGGTAACAATACTTTTCGGAGCCAACTCCATCGGCGATTAAAAGCTGCCACTGCTTATTATCGGCAAATCGTAAAATCCTCAGTGCTTCCGAAATGCACGGCTCCCCAGAGACGTGACCTACCGTGCGATAAAACAGCCTGGATGATTGCGGCACTCTTTGAACAGTATGTACGTGCTCTTGATCGCAAAATGGCGAAGGACGGTAGGAAAGTGTTGTTCGTGGTGGACAACTGCCCCGGCCACGGAAGAATCAACAACTTGGAGGCAGTTACGCTGGCGTTCCTGCCTGCGAATATGACGTCCGTGCTCCAGCCGATGGACCAAGGAGTCATTAAGGCTGCTTGCAAATTTTATAGAAAGAGCCTCCTGCACCGAATTTTATGTTCTTACGACAGCGGTAAGAAGTACGAAATAGATTTACTCGGTGCAGTCCCCCTGATCGCTGAAGCCTGGCAACAAGTCCGGCCACTGACGATTGCGAATTGCATCGCGCACGCGGACTTTTCGCGCAGCGAGAGTTCGCTCAAACCCTCCATGCTCGAACCAGACACTGACGAGTTCAGTGATTGTGATAAACTCTATAACAAAGTTCGCGAAGCTACTGGTTGCGTCAGCGATGCCGAAGTCGACGTCACTATTGAAGAATATGCACTATATGAAGCGGACGTGCCTGTTGCCGGAATGCTGTCCGACGCAGATATTGTTGCAATGACAGGCAACGAAGGTGGTGATCAGGTTGATGACGAAGAGCCTAGAGAAGTGCCCACGACTGCAGAAACAAAGAACCTCCTCCGCTTGCTCCGCAACACAGTTGAATGCGGCGACGGCGACCAACGGCTCATGCTATGCATTCAGCCGCTCGAACACGCTTTTGTCGAGCCGAATGCCAACGCGAAGCACACAAGCATTACCCAGTTTTTCCTTCCAAAATAATAAAGTTCAGTTTTTTCCTCAGAATTCTGTGTTTATTATATACAAGCTTCCTTTGTGCAGTGGAGTGTCGACGGGCGTGACAGGCCGAGGGCCACCAAAGAATTTCCGCTCGTCGCTGTCGTGCTCAGGTTCTGGGCATGGTTCTGGGTTTTTAGAAAATAGCTACTCAATTTCTGTTTATTTTTTTTTGCGAGCAAAGTCTGTTTTTTTAATACAGTTTGACCGAAGAACGACGCGTTGGCGGCGGCATCACGCGACTGATCGCCACGGACTGTCGGCAGAAATTTTAGAAATTTTTCTCGAAACTCCGCTTATCTCGAAATTTTTCCCGGATTTTACAACTTCGTGTTAACGAGGGTTTACTGTACCGAGAGTGACAGGTCACGACAGGCTGCCATTGGCTGCAGCCGCGACGACCACTACGTCACGAACACACTTCCGGTAGCTGCGAAATTCATCTGCTCAAGTGCTGTATGCACTGCACACGTAAACCCTCGAGCTTGGTGCTCCGGTTCGCGATACTAACCGATAAGGTGCCGGCGTTGGACTGAAAGTATGCGTAGGCGCCGGAGTGCGAAAAGAGCTTGAGCTGGTCCAATTCAACACCGCACAGATTGTACACTTCTGTTTCAGATCATATTTCAGGAGCAGCACATAAAAGAGGCGGCATCAACCTTCGAGTAACGACCAACAGTGCAGCACCATACTGTAGTCCCGCCTCGTCTTCGCAGCATCGACCATTTGTGCAGAGTGTTGATAATTAAATGGAATGTGCGTCAAAAATGGTCTGCTCTCAGTTTCATCGCGAAAGTACACAAATTTGCACTGCTTAAGGGGGAACACTGGTCTTAAAACTATTTTCCTTATTTACCAATCAAAATTGATGCAACTTGGTGGGTTTGTGTAGTTTCATGTGCAGATTCCAAAACTGCAATTATTTCTTTTGTGATCCAATTATTTCATGAGATAACTGCACCAATTAGTGTAATTCTTACAAGAACAGTTACAAAATGACCACTGAAGAAAAACTTCAGATGAACACATTACTGGACACTAGAAAAAATGAGGAACGCAATGTTGCAAGCAGTTTTTTGATTGAGCAATTATTTCGTTTTATTGCATAACAAAGTTCCAAGGTCGATATTTAGCATATATTAGTCACAAAAAAAAGCCATTTTAAAAATTTTGAACAAGAAATTAAAAAGTCAACTTGCAACATTGTGTGCTCCACATATTTGGCTTCACGCTGAAAAAGAAATTATTACTCTACCTGCAATAGGTGCAGAGATATTAAGGCCGCAAAACTGCAAGTGGTCGATAATGCATGTTTTGAGAAAAGAGCAAAAAAAACGGGATTATTTAACAGACATTCACTGGTGCAATGCACACATTTACAATTTAAATGGTTAGAAACCTCCAGGAATGTAGTCTCTTTGCTTTCCAACGTCCAAGTGTCGCCTCTTTCATTTTGGTTTGCAGTTGCAGAACATTCAGTTGCCACTTTTTCGGCCCCGCGAGTCACATGCAGGCAGCGACTTTTTTTTACGTACGGCGTTTTGCTACGTCCTCGCATCAAGGCCGCGGTGAAGAACGTTTATTGCGGAAAAGAAATGTAATTTCGAGCTGTTTGCTGCTTCCCAGTGCTCTGCATTGCACTTGAAGCAAGTGCATTCACTAAGGACAATGAACGAGGTCCGATCGGCGCAAACGCGCGGCGAGCTCTACGAAGACGTGTCCCGCAGTTTACGCATTGGAGAATAAGTTTGACGGCGATTTCTTATTCCCGTTCACTTTTGTAAATGCCAATATCGCTGTCGTATATTTTACGCTTCTCGTCAAACTGTTTTGATCTGACGATCGTGACTCCACCTCGCCAAGCGGACTGTCCGCCGCGCTGCCGTCATCGTCACGAAAACAATCCGTCTTCCGCTTCGTTGCTGGAGTTGGCGCGAGTTCAAGCTTTTTCTGTTTTGAGCTTATCTTTTTGCTCATCTGCGGCCTGCGATATCACTGTCGTGGCAGATGCAACCGCTGGCAGTAGCAGTCTCCCGTGCTGGGGAACACACTAGGCCTACTTCAGGCTTGTACACACGATCGTTCAGCGCACTTTAATCGGCCTGAGCGCGCACAGCCGGGGCAGGGCATCATGTGAGATAATTTATCAACTATTTTTTTCACTTTTTTCACAAATTCTTGTCGTGAACGCATCTCGCGGTTTGGAACCAAGCGCGGCCGGCGTCACGTCTCCGCCGTCTCCCCACAGCTCGGGCGCGCTGAGCAGACGCCGTCAGCCAGCTCCACCAATGCGATGATGCCTTGTCGTCACGTGCACCCTGACAGCCAATGGGATTGCAAATGCCACGTTTTCTTTTTTGCTATTTTTATGCGACCAATGGTCGAATGTAAACAGCAGCGGCGGCAATTTGAAGACGAAAGGTGGCTCTTTCGAATGAGACAAAGATGGCTACGGTGCTGCGCACAAAATGGGAGCTACGCCTCGCAGAAAATGGTTGTTTCGGGGGTCGTTTTCGGCCCAAATTTTGGCGACATCGATTATATAAATTGGCATTGTGACTAAAATACCGACCCTAAAAATGAAAAACTTAGCAAATAGGTAGATAAAGAGCTACTGGTTTCGCAAATCACATTTTCTAAAAAGTGAATTTTTCTCGATTTTTTGGTCCGAAAGACCCGTGTCCCCCCCTTAAGTGCAGCAACGGATGCCACCAGGTTACTGCAGAGATGCTATCCGCGAGCGCTATGGCCGACGGCACTCCGGTCGTGCGCTGCTTCTAGGTCGTCGCTAGGTCTTGTTTCTTTTGCGTTGAAGCCACGGTGGACAGCGTTTTGGAATCGCCCACTTCACTGCGTCTCTAGCGTAGCCACTCGCATGCTCCTGTGCGCGATTCTTGCGTGTAGCTGCGGAAATCGATAACAACCTGCGCTGCCAAAATGCATGTGCTAAGCTGCTTTGCTGATGTTTTGCGCCGTCGATTCTGGCTCGAACGATGTGCACGCGAGTTTTAATCTCGTGTACGCGTTACGCATTGGCACATCCTAAACAATGTGCGAAATTAAGAAGAGAAAAAAATACACATTATCCTTTTTATTAATCCCAATCCAAACTTTGTAGCGATCATCATTGCTTAAGATGGAGTCCAGACTCCTCCAGCACCACTAATGGTAGCGATCATCAGTCCGTGCTCTCGCCAATGATACGTGTATACATTCCATTCGTTATGCACCACAAGTAGAACACTATCGCACGAGATTCCCCTCGCCGACCGTCATGAAAGCGCTCCCGACTAAAAACGATGTCATGTTTGCACGCGTGCATGTTATCGCGTCAACTCCGCGAGGTGACCGGCCGCCATTGATCAAACCGCAGAAGACGGTACCAAAGCTACTGACCCCGGAGATCAACCTCGGCACTGAGAGGGAAGAAAGGGGTCTTGTAGAAAGCCGCACTCGGCAGGAATGCACACTAATTTGCGCTGAATGAGACATGGATATGAAGGAAAGTACGCTTCCGCAGCAGCCGCCGGTGTGTATGGACAGCAGCCTGCCCACCTGCAGACGTGTTCGCGAACGACCCATGTGTTCGGGCTGCTGTCGCACACAATTCAGAGAGGTCAATAAACTGAAGAAACCGGTGGCCGAGGAAGACACGAGACAGGGTTCAAAGTTATGCAAACGCAGACGCGACCAATGAATGTGTGGGCGACGCTTGGGGAAACAGGCGGAACAACCAGAAGTGTGAGAACCGAGAGTCACCCGATGACGCTTCGTGGGCAAGGCGGAGTTCCCGAGCTGTTTTCTCCATTTTTTTTCTAGTGTCTCCGGGTGTTGAGTTGAGGGGGGAGAGGAGGAGCGCCATTTTTAATCGCAAACACCTCCGGTGTTGATGAAGCTAGCTGAAAACTTCTTGCAATGAATTGACTTGTGAGGAAGCACCTATCTCTGGACCGATTTGCTTCACCTCATTTTAGGCATTTCATAACCCCTCTAAAGAATAATAATAAGCTGTAACGGAAACCATGCAGTGCGTCGGAAAAAAAATGCAAAGCTGTCTACAAGCATAAAAAGTCTGCTCAGAAAGTAAAGAGGAGTAAAAAAATTCAGGGGGCACTTTGGCTCACTAAAGTGCTGGCTGCGCTGCTCAGAGTTGCGACAGATACTACGCCTTTTCTTTGTTGTCACTAATTTTAAATGCCGCAGCTGTCTGCTGTACTGCGTCTATTTCTATATGCTCTGTGGTGCGGCGTTCGAGGAAGCACCAAATGAAAGGCGCCGCACGGACGTTTGGATCGAACGCCAGGCGGGGTCAGCTTCATATATCTTCTGGTGACATCAGTCATGAACTCATGTGACATCATCATGACGTCACATCCAGTCATGACATCACAACCGATAATGCCATAGTAAGTAATCTGTCATTACTCATTACTATTTAGTTATGATTAATGACTAATTAGAAGTAAATGACTAGTCAATCATTAGTACTGGTTAGTGACTAGTCAGCCATTAGTATTGGCTAGTGAATTAGCCTGATTGGGTAATTAAGGCAATTAACTAAGTACACCCACTCACTTTGGGTACTACCACACCAACCCTCTAATTATTAAACTGAGGTCAAATCGCGCCAAATTTCGATCTCCCGCAGTTCGAGAAATACGCGATCCGCGGGCATAATCTTGGTGTCGTTCGAAAGATCGCAATTTAGGCCATTCCTATATCTCAGTTGGTGACCATGAGCGAGCCCACCGAAGCGGAAAACAAAAGGAATAAAATTGCTTGAAACACGCCCTGCTATCGGACTCCCACCGCACGTGAGCAAAAGGCAAGCTTTGGTTGGCTGGCGGCGTCGACTGCTTGCGGTCCGGCGCCATTTTGAAAAGGTCTCTCCTTTAGGCCTAGTCGGCCTAGCGCCGTTCCCTCATCGTAACCACAACGCGAAATGCGCAATATTGAGATTCATGCTGCGTTATTAGGATAAAAAAAAAGTAGCGAGAGGAGATAAACGCGCTGGGGACACTGCACCGCCGCATCTGGTTATCTGCAATCAATGAAGAAGCGCGATGGTCTGATAACAGCGTAGCATAGCCGGTCATGAGCCGGTCGTGCTCAGTGCGATAGCGAGGAGCGGCACGATCTGCCACGTACGAAACAGTGAGGGTGCAGATGAGCAAATGCAGCTTTCAACGCCGGGATAGATCACCCTGTGAGGCAGTGCCACGACCAGCCGCAGCAGCAGTCACGAAGCAGAGTCCCACGACACGCGGAACATAGAGAAGATTGCGCGGAATCCCAAATCTTGTCGAAATCAACTTTCTTCTGAATGCTACGCGGTGCAAGACGAGCAGCGGTCGCTTATCACTATTTGCAGGCCGACTGCGTTTACTCCATGAACGTGAGAATGGCGATCGTGCGCCAGAACTTGGCACCAACTTTTGCGGAGGTCACGATACAAACGCACTCGTCTTGGTGGCGGCCTCTGGACCATGCGTTCCGTTCGCCGGAAATTTCATTCTTTGAGGGCGAATATATCGATGGGAAATGATGCATTGGCATCAGGAGCTAGTCAGAACCAACTTTAATGAGTTACTGTTAGCTTGGTGCTTCAAAAATTTATCAACACGTTTTTCCTCAATTTCTCAAAATCAAAATATTGAAGACGGCACATGTTTGGAGGTGCGATATCTCTGGTTCTACTTATGATATTGCCATAATTCCTTTTGCACCAGAAAGGTAGACTCATGTACAGTGCAAAAATATAAATGAATTTGTGATAATTAATGTGGAAAGTTATTAAAAATTTCATGTTTTCTGGAGTGTCAAGGTGGCTTTTTGGTCTCTGAACTTTAACAAGCTGTAACTTTGGTTAAGGGGGGACATGGGTCTTGAGCAAAATTTTCTTAATATTTGTCCTGTCAGTATGAAATTTGCAGGGTATATGTAAATTCTTGTGCTGGTTTCAAATATGTTGTTAGTTTTCTTCTACATAAATTTGCTGAGTAGTTACAGCAACGTTGCTGTTCCAGACTTGCGGGAAGCTTGTAAAAATATCTACTGAAGGGAAATCGCTAAAATGCACATGGATCTGTTCCTGAATGTCTAAGGAACACAATAAAACAAGTTTTGTGCTCCTGCCTTACTACAAGCCAAAGTTATGGAAGTTTTAAGTTTCAGCTTCACAAGTGCAACCACCCCCTTTCTACATATTCTTATGTTTAAAAATTTTTCATGCAGTTGAGACCTTGTATAATAGCTTTATTATGTTCCTTTAACACTCACGAGCCAGTAAAAAAAAAATCATTACAATCTAACGAGTAGGAGAGCCACAATGCCACCCGCAAAATAGAAGGGTAGGCAAAATTTTCATTTTGAGAAAAATGGAAAAAACGAATTGCAATGTCAAACATTAATTTAATCAAACAAAAACTGTAGAAATGCAGGCCACTGTGGCCTAGAAGGCTCCTGGACAGTAATCTGCATTGGGTTTGCCCTTCTGCTTTCGTTTTGCTGCAGTCTGAAAAGCTGCAGAGGAAGCACGCTTCCTCTCTTCTCTCAGACATTCACTGGTGCAATGCACACGTTTACAATTTAAAATGGCTATAAACCTCCAGGAATATAGTCTCTTTGCTTTCCAACGTCCAGGTGTCGCCTCTTTCATTTTGATTTGCAGTTGCAGCACATTCAGTTGTCACTTTTCCGGTTTTTTTTTTTTTTATGTACGTCGTTTTGCTACGTCCTCGCATCAAGACCGCGGTGAGGAACGTTTATTGCGGAAAAGAAATGTAATTTGGAGCTGTTTGCTGCTTCCCAGTGCTCTGCATTGCACTGGAAGCAAGTGAATTCCCTAAGGACTATGAACGAGGTCCGATCGGCGCAAACGCGCGGCGAGCTCTACGAAGACGACGTGTCCCGCAGTTTACGCATTGGAGAATAAGTTTGACGGCGATTCCTTATCCCCGTTCACTTTTTTAAATGCCAATATCGCCGCCGTTTGTTTTACGCTTCGCCAATCTCGGCAAACTGTTTAGATCTGACGATCGTGAACTCCGCATCGCCAAGCGGACTGTCCGCCGCGCTGCCATCATCATTACAAACACAATCCGTCTACCGCTTCGTTGCTGGAGTTGGCGCGAGTTCAAGCTTTTCCTGTTTTGAGCTTATCTTTCTGCTCATCTGCGGCCTGCGTTATCACTGTCGCGGCGGGTGCGACCGCTGGCAGTAGCAGTCCCCCGTGCTGGGGAACACGCTAGGCCTACTTCAGGCTCGTACACACGATCGTTCAACGCACAATTTTCGTCGGCCTGAGCGCATCACTTGAGATGATTATTCAACTATTTTTTTCACTTTTTTCACAAATTCTTGCCATGAACGCACCTCGCGGTTCGGAACCAAGCGCGACCGGCATCACGTCTCCGCCATCTCCCCGCGGCACGGGCGCGCCGAGCAGACGCCGTCAGCCAGCTCCACCAATGCGGGGACGCCTTATCGTCACGTGCACCCCGAAAGCCAATGGGATTGCAAATGCCACGTTTTCTTTTTTGCTATTTTTTATGCGACCAATGGGCGAATGTAAACAGCAGAGGCGGCAATTTGAAGACGAAAGGCGGCTCTTTCGAATGAGACCAAGATGGCTACGGTGCCGCGCACAAAATGGGAGCTACGCCTCACGAAAAATGGTTGTTTCAGGGGTCGTTTTCGACCCAAATTTGGGCGACATCGATTATATAAATTGGCATTGTGACTAAAATACCGACCCTAGAGATGAAAAACTTCAGATAGGTAGATAAAGATCTACTGATTTCGCAAATCACATTTTCTAAAAAGTGATTTTTTCGAGTTTTTTTGGTCCGAGAGACCCGTGTCTCCCCTTAATATGGAACCAGGGCATTCAATCTTGATTTTTGCATTGTCTGTGTATTCTAAATTGATTTGATACGTCAGTTTTTATTATAGCTCCTGTAGTTTTACTGACAGCTCACCTCCAAACAAGGAACATAAAGTGCTCAATATCTTCAGAACTAAATGGCTTACATAAAATTAATGTGCATATTTGAAATCAGCACAAAAAGCTGCATAAATGGCGCAACTTTCATCAAAATCTACCAGTAAATAAAAAATATTGTCTTAAGACCAGGGTCCCCCCTTAAGCGCTTACTCGCCTAATCTCATTTGAAATTTGCGGCTTGTGAAACTCACGCACACCTCAATCGACCAACTGAAAAGCGAGACATTTTTGTCGACACATGCCTGGTGACAACGATGAGCCATTAAGGGGGGAAACAGGGATCAGATCGCGAAAATTGCAGAAAAAAATACTTGAAAAATACGCTTTTCAGAACCTACAAAGTTATTTCTATGTTGTCCTGAAATATTTCCCCAAAAAACGAACTCTAAGTACTCCAAATAAATATATTTGTTGATGCTGGCATCGCGACATCTGCCCTAAACCACGAAAAAGCCAAGTTCACGGCGTGACTGCTCGTGTTTCTCGCCACAGAGTGCCGCCATTTTGGTATCATTGGAAAGCCAGACTCTTCGACTCTTTGCCCCAACCCTTCCCTTCCTTCTCTGGTAGCTGGCAAACGCTTAAAAATATCCGCAGGACGGCAGCACAAAGCAGCCAATGAATATCACACCCCGACTGGCTCTGCGCCGTCCCCCCCCCCCCCCCCCATGTTGGCGCACAAAAACACTGCGAGACTCAGCTTGCTGTTTTTGCCACCCTTGCACGCTTCTCCTTTCAGTGCATGAGTCTTGGAGGGCAACATCTGGAAAAACAGCCCCATTTCGTCGCCATTTTATACGTCGGCATCAATTTAGTTGTCGAGGATGCGGGGCAGCGTTTTCTGCAGCCACTTCTTCACCTCCATGTCAAGCTCCCTCGCCGGTGACTGCTTTGTAGACAATGTCGTGCCTCTCTTTGAAACGCTGTATCTAGCCACCACCTGGCTGGAAGTCCAGATTGTTAATTAGAAGGGCAAACTGCTTCGCTTTTGTGGCCAGAACCGGCCCGGTGATAGGAAAGTTCTGGGCGCCGTGGAAAGTCAGCGGCACTTCCGTCCAGTCTAATTCGCCCGGCCCTCTTACACACGGGGGCGAAAGGAGGAAAGAAAAAGCTGGGAGGGGGACTTTTCACTAACGCTTAAATTTTCCCCTTGCACAGACGGCTGGGAGGGGGACTTTTCACTAACGCTTAAATTTTCCCCTTGCACAGACGGCGCTGCTGACTCCGCTGTGTGGCTTGCTTCGTCCTCGCACGAACCGCTGCAACCATTACGACTCCGCCTGTTTTGAATTAGAATTGTCGTCTGCGTAGCCTAGTGCTGTGAATTCTCTGCGTGTTGGCTTATCGGCCAAAGTCGCGATTTTTCGTCGCAGTTTTTTTACTCTGTGCATCTCATCCCTGCTTGTCTGCGTGCTTGTCTGTGTACAGCTCCAGTTCCATGGACCCATCTCTTCTGCTGATTGTGCTGGCCATTACAGTCAGCGACATGGCTGTGGTTCATGTTGTTGAACTTGTTACCTTCATGTGCTGTGGAGAGACGTAAATGCGTTTCAAAGAAGACTGTTCTTCCAGGAAGGGTAGTGTAAATTTTTAAGGGGGGACGCGGGCTTTGAAAGTCGAAAAATCGCGAAAAAGTCGGCTTTTCAAAAAGTACATATCTCGGCTGTATATGTTATAAACTACCTTTCCTATAATTATAAACGCCTAATTCATCGTGGAACTGCTTTAAATTAAATATACAACTGGGCGCGGCAGCCCCAGAGTCGCGAGCGAATGGCAAAAGTACCCAAACTTCGCGCGCGCGCCATTTTTCTGCCGCTGAACCGAGCGCCGCCATCTTGGTCTTGTTTTGTTTGTGAATGCTTGCCCCTTTTCCATATTGCCTTCGCCGGCGGCGTCCGCGGCGTAGCAGAAGCGTGGCTCGCTTGTGATTGGGGGCCTCACAGGGATTGTTGAGCTTCCCGCGTCTCGAATTCAGGCTGTGATTGGACAAAGCGCGCGCTCCGTGAGAACGCGGGGGATCGCGCGACTGCTATTGGCTGCTGCGCGCGCTGACGCGGTAGCCCCTCCCCGGCGCGTCGTCTGCTCCGGCTTGCTACTGAGCTGGCGTTCTTTGTACGCTCGCTGAATCGCTCCACGTTTCACCATTTTGAGATCGCCGTAATCATCGCTCGTTACTAATTCTGGTGGCGTGTTTTGAACGGTTATGTGCACTTGTGGATTATTGCACGGACGGCCACGATGCGCACTAAGAAGTTCAAAACACTGCATACGTCGCCGTTCTGTGAATGCCGTCCGAATCGCGAAGTTAGCGAAAAGCGTTGTCAACGGGCGCAGAGACGCTTCTATTAGTGCTGCTTCTGCTCCATCACTACTAGACCGACTGCGCTGCCACTTCCAACTGCGTATCTTTCGCGTCAACGTAAGGAGCCGGCGTTTGAAGCGTGCCTGCTGTACTGACCTTATCAACCTCGGCGATCTCGGCCTCCCGTATCGCGTCTGTCATCGCAAGCGATAACGCGTCGTCCGCTGTTCGCATGAAAATACACTTTCCGAGGGAATCGGGGAGATGGAGGCACAACGTGCTGCAGTGAAAATCAAACTTTAGACTTGAAAATGCTGTTTTAAACTTCAAGGGCCATTTTCTCAGAACGTATTTTTTTCATGGTATGGTTGCTTATTCCCGCAATATTTCTGGAACCGCTAATCGGATTCCCACCTGGTTTTTTTTATTGTGTGCCTGAATAAATTTCCGAGGGCAAGACAAGCTCATTTTTTCAAATTATAGAGTCTGGAATTTATAATAAACAATCAAAATTAGGCTAATGCAAGTCCAATTAGTGGCACTAACTTCAATGCACTGCTAAAAGTTTTTGGCAGGAAAATTAAAAGAAAGGGCTCTGTCTTGCCCTGTGGGACCTATTCAGGAACCTTCATAATGAATTTCATAGTGCCCACACATTTTGCAAGTTCACCAGACATGGAACAAGGAACCCATGTGAACCATTCTGATATACTTCTCTAATTTGATTACCAATGTGCGCAGCTCCATGAAACTTTGCAGTTATTCAAATGGCTGTGCCATGAGTCTACCCTGAAAATTTCATTCAATTATCTCAAGAAACAACAAAGTTGGTATTCAAAGGTAGCCTCCCCCCTTAATCATGCATTTTGGTTATGTATAGCACGATGACATGTGATTACTTGCATCAAATACCAACCACTAGGTCGCTAGAACGCATGTATTTGTTCCATGTTTCTACACTGCTTTGATGGTATGGAATGCGTAGAATGAATATGTGCATCATTTATTTAGTTTCATATCAACTCTACACATGCTGACAGAAGCATTGCCGGCAAACTGGGTTCTTTTGTAGTGATAAAACAAGCATGCAAGATTACAATGTTAGCGCAGAACACTACTGTAAACTTTTGGCTATGTAAAGTGTGCGTGCGTGTGTGTGTGTATGTGTGTGTGTGAGACCCCATCACATCTTTTCATTTTCTGTTTCACGTGCAGTTAACAAAAAAAAAATGAAACGATATCTGCTGTTCTCTGTGCTAAATATTTCTTGTCGCGGTCGGGTACGCTTGGTCGCGAGCGCCTGCGCCCTCGAGAACGCTATGCCTGTGGTTTTTCTTTCCATCACACTGTGCCGGTCGTGCCGCGGCAGGAACGGTGATGCAGTCGAAAATCCATGGGCAGGAGCGTTCTCCGGGCACGAGCGCACGCGAGCGCGCGACCCACGCTGCTTGAAGCAACCTAGCGACACCCCCTTCAGTGCACAGTTTTTTTTTTGGACCGCTCTGCAAACGGCCTCCCCCGTCAAGTCCATTTTTTACGCGCCCCCTCCAGCCATAATGAATAATTTGGCTAGCGTCTAATTCGTGGCCACTGGGAGGTATAGGAAGTTTCACACCCCTGGTACAGGCGCCAAGAAACCACTCTTAGAGTGCCTCCTCCACCTCCTTATAGGCACCTTGTCGAACGCGTTTGCGCCCACTGTCAAGCAAGGACTTTCTTTTGTCGAACTTATCAGCGGAGCGGATAATCGTCAACACCGTCGATTGCAATAGTGCGTACTTCTTAACCAAGTCACACTTTCTTACCGTCTTTCACGATACTGCACTTCATCTCTAAATCGACAGCCGTGTGCTTTCTTTTCACCAGCAACGTCGTCCGATAATCAGCGAGTGGACCAGCCATCTTCCGTTTAGGCGGCGATTCAAACGAGACAGAGAAACCATGTGGCCAGAAACGACTTCGACGCAATCAACTTACACAAAAAACCAAATCCATTGGCAGAACTGCGCAGAATGAGGGGCAAGCGAGCAGATCAGCGCTGTCGGCGCGTTGGCGAAGTCTATTAGTGTTTCCATGGCCTCTGAGATCAGAAACAAGTGTGCAGAGGTAATTTCGGAGGCCATGGTGTTTCGGAGGGTGGCGCGGCATAGAGCTATGGGCGCAGTCCATTAATGTTCGGAGGGGTGGAAGGGCGGCGGGAGAAAGGCGCGAGGCTGCCAATACGGGAAGACCGGAAAACAGGTTCTATTATATTAGCGCGTGGCGGGGAGGGTAAAGCAGCAGGAATTTTTTTTTCTTCTTTTGAAGGATTTCGCATTCCACTACATTTTGGCACAAGCACTCAGGAGCCAGACATCACTGTTATAACTGATTACAAGGCATGGGGGCATTGCAGTAAGCGGGTTATTTTACCATAGAAAACATACAAAAAGTGGACGGTGCAGCAGCTTTTCATTGCTGTAACCGATATATTGTTAAAACCAGAAGGACTCTACTGTAAAAACAATTGCAACACGTTCATTTGCTTTCTCATTCTCATAAGGGTAGGGACCAAGCAGAACGGATTCAAGAAGAGGGTAGAGTCAGGCTGGTTGGTTTATGGTTTATGGTTTATGTTGGAAAGGGAATCATGAAAACAGCGCCTACATACTGGATAACAGAAAAGGACCAAGCATACGTGCTGTGTTGGGTTCTACTCTGCTGTCCCGTGTGTAAGCAGTTTTCATCCTTTCCATGCAATGAATACACAGTCGACTCCCGTTAATACGAAGTTCACGGGGACCGCAAAAAACTTCGAATTAAACGAACTTAACAAACTTCCAATTAACCATAAAACATAAAAACAGCATCTTTATTAGTAACGAAAATTCTTGCCGAATCGAGCTGCTGAAAGCAAGTTCTGCAGGCTGTAGACTTGACGGAACACTTCTTCCACGTTACCTTCAGCGGCAAAAAAGCGCTCCACGAAAGCAAGGCCCGCAGCTATATCGGCAGCCTTTGGTAGCGGCTCGTCTTCAACGTCGTCGTCATCGCTGTCCTGGGTCGATTCCTTGGGCCTAATAATCTCTACAATCTGGCTATTCGTCAGCGCACCGCACGTTTCGACCGCCTTGTCTACGGCGACGTACTCTTCAAAGTTGACATCCCCAAGAGCATCACCAAAATCAGTGCCGCCAAGCTCGCTTGTTGACAGTTCCTCCGAAGAAATTGCAGAGGCATCCCCCAAAGCTGCCACAAAACTGCAAGCCCCGAAGCAGTTTGCGATCGTGTCTTGCTTTACACGATCCCATGCTCGCGCTAACATATGCATGGCACTGAGCAAGCTCGCCTCGTATTTTTCAGAGTTGTCCATACACAAAACCATGCGCTCGAGGAGGTGCCGCCTGTACAGGACCTTAACATTCTTTATGATGCCTTGGTCCATTGGCTGCAAAACAGATGTGTTTGCAGGCAAAAAGGCCAGGCGTATAACACTCAAGGCTGGCACATTCACGTGAGCACTGCAGTGGTCCACAAGAAACAACACCTTGCGGTTCGAGGCAGCAAACTTGCGGTCCAATTTGGTTATCCACCTCTTGAAGATTTCGGCCGTCATCCACGCTTTCTTGTTTGACTCATAGTCCACAGGCAGCGTCTTCATGCCTTTAAAGCACCTCGGCTTGGCGGATTTCCCAATAACGAGTAGGCGGCATCGTTCTGTGCCAGTCATGTTTGCCGCGATCAGCACAGACACCCTTTCCTTGCTGCGTTTGCACCCAGCACAGTCGTCATCCTTGAACGTCAGGGTCTTCTCTGGTAACAGCCGATAGAAGAGTGCAGTCTCATCTGCGTTGACGATGAATTCCGGCTTGTATTCGCCAGACATGCTTTTAAAAACCAGGTCATGGCGATCTTTAAAGCGCGTCAGCCATCCATCAGACGAAACGAAGTCATCGATCCCCAACATTTCTGCCAGCGTTCGGGCTTTCATTGCAATGATATCTCTGCTGAGCGGAAGTTTGTTGCTCCGGGCCTCCCTAATCCAAACCAGCAGAGCCTTCTCCAACTCTGGGTAAGCGCCTGTGCGCATTCGCTTCCAAGTCGCCTTAAACTTGTCATTCTCAAATGCATCCATTATTGTGCACTTGTTCTTGATGACGTTGGAGAGCGTGTTCGGCTTGATACCGTACTTCCGCGCAATGTCTTTTTTGGCGGCACCTCCCTTGTCCACTTCCTTCAAAACCTCTACTTTCGTCGCCAGGTAGAGCGTGCGATAAGAGCCACGGTTTGCCATGGCTATCAACAGCACGACTACAATTCCGAAGCGTAGAATCACCCGCGGCACAAACTAGCCAACACTCTACTCGCACAATGCAACAAGGGCGCTCGACCAACACACGCCTCGACAAAGTCGACATTCGCTGCAAGCCTAATCTCTCATAATCTCGCCACTGCCAGTATGCAGCGCTGTGCGCACCTATGGCTCCCCCTTGGCCTCCGCGATGAATAATCGTGCCGCTCCATGAAGGGCAGCGCTGCGGACGGCTGCGGTGTCGATGAAACCAACGCGGAGCACGGAGCTGTTGTGAAACTTAAAAATTGCACATTCTACCAAAAAATGACGGTCGAATCAAGGACCCCGACTGAAAATTAACTTCCAATTAAGCAGTAATATTGGCTGAGGACTTCGAATTATCGAGTGATTTCTTCCATAGGATTACATGCAAAACTGACGGGACCAGCACTTCACTTTTAATTAACCGAAAATTCCAATTAAGCGGCTTCGAATTATCGAGAGTCGACTGTATATTACCTGTCGTCTATCACCAATTATTAAACTCTGCATAGAATTTACATGGGATCTATTGCATTTTTTGGAGTGCAGTGCAGCAATTACACTTAGAGGGTCAGTGTAAATAATACTGCTTTTAACATTCTTCTTCATTTTCTTAATACTGTGTATTTTGAGTTTTTAAAACCTATTGTAGAAACTCTTCCATTATGCGTTCATGTGGAGTCCGCTTTCTATGAAAACATGTCAACATACACAATGGGAAAAACTACCACGGATGCAGTGGGTCAAACTTTATAGAGTTAAGGGGAGACGCGGGTTTTAGAAAAGTCGAAAATGGTCAAAAAATCAATGTTTAGAAAAATCACATTTTCCGAAGGTTTAACCTTTCGAGCCCCTGCACCCAAATTATTAACGCTGAATTCGGTCAGAAATACGATTAATTCGGTTTTCAAAACACCACGGCAGCAACAAAATGCCCCCACGAAAAGAGAAAATTTGTTTGAAATTCCCGCTCTCCGTGGGTGTTCCAACCGGCCGATCGCCGCCATCTTGGGCTTGTTTTGAAGCTGTTTTCTTTGTGCGCAATTTGCGCTATCTCAAAATGGCGTCGCTCAAGCGGTATGGCTGCGAGCGCCGGTTTTCCGAAGACTGTTTATGGTTCAGGGCCACCCAACTGTTTGCCACGGGCCTCCTTGGCACCGGACCGCTAGCTCCCTCAAGAAACCGTTTTCAGGGCTCAAAATACTGTCCTTGGAGCAGGATATCCTAGCTCCGCGCTCTCGTCGGCTTTAAAAAAAAAAGGTCGCCCCATAATTTTTTGTTTTTACAGTTTCGCTATGTACACATCTTCAAAATTTTTAGGAAATGTTTCTTTGGATGGAATAAGACACTTTTTGTTTTGCAGGGGGGACCAGATAGGGAACACTGAAATAAAATCTGCAGTTGAAGATTCTTCCCAAAATTGTCTGCAGTCAGAGTCAAAACTTCAAATGCGATTTTCTCAACTTCTTATTTTTTGCCAACTTGACTAGCCTTACGGAACTTTTCGTTGTTTTTGTGGCACAATTTTAATAAGTCTTACACCGTTTCATTCAGGAAGAACTGAACTGTGGAGCTATGCTAATTTTATGTTGCTAGGTTGAACATACAGTTGAATCCCGCCACAACGAATACCGCCACAACGAAATTTCCGCGACAACGAATAATTTTTTATTCCCCGCGAGTATCCTATAAGAATTAATGGCCTAAATTTCTCTGCACAACGAACCATTTTTGCAGAGCGTTTCCGCTTCAACGAAATTTTCGCGTTCAAAATCGAAACCGAAACTAGTTTTATTGGCGAGAAGTCCAAGTCAAATCCAAAGCCACATTAAGCATGAAATCACGTGATTGCAGTTCCTCCATTTTGGCTTTGTGTCGTGGTCGCGTTGTTCACTCGCTGCCTTTCTCTTCGACAACGACGAGTTTTCATCCGCAGGACACGATGGCAACGCAAGTGAAAAAACGCAAAACTCTTTCCCTTGAGCAAAAAGCTCAAATAATCGCCCAAGCAGAAAGCGGAAGGAAGAAAGCGGCAATTGCTGAAGACTTCGGAATTCCTGCAAGTTCGCTGTCAACCGTGCCGCCTAATCTCGAGCTCGACGAATACATCGGCGCTGACGCTTGTGTTGTTGTTCACGAAGATGTGAGTGATGAGCAGATCATAAAAGCTGCCCGGAATGATAAGGACTCTTCCAATGAAGAAGACGACGACGTACAGGAAGCGCCGGCTGCGGCAACCGCCGTACAGGTGATGGACGCTTTTGATGTCATCAGGAATTTCGTTGCTGTCCGAGACGACGATGTTGCAATGGGTTTGCTGACCGAGTGCGAAAATCGCGTGACGGCGTTGCTCGCCGTGAAGCGTAAGCAAACCAAGCTTACAAATTTTTGGCATTAAACGCCTTTGCTGCTGCTTGGGCAATTCTTTCTGCGTTTCACGTCAAATTTTTGCGATAACGAAGTTCCGCGAGAACGAATTTTTTTTCGTGCACCGTGAATTTCGTTATAGCGGGATTCAACTGTATCAAATTTGGGGGAGAGTAATGTCAGCTAAAGTTAAACCTCGTTACAAGAGACACTCAAGGGAACCCAAGAAGGTGTCTCTTGTAACCAAGGTCTCTTGTAACCAAAAATTCCTATCAACTCTTATGTGTGACAATTTAGATTCCCTTATCTAAATTCTGTTCCGTATCAGTGTCTTGTTTTGTTGCAATATGTCAGGAACCAAGAAGGAGTGCTTCCTTTTGACTGGGAAGTCAAAATGTCCTTATTGTTTCAGCCACTATCATCACATTCCTGTGGGACTGAAACAACAGGGACATCTTTACTCCTCAGTAAAGAGGAGGCACTCCTTCTTGGTTCCTAACCTATTGCAACAAAACAGGACACTGATATGGAACAGAATTCAATTAAGGGAATCTAAACTGTCGCACGTACGAGTTGGTATGAGTCGGCTGCATTGCATGAGTGTACCTGGGTTATCTCTTATAAATAATGAAAAAATTACTTTAGGGACCTGGAAAAGTTGTCCTTATTAACAGACTGTCTCTTGTAACCATGTCTCTTGTATGCAATGTTGTGAACATGGCAAGCATAGGAAAACCAACCAAACCACTTTCAAGTGTCTCTTACAACCAATTGTCTCTTGTAACCATGTCTCTTGTAAAGAGGTTTCACTGTAATTATGTTTAAAAGTTATGGTTGGTTGGTTTGTGGGGTTTAACGTCCCAAAGCAACTCAGGCTATGAGAGACGCCGTAGTGGAGGGCTCCGGAAATTTCGACCACCTAATGTCATAATTGCACATTTTTTTATGATAACACACCTCAGGGACAATATATATAGCATAGCTCCACATGGCAGGTCTTTGACTACAGCTACATTTCAATCAAAACCAAATAATATTGAGGGAAAGTGTCTTATTCACCCGTAAGAAATTACTTAACTAGGCATCAGTTATATTTCCACAGTATGAGAACTAATAGTGATACAGTTGAACCCCTCTATAACGAAAACCCTCAAGAACGAAATTCTCGCGACAACGAAAAATTCTGGCGCCCCCGGCGAACTCCCATAGGGTTCAATGCATTTGTCCCCTCTCAACAGCGAAGGGTTTTTAAAAAGCAGTCCCGCATTAACGAAAGTTTGAGGCAGTGATCTGCAACATTTTTTCGGCACATCAGCCAGTCGGGAACATAGAATGGGCGAAACTGCAGCAGCACACTCATCCGACAAGTCGAGCCCGTTCATTTCACCTGCCAACAAGCACCGGCGCAGCCATTTTTGTTTACTTTCGGTTGGTTCGGTAATGATGATGATAGCAAAGCATATTTTTTTTACATTCTAAAACAGCGCAAAAGAACAGGGACGAGAGAACAAAACGTACAACACGAGCGCTGTAGAACAGGGACGAGAGAACAAAACGTACAACACACGCGACCACGCTATCTCGCCGATATCGCCATCCGCCTTGTGCCGCTCGCGACTTGCCTGTGTACAGTGTTTTTTGTTGTTTTTTTTTTACTGTCGGAAACATGCCGCCTCCTGTAAAGAAGCGCAAGTTTTTGACGCTGCAGGAAAAGGCTGCAATTATCGCCGAAGCTGAAAAAGGCAGGAAGAAGACTGATATTGCGGAGGAGTTCGGTATCCCGTGCAGCTCGCTTTCTACGATTCTGAAATCAAGGAATGGCATCATGGCGGCACTCCAGAACGGCGCGCGCGCTCAGAACAAGACTTTGGCAGCGCCGGTCTACGAAGACGTGGACAAAGCCGTATTTCAGTGGTTCCTGGACAAGAGAGCGAACAAGGTGCCTTTGTCCGGAAGGCTCCTGCAGCAAAAGGCAATTGACTACGCGTGCATTCTGGGGCACGACAACTTTAAGGCGAGTGCCGGATGGCTAAGTCGATTTAAAGCGCGGCACTGCATCGTCGCCAAAGTGTTGTCGGGGGAGTGTGCGAGCGTAGACGCTGAAGCAGCATCTTCCTGGATGGAGAAAAGTTACGAAGGCATAATGGACGAGTATGAGCCCTCCGAAATTTATAATGCGGACAAAACGGGCTTCTTCTATGAAATGTTGCCTTCAAAAACGCTAGACCTGAAAGGAAAAAAATGCCATGGCGGCAAGCTGAGCAAAAAGCGGGTCACCATTCTTTTATGCTCAAACATGGATGGATCTGACAAGCGTCCCCTCCTCGTGATCGGCCGGAGCAAGACTCCACGGTGTTTTAAACGTAACCGAAAGCTTCCGGTCCAGTACACTGCAAACCAAAAAGCGTGGATGACGCGCGCAATATTCACAAGCTGGCTGGAAGCCTTTGATACGGACATGCGAAAGCAGGGCAGATCTGTCTGCCTTTTTTTGGACAACTGCAGTGCGCACCACATTGAAGACGTTGCCCTGACGAGCATCCGCTTGATTTTTTTCCCTGCGAACTGCACATCCGTTATCCAGCCTCTTGATCAGGGGGTTATCAAAAGTGTGAAGTCTGCGTACCGAAGAAGGCTCATACAGCGGATGTTGCTAAACATCGAAATGAAGCGACCGACGGAAATTGACCTCTTCATGGCGCTGGAGGTGCTTGCCGGCGCGTGGATTGCTACTTCGGCCACGCTTGTCCAGAACTGCTTCAGGCACGCCGGTTTCGCAGCTGGTCAGCACGCCTTGGCAGAACCGGAAGCTGCAAGCGGTGACGATCTGCAGCCACTAACCGAAGCATGGAACGCGCTTCGCAGTGTAGATACAATGGTGCCAGAGGCTGTTGAACTGGAGGACTTTTTGTGTGCGGACGCCGACTTGATCGTGCACGAGGAATTCAGCGACGCCACTATTATCGACAGTGTGCGCAAAGGAAATGAGGCGAGTGACGACGAAGATAGCGAAAACCAAGCACAAGGTAAGCAAGTAAGCTCGCGTGATGTGCTTGATGCATTCGATGTGATCCGGACTTTTCTCGGCGACCACGACGACGACGACGAAGCTATGCATAGCTTATCAAGCTGCGAAGCCAGAGTCGTCAAGCTCCTGCACAGCAATGTCAAGCAGAGCAAAATAAGCGACTTTTTTAATTAAATCTTGGTTCTGGAAGGTAATGGGTGTGCCTATTTGTCCATTTTCGCGAGAGCGAAATTCTCGCGACAACGAAAAGGTTTTCCTTCCCCGGCGGTTTCGTTATTGCGGGGTTCGACTGTATAGTGAAACAAATTATATTTTTGAAAACAGCAGAAAGAAATACATATACACACCGAATTTCCCCATTGCGATACCTCTAAAAATAAAAAAATCTGTTTTAAGAGCAGTGTCTCCCCTTAAAAAGTGTTCGGGTTTGCACACACGACACAAGCGACAGCACACGACAATTCAAATTCAATGCGTGTGGAGAGAGCCCTCGGGGCGGGCTGAAACAACTCACCACTGAATTGACCTTTGCACGATACCACTGGCCATCTTCATTGAACAGGGCAGCACAAATTTCTCCCTCGGTAGGCAAGTGGGCCCCAGCGCTCGTTGCACAGGAAGCCTGCAGTTTGACTTGCAGTGCTTCAAGCTGTGGCATCTGGCTGAAGCTCACCAGGAAGAACTCGGACAGGCTGTTGCCAAAGGAGCAGGCCACCTAAACACAACGGGTTCGATACATTATTCAGAGGCATTTTTCTCCATACTCATATTCAAGAATGTCAGTACTCGCACGCCCCTATTACTACGGCAACGGTGCAAAGGGTTTGGAATGAAGAAAAAAGCGGGACACGTCCAAACAAGGCAAGACACATTTATCTGCCCATGCAGTTAGCTTTTATAGCGTAGTTGGATCATGTACGTATCATTTCCTCATGGGTAAGGGCAGTATGTCCTTGCATAGGTATAGCATTACAGTAAAAGCTAGTTAATTCGAACTTCACGGGACCGGGAAAAAAGTTCGAATTATCCGATGTTCAAATTATCAAATGGCCTCGAAAAAACTGACAAGAACCATTTGTATTACTGTAAATGTACCGTATTTAAATGAGTAACGAACCCGCTCGCATAATGAACCCACCCAGCCCCGATTTGTGCCAACGAATCCCCCCCCAAAATATAAAGGTGCCAGACGTTAGCGCTTCCTTCCGTTTGGCGCCGTCGCGGTCCACAACACATTTCTTGGCAGTAGGCCAAGATGCTGCGCAGCGATAACGGCATGTTTATCTTTTGACTTCAGTTCCAGCAGGGTGGGGGGAAGCGAACTTTGCAAAGTGCCAGCGCTTGTCCGGTTGTGTAAGCCTCCTTTTCAGTAAGTTCGCTTTATTATGCTATGAGCGACTGGGGCGGGCGCATCTACCGCCACTCCAATAATCAGAAGGCGCGATAGCAGCAAGCGGCTTTTGAAGCAGCGTTATGATCGCGGCTGACTTGCGTGCTTCCGTTGACAACTGATGGTTGGAAGGACAAACGGCTATCGCAAAAAAAAAAAAAGTTTAACCCGTAGTGCCCATCTGAGATCATAGCCTTTCATGGGCGTTAACTGGGACCGCGCCAACAGTACTTATCCCTATTTCCAAATTAACAGAGTTGGAATTAATGAATATTTAGTTCCGAGCTACGTTGTGCAGAAGAGAGCAGGCAGCTGCCGCCGTCGCGCCCATGTACTGACCTTGCCACGGCCGTCGTCCCCTCCCTCCAATGCCGCCGCCCGACGCTCCGGTCATGGCGCCATTTAAGTTTTACCCACTTTTCCTTGGTTTTACCTGGTTCCATCTTCTGTCCCCATTTTGGACGTGCGCAGCCTTTAACTATGCCTTCCGATTGCGGAAGTGTTTCTTTACTTTTTTTTTTTTTTTGCCGTGTGATGTGCGCAAAGCTGCCCAGAAGCGGCGGTCCGTAGTTCGAATTATCCGTAGCGGAACCAACTCGCGTTCGAATTAATGGGCTTTTTTATACACAGATCTCTATGGAGCTTGGCCGGACCAAGTAGTGTAGTTCGAATTATCCGAAAATTCGAATTATTGAGGTTCGAATTAACGAGCGTTCATGTACCATTCTGTAAATGCAGTTATTCTGCATCAAGCATTTCTGTATCCTGACATCCTCATTTTGAGACTTTATGGGCCCATTCTTTACCTTGACCTGTCTTTCACACTCAATCTCTCCTTATACTGAATGCTTAATAACCACCTGATCCAAATACAAGACAAGCATGTCAAATATAAAGGGCTCCTGGCGATTTGTGAACTCTCCTGCCTCTATCATAAGTAAACGAGTGTATTGTGCCCACCTTCAGCCACAGCTAAACATATGTAAGCGTGAGCAATTCGAAACTTACGCCCATGAAGCATAGATAAGTGTAGGTCAATTGCTTCAACTGTAGCTAGGTGCAGTAAAAAAATGAATGGCATGCAATTTATTCCAGTAAAGCCAAAACAGAAAATGTGGCCAGTTGCTCTCGCCACTCCCTAGGAGCACTGGGATTGATTGGGCTGCTGGGATCAATTCATTCTTTCTAGATGACAGGGTTTTCACAAAGGAACACACAAGATCATGTTCACCGAGAAAGTCACTGATAATGAAAGTGCAATGGCCCGTGTTAACATGACAAAAACATACAGTAAAGCCTCAATAATTCGAACCCACTTAAGGGAAGACGCGGGTCTTAGAACGGTCGAAAATTGTCAAAAAATCAATTTTGAGAAACACCCACTTTCTGAAGGTTTAACCTTTCGAGACCTTTCGAGCACCTGCACTCAAATTATTAACGCTGAAGTCGGCTAGGAAATGCGATAAAATCGGTTTTCAAAACATCACGGCAGCCGCAAAATGCCCCCCCGAGAAGAGAAAATTTATTCGAAATTCCCGCGCGTGCCGCAGGCGTTCCAGCCGGCCGATCGCTGCCATCTTGGGCTTGGTTTGAAGCTGTTTTCTTTGTGCGCAATTTGCACCATCTCAAAATGGCGTCACTCAAGCAGAATGGCTGCGAGCACCAGTTTTCCGAAGGCTGTTTATGGTCTCGAATTGGCTGCCACGCGGCAGGCCGTTCCATGTCTCCTATTGGCTGGCGTGACCAGCGCATCTTTTTTTTCTTTCTGTTCTCAGTTCGCCACCGTGGCTGCCTCTTTGCGTGCGTCTGCGTTTGCACTCGCGTTTTTGACACACCGTTTTCTGCTGATCATTTTTTCTTTTCTTCCCCTTGCAATCGAAATGCCGGAAAACGGTAGATTGTAACGGTGCACGCAACGAGCCTTTGGAAGCCGTAAGAAACAGGCCTGGTCGCAAACGTGCTGTCGGGACTTGCATTACAATGACACCGCGGGTTCAAATTACAGTGCGAACTGCATCCCGGATCACGATACACTCTACAGCAGAGCCGACGCACTGTGTTGAGCGGTCGGCACAAAGTCCATTTTGTCGGGAAAGTCGCGACCCAATGAGAGTTTCACCGCGGCCTCAGCGCGGAATGCGGTAGTGGACATGAAAGCGTTAACTTTATTGCGCACATGAAGCGTGGAACCTGCGGAGAGATCGCGAAGATGCGAGCGGTCAATCGCACGAGCGTCCCAACGAAGCTTTTCAGGGCCACCGAACTGTTTGCCACAGGCCCCCTTGGCACGGGACCGCTAGTTCCCTCAAGAAAACGTTTGCAGGGCTCAAGATATTATCCTTGTAGCTAGACATCCTAGCCCCGCACTCTCGTCGGCTTTAAAAAAATAGAGAAGTAAACCCATAACTTCACAAATGTTTTTTTTTTTTTGTTTTTTTTACAATTTCGTCACGTACACATCTTCAAAATTTAGGAAATGTTTCGTTGAATGGAATAAGACACATTTTGTTTTGTTTTGCAGGGGGACAGATAGGGAACACTGAAATAAAATATGCACTTGAAGATTCCTCCCAAAATTTTCTGCAGTCAAAACTTCAAATGCGATTTTCTCAACTTCATAATTTTTGCCAACATGACTAGCCTTACGGAACGTTTCATTAAGTTCTTGTGGTACAACTTTAATAAGTCTTACGCCGTTGCATTCCGGAAGAACTGAACTGTGGAGCTATGCTAATTTTATGTTGCTAGGTCAAACATATCAAAATAGGGGGAAAGTAATGTCAACTAATTATATTTAAAAATTATGGGGCATCGGCATAATTGGACATTTTTATATGGTAACGCACCTCAGTGATAATATAAATAGCATAGCTGCACATGGCAGGTCTTTGGCTACAGCTACATTTTAATCAGAGCCAAATAATGTTGAGGGAAAGTGTCTCAATCACCCGTAAGAAATAACCTAATCAGGCATCAGTTATGTTGTCATAGTATGAGAATTGAGATATAGTGAAACAAATAATATTTTTGAAAACAGCATGAAGAAATACATATACACACCAAATTCCCCCCCCCCCCCCCCCCATTGCGATACCTCCAAGAATAAAACAATTTGCTTTAAGACCAGCGTCTCCCCTTAATACAAAATCCTGTATTCGAAGAATGTATGCAGTCCCGTGACTTGTAACGTAAATTTAACCATACAATTCGAAGCCCCCGCCTGCACCAACCCTGTTAATTCAAAGGTTTTCAGTGCTTTGTTGGATGCTAATTTCACCGCAAACCAAAGAAGCAACGGCAGCCTGAAGCTGCGAAGTGCTGCCGCAAAGCAATGCTTGATATGCCGTAGCACCCCATGCTGCTAGCATAGAAAACCACTCTGGGATAAGGCGCGCCCCTGCAGAAGTGTAGACATGCTCCACTGCAACATACCCTGCCAGCGTGCAACACTAACCTACGTAGTTTATTTTAATGGTGTAGCATGGCGGAGGGGGTTAACGGACACCCCAATCACTGTATCCACTCACATAATGGACCCACTTGCACAATGAACCTATTCCGCACTTAGGCCACTGAGAATTCGAAAAAAAAAAATGAATGTGTTGATAGTGTGTTTCTCCATTTCGCGGCGCAGTCCACAACGCATTTCTTGGCACGGCACCAAGATGATGCTCAGCGGTAACATCACAGGGTGTTTATCTTTGGGCGTTAGTGGTGGGTGCTTGTAGGGGAGGGGTGGCGAACTTGGCACAGTGCCAGTGCAGTGAGAGGAGATTGCACAAGCCTGTCACTTTACTATAATGCAATTGGGGCACGGCGCCGTCCACTGCCATGATAACGGCAAACACCTTCATGAGTGACCGACGCTAGAAAGCCGGCGTCATGATCGCAGCTGGCCACGTGCTTATGGATGGAAGGATGCCCAGCATGTTTTTGCAACGTAATTTAACTGAGCCAGATTTTTTTGGGTATTCGGTTAATTTCCAAAACCCGGATAATTTGAACATTTTTCTCTGTTCCAATGTCTCCAAATCAACGAGGTTCTACTGTAGCATGCACAAAGGCATTGTGCCACTGCACTTACTTCAACAGGCTTTCCAAGTGGCAATGCAGCCGGTCCAGGCTGGCGTCCACTCAGCGCCATGTCAGCTTTGGGATGCGCCAATGCTGGCTGCAAAGAGCATTACCAAAGGCTTAGAATTGTAGAATACTACCTTAGAACAGGCTTAGAACAATGATCGCCCATCCATGCTAAAAGTCTGCAGCAATGTTTGGCCGTAAAAACATGTAAAATGGGCAGTGTCTATTGTACTGACTGGCAGCACTTTTATAGAACCTTTGAGTATCGCCCAACGGCGCAGCTCGGAGTAAACGCCCATGGAAAAAATGCCAAACCCCAGCCTTAGCAAGAAAGCAAAGAAAAAAAATCGCAACGCTTGCAACATCGGATGCCGCAAGCTTACCTAAACAGTGCTGCCTGCGAGAGCGGTGGACGATGGCGCTCTAGCCGTCCACTACACCCTTGTCGTCGCTAGGCCTAAACGGCATTGAAGCCGCAGCGAACGGCTGTTTGGAAAAAGTCGATTGCCTATTCGTGGGGCTGCCTTGCTATAATTTCACTTGTGTCATAAGCTGTCTCACAGTAAACTGAAGGTGTAATTCTGGGGAAACATTAGCAGTGGAGCTACAGCACAAAATCGGATGAACTGCCTCACACCGGTGCTGCGGCTGCTACGAGCAGAAAATCACTGCTGACTCACCAACAATCCTCAGCAAAGATTTCTTTTTTTTTTTTTTAGACTCCTTTATCCAAGTGTGTATCATTTAAGCTCAACAGATTAAAACATGTTTTTCTGACGGAAGCAAAAGGGATCCGCCGATAAAATACGACAGGCGTGGCCAGTCGGTTGCTCCCGCGCTGAGTGCAATGGCTGGTAGCGAGGGTTGCAGTTTTTTTTCTTCGTGATGCTATTTGCCATGTTTCACATAATTTAACGACTAGCCACGAAATTATACTCGCAGTAGTACTATCATAATGCCTGTGGCACTTTTGTAGTTTCTTTTGTGTGCGTATTCTCCCACAGTCTGGTGTCGAGATAACACCATTTTCTCATGTAGCAGCAAACAAATGTCATTTTGAACGAATATCATTCGATAGAAACAACATTAAATTTTCCGGGTGGCCTATGTCATCAGATGCTCGTTATTTTCGACAACGGCAGGCTTGGTCTGGTTAGTTCAGATGGAGGACTGCATCGAGATGCCACCTGCGACGCCAACTATCACCGAAATAAGCATCCCTGAATTTTAATCGCATAGAACAGCGGTGCACACTCACTTCGTCGGCACTACGGCAGGCATGAGAATGATCTAAAGTCCCCCGTTTTGAACATACAGCTTGGCTACATCGTTTCAGCTTCACTCTGCTTAAGCCCGTACTGTCTTGCGGCAGTGATCAGGTGCGTATGTGGGCCAACCTCGCCGTTTCGGACGCTGCATGGCGCATCGCTGTTTTTATTTTTATTTTGACGTGGCATCACACTATTCTAACGCCTACGTAAACGTGTGCCGTGCACATCCAGATACTGCTTCTATGTTTCTGGTACACTAAAACTGCACACTGGACACATGCAGTTTAAATGCACTGCTAGTTTCACTATGCTGACTGAGGTCTTCAAAATGCGACGCAGCCGTTTTGTGCACATACCACTGCTACTGTGTCACACTGCAAAAAGGGTAGCAGAGGCCCTCACAATGCTGGAGCGCTTCCAATATTATGCACAAAGCAACACACTTGCTAAAACTGGGAAAAAAAATGTTCCCACTTTGGTTTTATCTTAAATGCAGGCAACCATCCCAGAGGTGCTCATTAGATAAAATTACTGCGATACAAAAAAGTTTCAAAAGTTTTTGTGTGACTGATAATTCGAACACTTTCTCAAGTCCTGAATAGCATTATGCAGTAACGAACTTGTTCATTGCCTATAATGGAGCCTAATTTAGAAGTGAATAGTAGCGAACCCCTGAAAAATCACGGCCTGCCAACTGCTTCAAGTATTCTAATATAAAAATAAGATTGTAGTAACAAGCAATGCGTTAAAGCAAAATTAGATCAGTGCACGCTCAGTCGTGTTGCCTGCCAATCCAGGGAAAAATAATCCACGGAAAAATAAATCCTATCACCAAATCAAAATCCGAAAAATTGCAAAACAGTCAATTTTTGGAAGATTATATATTCCGGTATTATGTTTTATAAACTATCCTTTCGGTAATTATTATTACCCATTTTTCGTAGAAATACTGAAAATTAATTATATAACAAGAGGCGGCAGCCACGGAGCAGCCAGCAGGTTCCAAAAGTTCCCAAACTTCACGCGAGAGCTATTTCTCTCCGGCCGAAATGAGTGCCGCCACCTTGGCCTTGTTTTGTTTGTGAATTTTTGCATTCTTTTGCCACCCTCAGTGGCGGCAACACCTTCAAGGCGTGGCTTGTTTCTGATTGGGAGTCTCGCAGCGGCTGTAGATTTTCCCGCGCTCCGCGAGAACATGGGGGGATCGGTTGAAAACTATAGGCTGCTGCGCCCACTGACGCGTTGGTCTACGCCGGCTACCTCTCCGCGTCATCAGCTTGGTCTGCCCCGGCTCCTTGCTCTCGTTGTCGTGCCTTCTGAATGGTTTCGTGCAACATGCTGAACGTTGCGTGGTCTCTCACGATGGTGCGAGATGAGATATGCGTTCAGAGCACGGAAGCGAAGGCCACCCTCATAGCAAACGCGCCGCCGACAACTGTGTTGACGCCTGCAGCATCCTAGCATCTGTTACAGCGGAACTTAAACAAGGCAATTTTGAAAAAGCCTCTTGTTTTGCCCCGCGATACATGTCCAGAAATTACCACATTGAATTTCACAATGCCAATACATTCCACAAATTCTCCAGGCCTGGACCCATGTGGCCCATATGAAATACTCCTGCAACTTGAGAACCAGCGTGTACAGCTTTAGGAAACTTAACAGTTATTCAAATGTCCATGCTATGAGCTTGCCCTAAAATTTTTATTCATGTATCTTGACAAACAAAAAAGTCAGCGTTCTCTCAACCTTCTAGGGCAGTTTTCTCAGAATCACTTGCTTGCCTAGTGTGGCTGCATAAGACTGCGGTATCTCGGGAACTGCTTATCAGATTTATATGGTTTCTTTTATTCCATACCTCAATAAATTTCTGAAGGCAAGAGAATTTCATTTTTCAAGATATTGTGTCTGGAATTAATGACAAGCAATCAAAATTTGGTTATTGCAGGTCTGATTAAAAGCACAGATTTTGGGGCTGTGCTAGAATTTTTCAGAGAGGAAATTTGGAAAGAAGGAGTTGTCTTGCCTTGAGGTAACTACACAGGAATAACCATAACGAATTTCACAGTGCCAGCACGCTTTGTAAATTCTCCAGGCCTACTCTAAGGGACCTATGTAAACCATCTTGATATACTCCTCTAACTTGAGAACCAATGAGCACAGCTCCATGAAACTTGGCTTTTTTTAAACGTTTGTACTGTGTGCCTAACCTGAAAATTTCAAATATCTCGGGAAATAAAAAAGTTCCTGTTCAAGGGTAGCCTCCCCCCTTTAAGAGGAGACACTGGTCTTTAAACAAATTTTTTCTATTATTAGAGATATCATAATAAAATTCAGTGTGTATTTCTTCCTGCTGTTTTCAAAAATATAATTTGTTTCACTATACAGTCGCCGACTGATTTTTCGGACTCCAAAAATTCGGACATAATCGATTATTCGGACTGCTTCGCGGCACCGCCACCCTTCCCATAGGCCGTAATGCATAACAAATACCGAAATTTCGGACACTTTGCAACCTCTAATTTGATTTTTCGGACCCTACTCAAGCCAACTCGATCGACAGCAGCTACCCACACCGACGCTGACTGAAGCATGAAATGCCATTTCCGTTTTGGAATAAGGCTCCTTACCGCCCCAAGAGGTGGCGGTAGGAGCGGAGTTTTTGTGTGTTCCGGCACAATGGCTAGTTTCGGTCTCGCCCATCTAAATCCAGGCCAAATCCAGTAGCCGCTGACCCGGTCATCTCTTCTTTCTTCTTTGTGACGGCGTGCGGTGTGGTTATAGTGTGCAGTGTTCATTCTACTTGTGTTCCTTGTGTGTTGTGTACGCCTAGCAGTGAGACCAGTGAAGCACATGGGAATAGCGCCAACATCGAGGCAGTCAGTGCCGGGGAATTCAGCTAAGAAGCGCGGCAAATACGCAACGATGACAATGGCGAAGAAGATCGCCGTGATCCATCAAGTGCAGAATGGCCACCTGCAGCCCGGGAGTTCAGCATCTCGAAGCAGACTGTGTCAGACTATATGAAAAACAAAATAAAGATTTTCAACGAATTATTGAAGTCTTCTTCCAGCGCTGGAAAGAAAAAATTTCAGAGAGGGTAGCCACCCGAAGCTCGAAGAAGCGCTCCACATGTGGCTGTGTGCGACAGTTGCAAAGAGGATCCCAGTGTCGGCCGATCTTCTGAAACAAAAGGCGGAGGCCCTCGCACTGCGAATGAACATCGAAGGCATTAAGTTTAGCGATGGCTGGCTCCGTAATTTTAAGAAGAGGTATGACCTCACTTTAAAGAAGTTGTGCGGCGAGAGTGGTGCCGTGGACCAGACTCTTGTAACAAATTACCACTCCGACAGACTGGAGTCGCTGCTGGACCGATTTTCGCCTGATGATGTCTTCAATTGTAATGAAACAGGCCTTTTTTATAAGATGTTACCCGAGAAGACACTGTCCGTGTCTGGCGACCCCTGCCAAAGTGGAAGGCATAGCAAAGACCGGGTCACAGTGATGGTTGGCAGCAACATGTCGGGAAACGAAAAGCTCCCGATTCTTATGATTGGAAAATCAAAGAGCCCGAGATGCTTCAAGGGGGTAAAAACATTGCCCGTGTGGTATGAAGCCAACTCGAAAGCTTGGATTACGCAGAATCTTTTCACTGCCTGTGTATGCAAGCTGGACCGGAAATTGAAGGCCCAAAATCGCAAGGTGTTACTCTTTGTGGACAATTGCGGTGCACATAGCCATACTGATGACCTGGAATCCATTCAGTTGGAATTCCTGCAACCAAACACGAGTGTCCTTCAACACATGGACCAGGGTGTGATTCAAAATTTGAAGGTGCTCTACAGAGCACGCTTGCTGAGCCGCATGGTTCTGTGCATTGACGCCGGCAAGCAGTATGCTGTAACTCTGCTGTTGGCGATTAGCATGCTTGCTGACGCCTGGAAGGCAGTGACTGGAGCCACACTCTGAAACTGCTTTCGGCATGTTGGATTTGTTGGAGTTGTGAAGCGGATGCCGCGGCCCAGGATCTCCCGTACGACATACCACAGATGGCGAACGTGTTGCAAGACTTGCGCAGTGGCAGCAGGGTGATCCCAGACGCAGTCACCTTTGAGAACTTTTCAAAAGCCGACAGTGCAGCACTCATATGCGCGGAGCTGGACGATGACAAGATAATTCGTCAGGTGTCTGCTGTCCCGCCTGATGACGAATCTGAGTCGGAGGACGACACAACACCTGTTCCGCTACCGTCGCACGCGGACCTTGTGAATGCGGTGACGATGCTTGCAGCTGCCTACAGTGACAGCACGACCCTTTACGAGATTCAAGCCGATCCGATTGCTTGCAAACGGAGGAGTGTCCACCAGCGTATTCACAATTTTTTCCAGCCAATTGTGGAGGCTTGAATAAGTGCATAGGGCATGCCAGTGCATAGAAATAAAGTTTTCTTTTTTGGTTTCTATTGTTTCTTTGGACGGTGTGTCGAGAAACGTGAGGGCAAACGCAGACGCACGCACGCGAAGAGGCAGCTACGGCGGCGAACGCAAAACAAAGGAAAAAAAAATCACGCGCTGGTCTCGTCAGCCAATGGGAAAAGCGGAAAGGCGCGCTTGAAAAGTGCGCCGCCTGACAGCCAATCAGAGACCATAAATGGTTTTTGGAAAACCGACACTCGCAGCCAATCGGCTTGTGCGACGCCATTTTGAGATAGCGCAAATTGCGCACAAAGAAAACAGCTTCAAACCAAGCCCAGGATGGGGGCGGGAATTTCGAACAAATTTTCTCCTCTCGGGGGGCATTTCGCGGCTGCCGTGATGTTTTGAAAACAGATTTTACTGCATTTCCTGACCGAATTCAGCGTTAATATTTTGAGTGCAGGTGCTCGAAAGGTTAAACCTTCGGAAAAGGGGCTTTTCTCAAAATCAATTTTTTTTACCATTTTCGACCGTTCCAAGACCCGCGTCTCCCCTTAAGCGTTTTAACATTGCCCCCTCCAAAAAATCATTGCTTGAGATGCTAACAAGGTTTGCATCACAGTCCTTTGGCAAATGATGCTGCCTATACGTATGCAAACCCTGAGACGAGAGAAATTCGTGATATGAAACTGCACAGGAACGCACATTCTTATTTTTAGTTGATCCCACTGTGCCGGGTATAGTATGCCTGAGGCAGCATGTAGTTACCAGCATACTGCATGCCAAAAAGCATGGGACATGTTCATTACATTAAAAAGAGGAGGTGCATTCATTATGTGAGTAAATAATGCATTTAGGCCATTTTCTACTGCTTTGCACACAAGTCTTTGCATAGGTAACAAGGTCTCACAGTGCACAAAAGCACAAAGTCCTCTTAAGGGGGGACGCTGGCTTTGAAAGTCGAAAAATCGCGAAAAAGTCTGCTTTTCAAAAAGTACATATCTGGGTTGTACATGTTATAAACTACCTTTTCTATAATTATAAACGCCTAATTCATCGTGGAACTGCTTTAAATTAAATATACAACTGGGCGCGGCAGCGCCAGAGTCGCGAGCGAACGGCAAAAGTACCCAAACTTCGCACGCACGCCATTTTTCTGCCGCTGAACCGAGCGCCACCATCTTGGTCTTGTTTTGTTTGTGAATGCTTGCCCTTTTCCATGTTGCCTTCGGCGGCGGCATCCGCGGCGTAACAGAAGCATGGCTCGCTTGTGATTGGGGGCCTCACAGGGATTGTTCAGCTTCCCGCGTCTCGAATTCGGGCTGTGATTGGACAAAGCGCGCGCTCCGTGAGAACGCGGGGCATCGCGCGACTGCTATTGGCTGCTGCGCGCGCTGACGCGGTGGCCCCTCCCCGGCGCGTCGTCTGCTCCGGCTGCCTACTGTGCTGGCGTTCTTTGTGCGCTAGCTGAATCGCTTCATGTTTCGCATTTTTGAGATCGCCGTGATCATTGCTCGTTACAGATTCTGATGGCGTGTTTTGAACGGCTTTGTGCACCTTGTGGATTGTCGCACGGTCGGCCACGATGCGCGCTAAGAAGTTCAAAACACTGCATACGTCGTCGTTCTGTGAATGCCGTCCGAATCACGAAGTTAGCGAAGCACCTTGCCAACGGTCGCGGAGACGCTTCTATTAGTGCTGTCTCTGCTAGACCACTATTAGACCGACTGCGCTGCCACTTCCAACTGCGTATATTTCACGTCAACGTAAGGAGCCGGCGTTTGAAGCATGCCTGCTGTACCGACCATATCAACCTCTGCGATCTCGGCCTCGCGTATCGAGTCTGTCATCGCAAGCGATAACGCGTCGTCAGCGTCGTCCACTGTTCGCATGGAAATGCACTTTCCGAGAGAATCGGGGAGGTGGAGGCACAACATGCTGCAGTGAAAAACAAACTTTAGACTTGAAAATGCTGTTTTAAACTTCAAGGGCCATTTTCTCAAAATGAATTTTTTTCAAGGTATAGTTGCTTATTCCCGCGGTATCTCTGGAACCACTAATCGGATTCCCACCTGCTTTTTTTTATTGTGTGCCTGAATAAATTTCCGAGGGCAAGACAAGCTCATTTTTTCAAAATATTGAGTCTGCAATTTATAATAAACAATCAAAATTAGGCTAATGCAAGTCCAATTAGTGGCACTAACCTCAATGCACTGCTAAAATTTTTCAGCAGGGAAATTAAAAAAAAGGGCTCTGCCTTGCCCTGTGGTACCTATTCAGGAACCTTCATAATGAATTTCATAGTGCCAATGCATTTTGCAAGTTCACCAGGCATGGTACAAGGAACCCATGTGAACCATTCTGATATACTTCTGTAACTTCAGTACCAATGTGCGCAGCTCCATGAAACTTTGCAGTTATTCAAATGGCTGTGCCCTGAGTCTACCCTGAAAATTTCATTTCAACAAAAAAGTTGGTATTCAAAGGTAGCCTCCCCCCTTAACATGAAATGAAATGAGACTTAGAATTTGTGCACATAGATGTTCCCGGATTTCGTAACAGTGACACTGGTTGGTAAAACATTTAAGTGGGGAGGCTACCCTTGAACACCAACTTTTTTATTTCTTGAGGTATATTAATGAAATTTTCAGGGTATGCTCATAGTACACACATTTGAAGAACTACCAAGTTTCATGGAACTGGGCTCATCAGTTCTCAAGTTAGAGGAGTATATCAAGATAGTTTACATAGGTCCCTAGGGGCAGGCCTGGAGAATTTGCAAAATGTGCTAGCAGTGTGAAATTTGTTATGGTCATTCCTGGATAGTTTCCCCAGGGCAAGACAATTCCTTTTTTTCGAATTTCCTCTCTGAAAATTTTTAGCACAACCCCAAATTTAGTGTTAAAATTTACACCTGACTTAACGATATTTTAATTGACTGCCTCTAATCACACATGAAATATTTTGAAAAAAAAAAAACGAATTGTCTTGCCCTCAGAAATTTACTTAGTATGTAACAAAAAAAAACCCATGAAAATCCAACAAGCGGTTCTTGAGCTATGACTTTCCCTAGCAGCCACACCGTGCAAAAAATTGATTCTGAGAAAACTGCTCTCAAGGGTTGAGAGAACAATAACTTTTTTTGTTGCTCAAGTTATCATGATGAAATTTTCAGGACAGGCTCATGACATTAACAAATGAAAAACTACCAAGTTTCATAGAACTGTGCATGCTAGATTTCAAGTTACAGAAGCATATCAAATTGGTTCGGATAGGTCCTTTATATCAAGCCTGGAGAAATTGCGAAGGGCACTGGCATTGTGCAATTTGTCATGCTAATTCCTAGACAGGTTCCTCAGGGCTAGACAAAGCCCTTTTTCTAAATTTTCTTGCTGAAAAATAGCATAGCACTGGATTTTTTGTTATCAATTAGACCTATGTTGATTAATCAAATTAATTATGACAAATTCCAGACATAATATTTTGAATACATGGGCTTGCCTTGCCCTCAAAAATTTATTCAGGTACAGTCGAGCCCACTTACAACGGCCCCACTTAAGACAAGCACTCGCTTATCACGAACAAGTCCGGAGCGACCGTCAAAATATACATTAGGGCTATGGCGCTCCGTCTCAGCTACAACGAACATCTGTGCGACTAGCCGATCGGCTACAGCGAACGCCTTGCTGCCGCGGACCACTTTCCACATGCTGAGATCCGTCGATCCTGTGCTCTGCAAGCCGCGACAATCCGCATTCCCGATTCCCCCGCGGCATTTCGTGTCCCCCCTTAAACTGAAGCATTCCTACCCTATCTGCTCAACAAAAAAAATACTTTCACAGCCTTAGGTCTAGAGATACCGGCGCCGTTCTGACACAAAATGCTTGTACTGCACCATACTACATATGTCACATACAACAGATTAGGATATCCAATAAAGCACATTATGATTCAAGCACCCAATTGGACTCAACTGACTTTCAATGTCCTTAATATTACTCTCGTCTCATTTTAATGACAATGAAGGCTTCAGGTAGCTGCAAAAAAGCTTGTGCCCATATAAAAAAGAAAAAGGGGGTGGAGCATAACTAACCCACAACACAATACACATACATTGCTATTTTGACTGCCTTGCTTCGCTGGAAATCCCACTTCGTCCTTTACAGGACTAGTTTTCTGACCATTGGGTCTGGGTAACCCCGAGCCTTTGTCCTCTGCAGGTCTCTCTTTAGGTGTGGGCAGCAAGCTCCTAAAAAGAAATAATAATGAAACGACAATCATCAAAGAAAATGCCAGGAAGAAAAACAAAAACAGAAGTGAAGCATGTTACATAATACAATAGCCTACATGATATTGATGACCCCCCCCAAACATTTTTACTGCTTTTTCTTTTTTACGAAGTATTTCGATGTGAGCAGATCCTTCAGGTTCAACCTTAGCTGAACTATAAAGAACATACAGTACATAGTACACTGCACTAACTCCGAGGTTTCTTCACCCAACTAAACTTCCTTTGAAAAGAATTCAGACTTTTTCAGTTCAGGGGACTAGACATTCGGCTCCAGTGGGAAAATTCTGGGCATGAACCCAATGTTTATGGAACCAAATGCTTATGATGTGCAGACTGCTATACAACCGGACTAACTCCGTGAGCCAGCTCAGCCGCTAACATGAGAAGAAACTGTATCAAGCAAAATATCAGGTCAACGCACCTCTTTGGCTCGCAAGACTGCTTGTGCTCAGGCCAGTCCTTCAGCTGACATTCTGGTGAACAGTAGAACGCCTCGCACACATAACACAGGAACTCAGCTGAAAATGAACAACAATAAGAAAGCATGGAAAATATTATCCAGTCCAACAAAAAACTGGCGCTCACAGTGACTATGCGCCATTTGTGAAGCCCCTTGAAGTTTGACTCGAAAAGGCATGGTTGTAGCCTGCAGCACTTCACTTATACAGTAGAATCTCGATGATACGATTACGGCTGGTACGAATTTCGGGATGATACGAATTTTAAGAATGCTTTGAACGGACTACATTGTAAAGAATACGTTAAGATTCGGGGTGATACGAAGAGTTTCTGAACCTGCCGCGGTTGATACGAACGTGCAAACCAGTCGTGCATGCGAGCGGGCCGGCGCGGCTGGCCTCAAGAGGGTAACATAACCGACGCGGCCGCCGCCAACTCCCTCCCCCCTCCCCCCGCCGCGAATGATAGGAACGTTCCCTTCCCCCCGCCGCAAATGATAGGAACGAACGTTGTACAAACGCACAAAGCCACCGAGCAGCTCAGCGCAAGAGCTCACAGGGGGAGAGGGTACCCACCGCGGCCGCTGCCTCTCCTCTCCAACGCCTCTCACCCCACTAGCCACCCTACTCCCCCCTCCCTTTCGTAGCAAACCGACGAGCACTAGACAAGGACGGCCAAGGCGAAGCACGTGCCCAGTCGTGTACGTCACTCATTCGCTGGCAGCTCATTGGTCTATCGAAAAGTTGTCTCGCCGGCTGTTCCCAGGAGGACTGTGACGCTGGCTGCCGCTACAGTAGTTCTCCGGTTCTCCGTTCGCCGCTTCTTTCTGTCGTTCGCTGTGACGTGAACTGCCCAAACGTTAGAAAGACGCAAGCGTTCGCTGCTGCCGAAATGTCGCGGAAGCGTAAAGCCCTTTCTTTTAAGGAAGAGCTTGAAGTGCTGAAGAGTGTCGACTTAGCAAAAGAGCTAGGGTTGGCACCGTCAACATTCTGCAACATTGTTGGATAGCGAGATGTCATCTTGAAGAATGTGCAGCACTTCGGTGCGAACGTGAAGCAGGCTAAAACAGCGACCCATGTCAAGCTGGAAGAGGTTCTGCTGACTTGGTTCCGCGAAGTGACAGCGGCCGGCGTCAACGTGGACAGCAAGGTGCTACGTGAAAAAGCCGACACCGTCGCGCTTTCGCTTGGAATTGAAAATTTCCAAGCGTCTGGGGGATGGCTGCACCGGTTTAAGGAGCGGCACGGACTTGTCTGCCGGGTCGTCTCAGGTGAAGGCAAGAAAGTGGATCAGTCAGCTGTAGATGAGTGGCTGAACACGCTGCCGGCGCTGATTTCGGAGTACGCGCCACGTGACATATTTAATGCCGACGAGGCAGGCCTCTTTTTCAACCTTCAACTAGAAAGAAGTTTGTGCTTAAAAGGCCAGGCATGCCAGGGCGGCCAGAAAAGCAAGGAGAGAGTAACAGTACTCTTTTGCTGCAACTCGGATGGATCAGAGAAACTCCAGCTTACCGTCATCGGTAAGTCGAAGAAACCGAGGTGTTTCCGATTGGCGGAGCGTTTGCCTGTCTTTTACAAAGGCAACCGAAAGACGTGGATGACTGGAGATTTTTTCCGCGAGTTCTTGACAAGCCTTGATCGGAAAATGGCGTCAAGAAACCGGAAAAGTTTGCTTTTCGTGGACCAGTGCTTTGCCCACCCAAAGGAAATGACATTCAATAACGTGAAAGTCAGGTTCCTGCCGGCGAACACTACCAGCCATCTTCAGCCACTGGACGCTGGGATAATTAGAAATGTGAAACATCATTTCAAAGGACTTCTAGTGAGGCGTCTGCTGGCAAAAATTGACCGTAAAGAAGCAAACTTGCGGATCAGTCTCTCAGATGCTTTGCACTTTCTAGCCATGTCGTGGGATAGTGTAACTTCAGACACAATCTCGAACTGTTTTAGAAAGTGCGGATTTGCCATCGGACTTGCTGCGGCTTCGGCAGGAGATTGTCAAGAGCCAGACGAAGACCTCACGATTGATGGCTGGGACAATCTGGAAACTGAAGCTTCGGTTCGGGACTTCGTTACCGCGGACGACAATGTCGCGACCTGTGGGCTGAGGTCTATTGAAGACTTGGTCAATGAAGCGAATGATTGCGAAAGTGAGCCTGACAGCGATGGTGACGCTGATGACGAGTGTGATCAGCCACCGTCAAAGGCAGACACTCTTCACGCTTTGGACGTTCTGCGCCGCACCGTAAGTGCCAGCAGCGTGAGCAACGAAACCGCGGCACGGTTTTATGCCTTTCAGGCGGATCTTGTCCGCGACATCAACAGCAAAAAAGTGCAGACAAGCATTATGGACTTTTTCGGCCGCAAGTAGTTCGCCATAATAAACTTTGGTTCATTTTCAATTCATTCCCATGTGGATGTTGACTTGTTTTGAATCATACGAATTCGGGATGATACGAATATTTTGCGTGCTCCCTTGCAATTCGTATCATCGAGATTCTACTGTACGTGGGAGGGGTTATAGATGCCAAAGAGATGCAAGCTGCATTCGTACCCACAAAGAAGACCTGCATTTCGTTACTCCTGATCCAACAGTTCAATGCCTTTTCTTTCTGCTCATTGAAGAGCAAAGCTGATTATATGATGCTACATCTAACAACAGCACATTAAGCGACATGCAGTAGAATCCCTGCGATACAAATCTGGTTGATACAATTTCTGGATGATCTGAATTCGATCAAGTCTGAGTGCATTGTATACAATGTGCCGAATTTCAGAGGTTCTGAATACGTTCCCACACCCCTACGGATGACACGACCTCACGAATGAACCCCGATCACAGGCTAGAGTACTACGCACTGGCCACACATCGATAACTCCATGATCGCCAATTGTGAGCATTTTGCAGCAGCACGTGGCCCGCACGTCGCCACTATTATAATCACCTGTATTTCTGTATGCGTAAGGAAGTTTTCGCCGGTGCGTGACCTGCACATCAACGCTGCGACTCCCTGTTGCACTTTACACACCACGAGAAATGGGCGACGTAAACGGCCAGCACACCAATGACTCCACGATCACTAGTCGTGATGTACGCACAGGGAGCAGTTTGAGGTGGCGTGTGGCCAGTGCGTCACTGACGTTGCATTGTAACAACAATTAAGTCGCCTTGTAAGCACCGCGAGAAGTTCGCGGAACCGTGTGGCCTGCTATCGCCGATGTAACAATAGTCTCTCGTACTGTATGCAACCCGAGTGGCAAACTGTGGCAGCGCGGCCATAAACATATCCGCATAAATGCCTTTTCCATGCTTCTGTACACTGATTATTGTCTGTTTTCATTAAAAAACCTTTTTTCGCAACCCCATGAGATCCATATCAACCAGGTTCTACTTTATTACTTGAACTCTAAGACAGAAGCTGACAGACTTTTTGGACTTCAAGTTTCAGACTTTCCCAAGGTAACATCATATCTCATAAGAACATGTACATACAGTCGACGACCGATATTTCGGACACCCAATTTTTCGGACATGCTTGATTATTCGGACTTTTTGCCCGCCCCAGGACATACCTTATACAGTCAATGTATTATGCGGCTCATAATTTCGGACACTCTAGGGAGGGCTATTTGATTTTTCGAATATTTAAAGTGTCAGCCAGGTCAGCTGCCACACATTTTGAGCGGTGTCGCCGTCATCTTGTTTGTTTACTTTTTCCTTCTATAGCCTCGAAACCAGTGCCAGCATTGCGTGCCGCTACTCTACTAAGCTGACACTGGATCGAGGCTATATTATTTGCCTAGCAGCTTCCGCTTCCGGAACAACGGCGCTGCCGGAGTGCTTTTTTTTTTTCTTTTAGCTTGATCGCTTCAACTGCCTGTTCCTCTGTGTTTGCTGTGCCTTTCACGTGCGTTGCAGAGCGTGGCGAGTAGGCCTAGCCATGATCATTCTGCGTTCTGTCGCTACTGCGGTCGCTACTGTGGCTTGTATTTAATTGTATTGGCTTCAGTTCTGAAGCTGTTCCAAATTATATGAGGAGCTTTTTTTTTTTTTTTTTTTTTTGCATGCAACGCGGCAGCGAGAAAGCACTCAACGGAGTCTGTGTTGTGATCCAGTGGTTCGTAATGGAGATGGAAGCAATCATCGATACTGTCGTCGGCCTCAAAGGCACCCATAAAGCGAGACAAGTACCTCACCATGTCGACGGCGAAGAAAGCGGCTATTGTGAAGCTCGTGGAACGTGGCCGATCACAGGCAGACGTCGCGAAATAGTTCTAGATTTTGAGACAAACTATTTCGGACTAAATGAAGAACAAGCAAAAGATTTTGGAAGCAGCGGAGAAGTCGACTGGGTGTCATCAGAAGAATGTAAGCAAAGGCACCTACCTCAAGCTCGAGGAGGCCCTCATCGTATGGCTCAAGTCAACAGTGGCCAGCAAGGTTCCCGTCTCCGGTGGCCTCCTCAAACAAAAAGCTGGGACGATGGCGCTTCAAATGAATATTGAAAGTTTTAAGGTGAGCGACGGCTGGCTATGAAATTTCAAGAAGCTTTTCTACCTGTTTTAAAAAACTGTGCGGCGAAAGTGCAGCTGTTGATTTGAGTGTTGTCGCAGACTACCGCTCTGAGAAGCTACAGTCGCTCTTACAAGAGTACTCGCCGAACGACACGTTCAACTGCAACGAGACCGGACTTTTTTTTTAAGCTTATGCCGGAGAAGACCCTTGCCTTTGCTGGTGACCTCTGCCATGGTGGAAAACACAGTAAGGAGCGGGTTACAGTTTTGGTCGGCAGCAACGTGTCGGGGACAGAAAAACTGCCGATGCTCGTCATCGGCAAGTCGAAAGCCCCAAGGTGCTTCAAAGGCGTAAAGACCCTGCCTGTCTTGTATGAGGCTAACAAGAAGGCGTGGATAACACAGCAGCTTTTTGAAAGCTATGTGCAAAAACTGGACCGTAAGTTTGACCAAGAAAGCCGCCGAGTTTTGTTGTTCGTTGACAACTGCGCTGCACACAGGCACGTTCACAACTTGAAGGCTGTGCGCGTCGAGTTTTTGCCACCGAACACGACAAGTGTCCTGCAGCCGATGGACAAAGGTGTGAACCGAAACCTCAAGGTGAACTATCAGTCCCGCTTGCTCTCGCGTGTGGTGGTGTGCCTCAACAGTGGGAAAACCTACTCTGTCAATTTGCTTGGAGCACTTAGTATGCTCGCCGATGTGCAATTGCTTCCACCACGCGGAATTTGTGCTGAAAGACGAGTCGGCTGCTTTGGACGAGGAAAGTCGTCAAGAAGCTGTCTGGCGGTGAGCAGCTCGTTGACGACCTTCGCGCTGCAGGTGTCGAAATTCCATCGACTGTCTCATTTTCAGAGTTCGCAAACGTGGACCAGGAGTTGGAACTGTGCGCTGGGTTCACAGATGCCGAAATTATTCGTCAAGTGCATGCAGAGTCTGAGAGCGGCGACGACAACGATTCACCTGCAGCAGCGCAGCCGACGCAAGCTGAGCTGATGCAAGCGGTCACAACCCTTTAGTTGCCTTATGGCGACACTACGACTCTCACCGAAATTCGGGCGGACCTGTTATCACGGAAGCGGAGCGTGGTGCAGAAAAGCATTTATGACTTTTGCCTGCCTCAAGGTCAATAAACTGAGCTTTTTTGGTGCACATTTGGTTTTCGGACTGCCTGATTTTTCGGACATTTTCACAGTCCATTGAGAGTCCGAAAAATCAGTCGTAGACTGTAATCGGCCATAATATAAAGCCCACTGCAGCAATGTGTTTCTCATTGTTGCCACTTAAGTTGACTGCACTTTTCATCCCCATAAAGCTCTCACAAGAAAGAACACACAAGTATAGCAGCAATGGAAACTGGACAAGTCTGGACAACAGTGACAGCACCCGGCGCAGCTCTGCATTGGTAACCATTCAGGTTTTCCCATGCCAGGTTTATGAAAGTCAGCACAGCATTCGACTGCTGCCAGACATTCACAAATCGTCGAGCACTATTTGAAAATTCCAAAATACAGTAAAAGCTCGTTAATTCGGACTTCTAGGGACCGTAAGATATGTCCGAATTAACCGAATGTCCGAATTATCGAGAGAACAAAAAAAAAAAAAAAAAGAAACATGCACGATTTTATCTCAACATACCTTTATTACTTAAAGTAATCACGGATGCTTGTCTGCTTTCCCGCAGAAACCTGCGCGGATACTATTTTCCTCAGTCCTTCCAGGTGCTCAGCAGCGCGCATGCCATCTGCAGTGCCCCAACAAAATTCCTCTAACACAACGAGGGCCTCTACTGCTTCCTTCACAGTGCGAGGGGGCCGAGGCTGCTCCTCTCGTAGCCCCTCTTCCTCCACCGAATCTTCGCCGTGCAGTACATCCCGGACAATTTCTTCCTCAGAGAGCCGGCTGTAGCAACGCCGTCATCAATGCTGATGTAATCGGTGAGTGTCGCCGCATCCGGCAGCACACCTCCGAAATCCGGGCAGTCATCTGCATTGTCGTCTGGTGACACTTCTGCCACTGTGTCACTGCAGGGCTCAGGCAAAACGAAGCCACTGTGTCGAAAACAGTTAGCGATGACGTGCGCAGGCGTGTTCTTCCAAACGTAGGCAAGAATGTTGACCGCGCTCAGAAGATCCACGTCGTACTGCTTACCGACTTCATTGCACAGTAGCATGCGTTCCAGCACGCGCCTGCGATATTTAGTCTTCACATACTGAATTATACCTCGGTCCATCGGTTGGAGGGCCGATGTAGTGTTGGGCGGCAAAAAAAAAACTACTGTTATGTGCACTACAGTTGTCAGGGATAATTAACACCTTGCGGTTCTTTGCGGAAAACTGTCGGTCTAACTTTTGTATCCAGCCGCGAAAAATTTCCGATGTCATCCAGGCCTTTTTATTAGCCCGGTACTCCACCGGAAGAGCAGGCACGTTCTTAAAGCATCGTGGCTTTTGTGACTTTCCAATGACAAGCAGCAAGCGCTCTGTCCCTGTCATGTTTGTGGCTAAAAGAACGGTGACTCGTTCTTTACTCCTTTTTCCTCCGATGCAGGGATCTCCTTTCATTGTCACAGTCTTGTCAGGCAATGCCTTAAAGAAAAGTGCTGTTTCATCAGCATTAAAAATGTCATATGGATCATATGCTGCGATATGTTCCAGCAGCTGAGCGTTCTTCCAGTTTTTGGCAACATCTTCGTTGACGGCACCTCTTTCGTCGCACACAGTCTTGAAAACGAGACCATGTCTGTCTCTAAAGCACGCACACCACCCTTCTGACGCTTTCAATCCATCGATATGCATCATCAGTGCAAACCTCTCGGCCTGCACCATGATGAGGGGTCCACTCAAAGGGAGGTTTGCATCACGGGAGTTGACACCCACCGAAGCAAGGCTTCTTCCAACTCCGGATGAGCTGCTGTTCGCAGACGCTTTCTTGACGCTTGGAACTTCTCACTTTCGAACGCCTGAAGAATCTGTTCTTCATTTTTTACATATGTGCTTAAAGTACTCCTTTTAACGTCATATTTTTTCATTGCTTCTTGTCGAGAGAGCCCGTTCTTAAGGGCCCGCAAAATTTCCACTTTGGTAGCCAAGTCCTTGGCCTCGTAGCTCTTCGGCCGTTTCGCCGGTGTTGCCATCGGGGGCGAGTGCGGTGATACCAGCGCACAACAGAGAAGCAATGAGCCGCACTAAAGCGAGCAGTCTTCAATACAACAGCGTAGCGCACCGACAGCAGCAAAACGACAAAATGGCACCGCCAGTAACGTCGACTCGTGAAAAAACAAGAAAAAGCGCCCATCCAGCCACAAGTCGAGCCAAGTTGATTAATTGATGTCCATGGCAATGCTGCTTTTGGGTATCGCTGTTGCGCCACGTTCGTCTTATTTTCGTTTTCGAGCCTCGGTAGCTGCCCGAAGTTGTCCGAGTTATCCGTTGTGTGGTCAAATCCGTCCGAATTAACGAGAGTTTCGTCCCATAGACTCCTATACATAATTCTGGGGACCAGGCGCCAAGGTCGAACTATCCGATTTTCCAAATTAATGGGAGACGAATAACCGACCTTTTACTGTATACAGACGAACCCGGATATATCGAACTCGAAGGGGATCGTGGAATAGTTCGATATATCGATAATTCGATATACAAAAATCGGCTTGTGACGGCCCTTACGATGCGAAAAAACGATACCGTATTTGTCGCGTAATCAACCCACTCACATAATGAACCCACCCTCCACTTTTGCACCAGAGAATTTAAAAAAAAAAAAAGGCGTTAAGGCCAGCTCGCTCACATGCAAGCGATTGAGCGATCTCAGCAACGAGCAGCAGCGACAGAGCGTAAAAATTTCAAACTTGTTGGAACAGCGTCCCTCTCGCTGCTCGAGCCACCGCGGCAGCTCAAAACAAGGTTTCTGTGTCGCCGCGGCAGAAATCGCGAGCGTTTTCGCTTGCATGTCGATGACGCGCGTCAGTCCATTTCGGTCCTCTCATCCACAGCTCATTTCTTGGCAGCGTGCCAAGATGCTGCGCCACGATAATGTCGGGGCGCGTTTATCTTTTGATAGCTCCTGCGGTGGCGGGGAGCAAGCTTGGCAGAGTGCCCGCGAAGGCTTGATTGCACAAGCCTGGTTCGATTTATCACGCCTCATGATCGCAGCAGCTGACGCGTGCTTTCGTTGATTCATACATGCAAGGATAAACGACTCCCGCAAAAAAAAAAAAAAAACCTGCCGCTTTTCAACGTCCGAACAGCACGATAAGAAAGGATGACTCGCAAAACAAAAACAAAAAAAAAGAGAGAGAGCTGCCGCTTTTTAACGTCCGCAGGCGCCATAGCCACGTCAGCCGCCGCGCGCAGAGGGTTCGCAACAGACGCCTGTCTGAAAATGGGCTGAGCTGCCTTGAGGCATGCGTAGCGCGTGCTGAAGGAGAGAGATAGCTCGGCAAAAGGATGGGCACATCCTTGCAAACGTAATGTGTTGGCTAGCGGGAAACGATGAAACGATAATTGCAGATGCGCGCCTTTGGGGAATGGGCTCGGCGCTGCCCAGACCAGCCGTCGCTGAACTTTCCCCTCTCATTTCTTCCGCGCGTGGCGTTGCAAACGGCCAAGGGTGATGCGATCGTTTTTGGGGAAGGCACACTTTCCAGTGCGTGGTGCGGAGTTCGATATATCGAACGACCGGTGAAATTAAGTTCGATATATGACGCGGCTTTTCTATACTTTTACATGGGATTTTCAAGGGGATACTGCGTGAGTTCGCTATAACCAAATTCGATGTATCCTGGTTCGATATAACCGGGTTCGACTGTATAAACTTCTCAAATCAAACATGAACCAAAACCAACACATTCGATTTATGTTAAAAATTTTAAATATTTCAATCGCCCCTATTTGGAATACATTTATTGAGCACTGAAAGAACTACTCAGACACTCACCCACTTTAGTATGCAAGCTACCTGAAGAAATGCGGCTTCATACCAAATAAAGAGCACTGCAGAATCTGCATTGGAGTAATGCGAAAGCATGAATGCTGCTGTTGGTTGCTTCTGGTTGCTTAATTCACTTCTTGTTTACCCATTGGTGCTTTCAAATTGCATGCCAATCCCTTCCTATGCCCTTTTTTGGCTCTACTTCCGGTTGAGTGATGTCACCATCCCTTGACATCACATTATTTCCCTGCTTGTTTACCCATTTTAGTCTTTGATACTTTCAAATTGCGCACCAATCCCTACTTATGCCTTTTTTCGGCTCTACTTCTGGTTGCGTGACGTCACATCCTTGACATCACATTATTTCACTTCTTGTTTCCTTTTTTTTAATCTTCGGTACTTTGAAATTGCGTGCCAATCTTTTCCTATGCCCCTTTTTTGGCTCTACTTCTGGCTGCATGAAGTCACATCTTTGACGTCACCCTAATTGACTAATTTAATTTACTATTTTAGTATTTGCTACATTCAAATGTGGTGCCAAGCTATTCGCTAATGAGACCATTTTTGCCTTTATCATTTTTTGCCTTTAATTAATTACCTAATTAACCTATTGGCCTAATTATTTTTTCGCAGCTAGCATTAAATCACCCTCTAACAATTGACACCACTCATTAACTTCTACGACTTGTCAATTAAAACTGCTGTGGACAACTTACATTTTTGCCTGTAATTAATTACCTAATCAACTTATTGGCCTAATTATCTTTTCTGCAGCAACATTACGTCAGCCTCTATCGATTGACACCACTCATTAACATCTAACACTTCTCAATTACCCACAATTGCTGCGGACACGATCTGCCGACAGAAATCTGAACATAGCAAAGTAACGCTTTCGCATTAAGGCAATGAAAGGCATCCAATTTGAGCACAAAACCTGCTGTACATTGACAATGAAAACAACGCAAAGAACGAAAGTCACTTACAGTATGCACCACAAAGGACACACTCTTGCTCGGAATTTTCCAATATGACCACCTTTCGCACCTCCTCCCCCTGGCCACTGGCTTTGATAGAAACCTGCACATTCCCTGCGTCTGCGTCAGGGGGCCAATGATCATCACTGTCAGCCAAAATGGAGGTCTGAACTGAGGTGTCGGAAGAAAAGCTGCTTCGGCTACTTCGGTCACTGCTACTGCCACTGGTGCAGTACACTCGTCGCTTGCCTGGCTTGGGCCCCACATCTACGCGGATGGTCTTAAGCTGTAAGCAAAGAACAGTGCAGTGAGTAGGGGCAGTACTTTGAAAGGAAAAATGCATACCTGCAGCCGCATGTTTATGGAACACAATACAATTGGCTCACAGAGGGACCGGACATTTTTGTTCCAGTTATCAAGAGCCCCTCTAAACATGATTTGCTTCATGGCTACCTGTGCACGCAAATAGCATTTAGCCACTACTTCTTTATGCAGGCGCAGCTAAAAGCATAAACGAAACAATAGGGGGAAGGAATAGATATGTTTACTCCAGCAGCTGTCTCCAACAGGTTGTCCAAGCGAAAAAAGTAATCAACATTGTCTGAATGCAACGGAGATAACTATACACTAATAATGAAACCTAAAGGGACTGCAAAATACAGTCTTGCCCCGTTAATATGACCCCAGTTAGTAAGGACGACCCGAATTATAGACAGTTTTTCTGGGGACGAAACTTTTTCAGTGTACTTATGCCTCGTCAATATGGAAACTCGCTGTCTGGACAATGGCCAGGGGAAGAATGCACACGGCCCACTTGGGCCCATGTATTTTTGTCTCTGTAATATGGACAGCGCTGGAAAAAAAGCAGAGGAGTCCGATTGCAAGTTAAAGAAGGGCACGCCGGCCGCGAACCTACGCAACAGCCGATACGGCTGGATGCCTGAACGATTCCTGTGGGGTTGAAAAGAACAAAAGCGGGCGTATCGCCGTTTTAGAGGGGGGGGGAGCGCAAGAGCAGAGATGAACATACACAGCAAACCGAGGGTCGGCGTAAGAAAGACCCCGAAAGGAGGCACCAGGAGATTTCTGGGTGTAGTGGCAGTGCCGCCGCAGCCAGGAAAACAGCAACATGCGGTTGCAATAAATTCTGCTGAACGTGAACAGAGAGGCTGGTAAAAGCGTAAGAAATGACAGGAAGAAAGACAAACGCCTACAGTGGCGGCGGGAACTGAAGTTTTCTTTCCCAAAGCACAGCATGTGTTCCATGAAGCCGTTAACGCTTTTCGGTGAGAGTTAAGACACATTCACAAAGTAGGGCGACAAAAGAAAGGCGATGTACGAGCACGCAACCGAGACCGGGCGTCCCGACCTGGACGTGCTTCCCTCTCATGCTCCTGGTTTTCGACCCTGTTACGCTGCCGAACTGCCACATTTTGCACCTCAGGCGGTTCCTCATGTTGGCTTCACTTTAAGTCAACGATGTGGCCTTGACAAGGTCTGAGCTCTTCGTAGTCTGCTAGCTGTCATTCTAAACTGCACTTCAGCTTGCAGTGTTGCAGTGTGTTTTATAGGAACACAAAGAAACGGCACCAAGATGGGATGTTCGATAGCCTTCATGCATAGCAGCTTGCCAACTTGACTCCCTCGCTTCCTTACGGAAACAGTACAAGGCAAAAAAAAGAGAATCAAAAGAACGGAAAGGCAGAAAGGTTAACTAAGCAAGAAAGTGCAAAGCATCAGGAGCCTGTAACCCTCAACATGAGTCTGGATTTTGGCATGACGGGAGTTATACGCAAAAGAACAGAGCTGAACGTAAGCGCGAAGCAAACAATTTGTGAATACAAGCGGCAAAAGCCATCTCAGTCAATCCAAGCCATGAGGGACTAGTATCAACAGCTCGGCTGTCTCCTCGCCTCAGAAGAATCTCAAGCAGCTACTTAGTGGCTAATTTTTTCAGTGACGACGCCATTTTGGAAGTGGCGGTGAGTAGAGAATCGGACTCTGACTGATTCATCGGCCAGTGAGGAGATCGTGCTCGAAAGTTCGACCAACACAAATCCCACCATCACGCGTGTCATGGTACGAGAGTCGCTTCAGACTGCACTACAATTTTTCGGAGACAACAATGATAAGGATAATTCACTCAAAATTGCCAATGTTCTGTCAGATTTTGAGTCCAGTGCACACCGTTATTTACAAAAGCAGTCATTAATTGCAATTCTTTTTTCTCAATAAAATCCTTTTCGTTTTTATTCATGACTCGTTATTATGGATGACTCGCTTTATGGACTGTACGCTTTATCTGCAGGTTAATTACTGAACGACCAGAAAAAGAAAAAGCAACTTTGCATTGCAGTAAATTTATTTGGTGGAAAATAGGCAATGATCATCTGCCTCCGAATGACAGCTGCGCAGCAATGAAAACTTTCACAATTTTACAGCACGGTACAAATGCCTTGCATACACCACTACCGGTCATCACATATACATCCCATACAAATCAACCTTCATTGACAAGGCATCACTCCCAAGGCACATTCAAAGCATTACAAATGAAATGTATTGGTGCAGACATAAGTAAATAAAGTTTGCTTTCCTATTCCAATTGCAATCACGCCTTCCCCTTCAAACATTGCACAAGAAAGCAAGCATCTACTACCTGCCCAAACACACCACAGCTGCCAATATGAATTAGGTACAGCTTCATAAATGTTAGAAGATAGCAGTGTGCTCAGTTTACTTTTGTCCGCACCTGTACATTAACTAATGATGGTTGCTTACAAAAGGAAAATTAAGTAGGAAACAGTAAACTTACATCTTCAGGTGTGAAACGATCATATGAAAGGACACTTTTCTCTGCAAAAGGGGACACAGGGAGAAAAGCAAGTAAGCCCCTACAAAAACTAGCACCATGATGACACTATTAAAGGGGCCATTAGAGCCAGTTTTTTACACAAACTGCTCATCAGATTATAGTCTCCATGTGTCAAATCACAATTTTTCCAAATCTAAGCTAAATCGCAAAATTAAAAAATGTATAATTTTTTTTGTTCATCCCTTGGGAGAACAACTGGCTGGTCTAGCAACCCTTGATCAATGATGTCACAAGGGCACGCCCACCCAGTGTTTGCTGCGCGGTGCTCGAAATAAACCCCATTCTGAAGTTCTTTGTTTCGGAAGACTTTACCACAGGATGTGATCTTAGTGATCCTTGGAGAGGCAACAATTGTTAGTGAGTGGCTCCCATTTTAAGACATTGCAACTAGCCCAAAAAACGACTGCAATAAAAAGAAACTCATGGGTCAGCGCACCAGGCTTCAATTGACCTTTACTGAACACAAATCACAATTAGCATGGCAATTAGCATTAGCACATGCTCAGGAGCCTCTCTTTACTCCGCCTCTTCCCTTACCCAAGAAGCAAGCTACCATAACCAACAGAAAAAGTCAACACAGATTGATGCACATGCTTTTTGACGGGTAATCAAGCTCAGTTCGTGAAGGCTATAAACTCTATGCTCGCACATTTGTCCCCTGCCTTACTGATGCAAAAAGCCTCGGAAGCAGTTTGTAGAAGCATTTCAGTACTTAAACCTTTCGCCGTCGGGCGCTTCTGGCCATGACGCACCCCCAGTGTAGGCTTGGTTTCGGGGAACGAGCACAGAGATTGATTTTTGATTATGATTGCTATACAAATAACATAGCCAGCGGAATATGCACATTTCAGTGTTCTGCAAGTGTTAACATCATCATCATCAGCCTAATAAATTAGATAAATGAGGATAATATAAGAAAAAAACTGCTCGATACTTCTTGAGAGACAGAATCAGAGCTCGACTCGTATTTATAATCGAAAGAGCCATCGCTCCAGTCCACAGTCGAAGGTCCCACGCAGTCAGCCACCCGAAAGTAACCCCCCCCCGCTCACGGAGGGCGCACTTTCGTTGACCCGCACAACGGAGACAGATGACACGTTGTGAAATCAAGATGACAGAGGGAGATGGAAAGAGGCTAAAACAACCTCCTTTGCTGCTGCTAGCCGCAAGCCAGGGTGCGGCAAGAGAGCGAAAGCAGCGACCGAGTCATGTGTCGACCTATCGGAGAGGCAACAGCGCGAGCCCCTGAACGTGACGCGTCATAGCAGACATGCGAACAGAAAAAAATAAAAACCTGCAAACCTGCAGCAAATGGCAGAACAGCCCTTGAACCCGTCACCACATGCACACGCCGCGAAATGCGCGCACCACATGATCGCTTAGCACAATAGAGTAGCGCGCGTGGAGCGACTGCACCCCCCAGCAAAGAAGGCAGGCGGCGGCGGGTGCAGTCGCTCCATACTCTTCAGTATATACACACCAACACAACGCGGGCCGAAAATACGAAGTTGTAGAAAGATTTGACAGATGGCGCAGTCTGTCCAAGTGCGCCAGCTTCGTGAAGTTTTGAACACACGTTTGAGAATGTACCGGTACGTCTGTGACACTATGGGGAGGAGGGAGGAAAGCACGAAAACATACCGGTACATTCGTAACAGCGAAAGAGTTAAGTGCAGTGAAAAAGTGGAATGCATTTTTTTTTCTTTTTTGCCTTTCATTTGCGGCAATAAGCCACCAAGTGGCCGCCGGCCATAAAAAATGAGACTGCCGCCTTGTGCACCTAGTCTCATTAGCAGCACTGGCTTGTTTGTCCAATGCAGCACTTGCCACAAGTCAGTGGGATTAAATAAACCAATCCTACATTGCAGTTCACAAACTGTGTGGCATGCCTGAATCTGCAGGTTTTCACATGAAAGCTGTTAACCATGCGGCACATCCTAGACGGCTTTTGTGAAGCTGGGAAAACGACAAGAATGCCGGACATTCCAGAAAACTTTCTGAAAATGGAACAAGTTGTGCATGTAAGGCACGGACACGACATCCCTGGGGGCCATCCCTGCTGCCTTGAGTCTATATCTGACTCAGTGACGAACATCAGTATGTTCTCAGAAAAGCCAGCGCTACGCAGATGGAGAACCAGCTGCTGAACATTCAACCATGTTGTGTTCACAAGACTTTTGAAAAACAGCTCTTCAACACAACATGACCTTGAGTTGTTCAGCAATAGGTTCTCCGTCTGCGCAGTGCTGACTTTCCCAGAGATGATGATGATGTTGGATTTTAATGGCGCAAGGGCGTCTCAGGCCAACAGCGCCAAACACAAGGTGAACTGTGTACTCAAGTTGGTGTAATGCACTGGTTGTGGGGTTTAATGAAGGGATAAAGAACAGTGGTGTATAGGGCCTAAAAATTCATTCACTCTATAAAATCACTAAAAACAGTGGTGTTGGTTGGTTTGTGGGGTTTAACGTCCCAAAGCAACTCAGGCGAGACGCCGTAGTGGAGGACTCCGGAAATTTCGACCACCTGGGGTTCTTTAACGTGCACTGACATCGCACAGCACACGGGCGCCTTGCTTTTCGCCTCCACCGAAAAGCAGCCGCCGAGGCCGGGATTCGATCCCGCGTCCTTGGGAACAGTAGTCGAGCGCTGTAACCACTGCGCCACCCCGGCGGGGTAAAAACAGTGGTGTATAGGGCCTAAACTTCATTTGCAATGTATAATGAACTGTGAAAGAAATTAAAGGATATGCACATGCTTTAAAAGATCTCATCTGTCTTCTCAAGGAGGAACGGGCTGAGACCCACGTCGATAGGACATTGCATGTAAACAGCCTACTTTCGATAGGAATTTAAGCAATGTTTTAAAGGAAACATTGGGTTGTCACCAAGAAAAATGGATGGGTGAGCAGGTATTTGGTTTGTGTACAATGAGGGAAAATGACACCTCCCTTCTGGTTAGAGTTGTGGATATATAATTAAAACATGGCTCTCCCTGAGAGCACACTCATGTCTGTCCTTCGATTTGAGGTCACTACTCCCAAAGCTATATTCGATGGCCGTTGGCATTACCTAAAACTCCTGAAGTAGCTCTCCACGACCATTCAAACCTCACATGAATCATGTAGAACTGCTAGACCTACAAGCTAGGGAAGGGCAGATAGGCCAATGTTGACAAACTTTTAGCAAAGCCAGGTTGTCTACCAAACTGATGTTCCCAAATTCCTCGAGTTCTCCAGGTTTTCCCTAAGTGCATTTGTAAAATTTCCCGAGTGACACTTTACGTTGTTTTATGCTAAAACAGGCTGACACAATGCTGCCTGCTGCTATCCCTCTCCAGTAAGCTTGTTAAACACAATTTAATCCCATTTGAATAGTAAGGAGAAGCTTTTATTTCATTAGAGAATAAAACGGAAGGGAGAGATTAGTAAAAGGCATAAAAACCGAATATCTAAAAAAAAACAGTGATAAACAAACTGCAAATCAAAGCGAACATTTTCACATCAGATAAAAGGAAGATGGTCGAAAGTGCACTTGAAGGTTGCCATGCTTTGCGCGTCGCGATTTTGATGCAGATGGATCTGAGAAGGAGGTGCACGAAGTCACAGTTCGGCCTAAGTCTGCCTCTGCTCTCACACCGACAAGGGGAAACAAAGACAGACAGCAGCGAGTTGCACACGATAACACGGTCCCCGGAGCGAACATTTTCACATCAGATAAAAGGAAGATGGTCGAAAGTGCACTTGAAGGTTGCCATGCTTTACGCGTCGCGATTTTGATGCAGATGGATCTGAGAAGGAGGTGCATGAAGTCACAGTTCGGCCTAAGTCTGCCTCTGCTCTCACACCGACAAGGGGAAACAAAGAAAGACAGACAGCAGCGAGTTGCACACGGTAACACGGTCCCCGGTGGCCACCGGAGCACGAAGCTGCGCCGCTTGTATCACTGCATCATGGGTGCGAGGAGGAGGTGCATGAAGTCACAGATCGGCCTAAGTCTGCCTCTGCTCTCACACCGACAAGGGGAAACAAAGAAAGACAGACAGCAGCGAGTTGCACACGGTAACACGGTCCCCGGCGGCCACCGGAGCACGAAGCTGCGCCGCTTGTATCACTGCATCACGGGTGAACTCGCTGCTGTCTGTCTTTCTTTGTTTCCCCTTGTCGGTGTGAGAGCAGAGGCAGACTTAGGCCGAACTGTGACTTCGTGCACCTCCTTCTCAGATCCATCTGCATCAAAATCGCGACGCATAAAGCATGGCAACCTTCAAGTGCACTTTCGACCATCTTCCTTTTATCTGATGTTCTTATTTTCGTGCGCCAATACCGTACAGCTTTTTCTTGGAGACATTTCTATAAATGTCGTTTTTTAAATGTTAACACTTTCAACTTCTTGTTTGCGTTTGAGGGCAGTGAACAATTTTAAGACTTTTATGAGAGCGCCTTCTCCTTGAGCTCAGCTTCTTGCACTGGCAACGTTGCGCGCTGGCATGCGGTTTACAGCACGGCAGCGCGGGTGAGTTTTCGAAACAGTTCTGCGCACTCAGGAATTCTACCCATCTCATCTGCCTGCTCACATCTATGACACACGTGCAGTGTTCGGTTGGTGTGCCCCATGGTTGATTTAAGAAGTCGCATGAGCTCAGTGATGTGTTGGAGAATGCAGTGTGTCCCTTGCCGGATGAAGGAGAAGCTTTTATTTCATTAGAGAATAAAACAGAAGGGAGAGATTAGTAAAAGGCATAAAAACCGAATATCTAAAAAAATACCAGTGATAAACAAACTGCAAATCAAAGCGAACATTTTCACATCAGATAAAAGGAAGATTGTCGAAAGTGCACTTGAAAGTTGCCATGCTTTACGCGTCACGATTTTGATGCAGATGGATCTGAGAATGAGGTGCACGAAGTCACAGTTCGGCCTAAGTCTGCCTCTGCTCTCACACCGACAAGGGGAAACAAAGAAAGACAAACAGCAGCGAGTTGCACACGGTAACACGGTCCCCGGTGGCCACCAAAGCACGAAGCTGCGCCGCTTGTATCACTGCATCACGGGTGCTATCGGTGCTAGCACGTGCGCGCACCTCCTGGAGTAAAAATGAACGCTTCTATCAAGGCAGTGAGCAGCGAGAAAGGAGCTTTCTATCGAAAAATACAACAAAACAAGGGGAGGCCGGTGACCGTTGAACGGCGCACGTGCGAACCATAGGAAGCACTTGCTCTGCCTTCGGCCGGGAGACAGTCCGCTTTCGACGCGCTTAAAAGTCTACTTTCTCGACACTACGGTGTCAGTGGAAAATGGAAAACTTAAACTTCTTTGTACAGAAAGCCAACAGATAAGCAACAATACCTAGATTTTACGAGTCATCATCCAAGACATTGTAAGCAAGGAATATTTGAAGGACAGGCGACACGGCTTAGAATATGTAGCGATGACAGTGACTACCCAAACGAACTACATTCATTGAAAGCAACACTAATCCAGAGGAACTATCCCGGTAACTCCCTTAATACGGCCCTCGAAAAAGCAAGCACTTTAAACCGCAACGATGTGCTCACGAAACGACCAAAGGTCCACACCGAAGGCCAGCCTTCTTTTGTAACTAAATACTTCAATGCCCTTCCAAACATAAACAATATTCTGCGGAAATACCATTCCATGCTAACGCGTGTAATGAACGCCTCAAGAAAATATTTCCAGAGGCACCAAAGGTAACATACAAACGTAACGCAAACCTCAGAGATATTCTAGTACATTCTAAACCCGACAACAAGCATCCAACACAACCACACCCTTGCTTTCAACCTAGATGTAAGACGTGCAGTCATATACAAAAAGACACCACGGTTAAAAGCAATGCAAGAGATTTCACTTTTCACATAAAATCAGGCTTTAACTGCACATCTTCAAAAGTTATCTACCTTCTAGAATGCTCCTGTCATAAACAGTACATCGGAGAGACAGGACAACCAATGAACATACGGCTTAATGGACATGGGGCAGACGTAGGCAAAAACCTCCCGAAAGCAGTTTCCCAGCATTTCAATCAAAAAGACCATAAGTTCGAAGAAAATAAATTATATATTCTCCAGTCAGGCTTTAAATCTGCAAGGGACAGAAAATATAGAGAGGCATATCTAATTCATAAATTTAGAACATTGGAACCAGCAGGAATAATATCTAAGGGAACGTTAGGATCCCTTAGGTGTATTCCCTCTCCATCATAACTATTCCGGAAAACCATCTCACATAGCGCTAATTGTGCAGTTTATTCACAATGCATGTACACTCTATTCCCTTCTGCAATAGCATAACCTTACACATTCCTCTAAACACATTTCCTCCTTATCACTGGTTGCTTGAATTTGTCCTCAAACACTATTTTATTATTATTTTTTTTGTCATGTTAGTTGTGGTTCCCTGTGCGGTTATTATCCTGTGACTTTGTACTTCTCCCCCCCTTTTGTGGAAAGCTTTAAGAATTGTCCCCCTTAGATATATGCCTTATCAGGACCCTTCTCAAAGCCTTCCTTTTTAAGGTGTATCTGCACCAAACCCACCTAAGTGGTGACTAATCATCTACCTGGTACTGTGGGTTTTTTCCTGGTACTGCTGCTTTTACTTCTTTTGTAGGCCACAGGATCTCTGGTTCCAGGTTGAGATACATACTTAAGATTATTATATTTTATTTTTTATTTTTCTTTGTCAGTTGTGGTTCACTGTGCGGTTATTATCCTGTGACTTTGTACTCCCCCCCTACCCCCTCCTTTTAAGAATTGTCCCCCTAGATATATGCCATATATGCCTTATCAGAGCCCTTTGCATAGCCTGTCCCTTTGTAAGGTGTATGGGCACCAAACTGGCTTAGTGATGACTAATCCCCTACCCAGCATTGTAGTTTTTCCTGGTACTGCAGCTTTTACTTCTTTTGTAGGCCACAGAATCCCTGGTTCTAGGCTGATAAGTACATACTGAAGATTTTGTTTTTTTTTCTTTCACTTCATGACCCACTTTCTTCTCACCCATCCTCTCCTCCCCACTCCTTCACACTCACTTTCCCCTCCCCAGCTTTTCTTCTTCGGAAGCAAAAGCGTATTTAAACCCCTGCCAGTGATGATCGCTATGCCCAGACGAAGACAAGTCCACTTGTTGAAACGTTGGCTCATCTGCGAACTGAGGCGTACCCCATTTACCCTTGTTCAGTTCTTTTTCACACCCAGTTACTCTTGCCACTTTTGCGCTGCAGCACATCAGTTACTCAATATATGAAGGACGATCGCTACATCAATTGTCCACAAAAGGGCAGGAGACACGTCCTTTGACACAGTAGCCCTCATTGCAGACAACGCTATGGCTTGTATGCCTCCTCGTGACGTCACGCAAGCATTGTTATAAGATAGTCTGTGTCACTGGGTGGCTTTCCGATTCATGATCTCGATCGCATTTTTGGAGGATAGTTACAGAACATCCCAGGCACTAAAAGTTGTAAACAATCACGGACTCTTGTATTATTCACTGAAGTACAAACTGCAACACATAAAATATTCGTGTCATGGTCTTAAAACAAGCCTGTGCAACTAAAGCCCCTCAATAAACTAAAAGTAGCACCAATCTGTGAAGATTGCCGCCCGCCTCCTCTCCGGCGCTCTCCTTCGGCATTTGACCCTCCCACTGGCCGAGCACCATCGTGTTTTCGCGTGCTTTTTTTCTTGCTTGTGTTGGCTGCCTCCTTTACCCTGGTGCCAAACAGCGCGCGCGGAGCATATCGTTGTGTGTTTTGCTACGACTCGCGCCTCTTTCATGCTGTTTTTTTTTTTTAGGTTGCTTCGTTCGAAATGCCATGTTCCACTTTCTGGTCCAGCACGATGACAAACCGCATGATGACAAATGGTTGTTTATAATACCATCCATGAATCGAGATGCGACGCAAAGGAACGCTTCTCTAAACTATTATGCCGCCACACGCTCTGTACGGATTTGCTCTTTTTTTCTCCTTGCCAAGTGCCACATGGCCACGCGTCGTATCTTTTTTTTACCCTTTTCACGGTATACATCTAAGTATAAAATAAGGTCCTTGGTTTTTAGCTACTCAGCCATGCTTTCTGAGGCGTTGTGTTTGTCGTGAATGGAAGATAACTGCATGTTTTGAGTGTGTCACCGTATTTAATGAAACTGACGGCTCTTAGGCAACGGGATAAAGCCGTATATTTCGTGCTTTGCTTTCGTTTGGTGTGCTAGTTCTCGATTTCACCCACCACGCATGCAAGTGCTGATAGATCTGCAGCTGAAGTTGAAAATGCATGGAAGACAACTGCTGTCACGCTTCTCAAGTTTACCACCAGCTCGCAAACCAATTAAAGCTGCAAAAAAACCATACACAGGCAGTTGCTAATTTTTTTCAGTCAGTCGCCTAGTTACAATTTTTTTAAAGCATGCTGCTCAGTTTGGCCAACGGGTGACTAACTGCGGATGCACGGAGGTGAAGGTGAGTTGAGCCAACGCTGAAATTGCGTACATATAGTGCAAGACATTGACTACTATGTTGCCGGGAAATCACCGTCAACATTTGGTATTGATGTTTCAGCAGCGAGTAATATTTTAACCTGAACACATAGCGACAAAATGCAAGCTGAAATACTCTGGTGAGACCCGGTGCCAGTGCTTTTACCGGTGCACAGCCGCCTAGATCGGCGCCTGCTCCGGAGAGTGCGCACCAGCCCCGCACCGCGTAGCTGGAGCCACGGTCGAAATGCGAGGAGCAGCTGCGCCAGGGGAGGAAAGGAGATGGCACTACAGTTGAACCTGGATATAACGAAGTTGACGAAAGTTCGCAATTTTTCGTTACATGCAAGTTTTGTATGAAGGCTCGCACAAATGATGCAGAAACGAAACCAAAAGGCTTCAGATATCAGTGAAGGTGAACTCACACTTCAGGCATTTCTTTTACAGTAAAAAACTGCGTAATTGCTGCTTGTTTCCACGCGAGCGAATACATAACACAGCACTCCAATGAAGCTAGATCATGCAATGCTCCTTCGTGCGAGCCGACGAAACGGTGCAATACGCAGATTGCGTTTATCACCTCCTTCGCAGTGGGTACGTCACACAAATCTGGCTCACAGGAACCATCATCACAGACATCAGGATTTTGCATGCTTTCGGCAAGTACCTCATCATTCATTTCTTCTGTAGCTACGGCAGCGTTGTCGGCCAACAAAAAGTTGCTCAGGTCGACGTCATAGGGGATACCACCTTTGCTGCGTAGCTCATCCCAGGCTTCGGCCACATCAGATGAAGCTGAAGTCTTTTCTTCCTCGTCGTCGGCACCAGTCTGTGCGTTTTTTGTAATCCCTGCCTTCATAAAGCACTTCTTAATAACTTCTGCCCTGACTTCTTGCCAGGAGGCAGCAAGCATTTCAACTGACTGATAAATATCGATCTTCAGCTCCCGTTCCAGACGGATGTTCAGAAGAAGCTTCTGTATCAGTCGGCACCGGTAACAGCATTTATAACTATTGATTATTCCTTTGTCCAGCGGCTGTATTAGTGATGTGCAATTAGCCGAAAAGTAGTGCAGTTCGATGTAAGACAGCTGCAGGCCTTTAACATGTTGCGCAGCGCAACTGTCCAGAAGTAGGCAAACTTGATGGCCTTGCCACTTGACATCCTGGTTGAAGTCTTACAGCCTTTCAGGAAATATTTCCCGAGTCATCCACGCTTTAGTATTTGCCATGTATTTCACAGGCATACGCTTCGTCCCCTTAAAGCACATGGGACAGGCACTTTTTCCTACAACTAGCGGGACTCACTCGTCGGTGCCGTCGAGGTTGGTGCACAGTAGAACTATTATGAAGTTTGCTCTGTTTTCCACCGCGGCAGTCATCTTTAAGTGCTAGCGTGCGGCCCGGAAGCATCTGATAAGAGAGCAGTCTCATCGGCATTATAGATTTCGGACGCTTCGAAGCGACTCAGTGTTCCAGGGAGCGTGTCAGCCACCCACAAAGCAGCAACATCGCTGTCTGCAGAGGCAGCCACCCACAAAGCAGCAACATCGCTGTCTGCAGAGGCAGATTCGCCGCAGATGACTTTCCTGATGACATTGTGTCGGGTCTTGAAACCTTGTAGCCACCCGTTGCTTGCCTTGAAATCATCATGGCCCATGATGCACGCAAAATCCTTCGCCTTCTGTTGCAGTATTGCTCCGCTTAGGGCACATTCCTGGCTCGGATGTCCAAAGACCACGTGAACCCTGCCTTATCCACATCATATGTTGACAGTTTCAATCTTTTCTTAGTCTTTGTTCCCGACTCCACTGCACTTCTAATTTTCCCTTCCGCATTCAAAATTGTTGACAGAGTGCTTGCTGGGATGTTGAAACAAGCGGCGGCGACGTCCTCCTTCTTGCCCGCGGAGACCGCATTTAAAATGGCAAGTTTGTCTTGAAATGACAAAACTTTTCGTGGCCGTAAACTCATCACAACGAACTGACGCCGCAGATACAAGCGGAGACCCACGAATACAGGCAGAAAGGCTGGCCTAGCACTTCTGAAACACGTCGGGTGAACCAACACCGCAAGTCTGCAGACACACGAGACGTGCACGAGACGCAGAACAACACACAAGATGGCGAATGCACAACGTGCGCAAAAATTGCATGTGCTAAACACATGTACAGTTCCTACAAAGAAATCAACTGCAGCCACTAATGCCAGCTGGTGTTGCACTACACTACCAACTCTTGCTACACTACCAACTTTTGAAGAGGCCACTGCATTAGCCACGGAGTGGCGCTAGAAGGTAATACTACCATCATCACCGCGAATTTGGTTTGATTTCTGCAATTGCAGGCGTTCACGTAGCTGCTGGCTTCTTAGAGTTCTAACATTAACTAAGTTAATGCATTTCTTCGGCCAAATTTTTAGTAAAAGCTCAAAAATAATGACTGATCAGCTTCGAGAGTTCGTTACATCAGAGTTTACCGCCGTAACGCCTTCGTTACATAGAGGTCGAAAATACATTGGCTTCAATGGGTATGGCATTGGGGAATTTAAAAACTTCGTTAAATTCAGGAATTCGTTACATAAAGATTCATTACATCTAGGTTCAACTGTACTTTTTGTTTATTGAGGAGCTTTATGTGCAACTGCAAAGCAGTGAGAGATAGAAAGGGCACATAACCACGACATGCATTAACAAATGTAAACAGCTAGAGGAAAATGGTCACGGGCGTAACAAGCACTGCCAATCAAAGCAATTCAGCAAGGACAAAGCGAAGGTTACTCTCACCTCTTCCAGCACCCAATACAGCAGGACCATTCTGGGAAGACAGCCCGTGCTCTTGCTCAATGTTTGGATGTATGTCGTCTAACTCTTCCTGCATAATGCAAGTGTAAAAGAAACAAAGAACTAGTTCATTGAGCTAAACATCGGAGCGTTGCTGCTCCCACTGATTAACTTGTGGCTCACAGAATAGCCAAGAACAAGAAAAACAATTCTTGCCTTCATTCTGCTGTCGATCTTCCATCTGTCCGAGAGCAACATTCCAGCAATGCTCACTTTCAAATGAAACGGTGGTTGGTCGTGCAACAAGGCAATTGCCTCAAGGGCCTCCTCGTAGTCCTAAAATCCACAAATCTGCAAAACAGTTCCTTTAGTTTCATGTCAATGCAGTCAATCAGTTTCATTCATACATGCGTACAGACAGGAAAACAAAAATTAACCCTCTGAACACAGGTATAGAGAAAGGCTGCTAGAAAAAGTAGGTTTCTCTGCCTCAGTAGCTTTGTCTGGGTATTTCGGCTTTGGATGAAGTCGCTGGGCTCCAAGTACTTGTTCGCAGTTTCCAAACAAGTTCCTCAGGCCAAGCTGGAGATATTATATATATATATCTCTCCAGCTATTTTTTTCACAAAAATACTGCAGGCAGATAATACTATGCCCTGATCAGTAATGTTAAACCTCACCCTTCATTAGTAACAGGTCATCGTGTGGCATTAACTGCAAATAAATTCCTTCCTTACACCAAATTCTACTCCTACCTCTCCATTTCCCTTGCTCTGCCTGTCATTGATAAATGTTGGCTTGCCAGTGTCAGTTCTGGGGGGGGGGGGGGGGATAAAAGCTTTTTGCACGTCTTTCCGAACTCGGATTTTGGGATTTCACGGAGCACGCAGAAAGAATTCCTCACTGATCATTTTTCAATGCACGATAAAGACCTCCGAAGCAACCGCTCTGTGTATGCACAAGATTAGGTTGTTTTTGTTTTGTTTTTCAAGGGATGTGTGGGTCACCTTGCCGAAGACAAAATAATTTAGAACTCAATTCCTCCCAACATTTTCGGTTTTAGTTACATTAACCAAACAAATACATGTAAAGAGTGTTTAGGTCCCGTAGGGCCCAAAAGAGCCGCAATTTAATTGCCGATACATAGCCTTAATTCACCACAGTGCCTCACGAGCTGGAATGACAACACATCAGAGGTTACACTGCAGTTTCTTCCTATGCCTCAGGTGACCTATACCATCCATACATGCCACAGCTATTGTTTGATTGGTGAAACTAAAACAGTATCAAGAAACCCCATTAGACATCATTTTGCACAAATAGTACTGCATGGTGATCCATGCAATCATTGAATGTCTAAGGCATCATTTCAAAGAAGAAAACTACCAAATATTTGGTGCACCTACTCGATTAAATGTCTGCTCCTAGGAACAGGGACAAAGGCACCTCTCAGTACCACATGCTTGAAGGGAAACTCTGGCTTTTTTTTTTTGCCTCCTCGAATTTTACTGAAACTTCCACAGTGCATCCTCCAGAGTATTCTGGTCATTTACACCAAATTTTGCACCAGTTCAATGTTCTGTTGCCGCTGAAATGAATTCTAAGATATGCAATTTTGTACCCTCAACTGAGGAGAACAATCAATTAATCAATGGTCAATCTTGGGTGGAGCATATAACTGGATGCACGGTCATCCACATTTCCTCCACCTTTGCTACAGGACAAATCTGAAGCTAGCTTCTGGCTATTTCAAACAAACAGTGAACCTTGCCAACACATTCGTCAGTTTCGCCAATATAATGCTCATGCAATGAGTCATGTGGGTGCGAAACCTACCAGGAAACTATAGGCCGATTTCGATGCTCCCCATGTTTTCTAAGGGACTGGAAAAGGTTATCACTTCAAGAATAATGAAGTTTTTTTATAAACATAAGGTAATATCTGAGTTGCAATTTGGTCTCAGAACAGGCAAATCAACAGAAACAGCATTATTAGCAATGAAAGGAATTATCTTGAACAATACTAATGATAGCTTGTATACGGTGGGCCTTTTCCTTGATTTTAGTAAGGCATTTAACTGCTTAGATCATTAGATTCTTGCTTATAAACTTCAAATGTACGGAATCCGTGGTAAACTACTCAGACTGCTTGAAGATTATCTCTAAAACAGAAGCCAGTCAGTATCTGTAGATAATGAACGTTCATCCCCTTTACCTATTTGCCGTGGTGTCCCGCAAGTGAGCGTACTTGGACCCCTTTTTAATACCTATATAAATGTCACCTCTGTTACATGTGAGCTTCTGCATTACTCTAAATAATCACATTATATTCATTCCCTCTACAGTGCTAATAATCATTCTAAGTACCACCTAGAAGTATTTTAAAAAAGCGGAAACCAGGAAACCAAAGCCAGGAATAGGTTTTGGCCAACCTGTGACGTCACAGCATACCAACCTCTGACATCACTGATAATGCAATACAATAATAAGTTTATTTCCAGGTTCAACTGGATGGTTTCCTGGATAAAAGCTGCCTTCGCACCTTGACAGTGTCCAGGAAACCCATACAAGCAGCAGCACACGAGTGGTGAAGGAAATCTCCGAATCTGTCATACATACAGTAGTCACATTTAATGAAAAAAATTGCAGGAAAGTTTTGAACGCAAGACTGTCCTCGACCTGACAACCTCGTAGTGTCTAAAAAAATAAAAAGTAACTGCTGAATGCATGGGTTCACCTTATGGCAGCTGCTGCCAGAGGAATTATACCTGAAAGCAAAGAGTTAAAAACTCTCACCACTAATCACAATGCTCATGTACAGAGTTAAAAAAGATTGCTGGAACTCCACATGGAAACCACAGCAGCTTTCACTAGTACTGTTGAAATACACACCTATGAACAGGTAAGGCACTTACCACGAATAAGTTGCAGTATTAGAAAACATGCCTAAGAATATAAGAATATATATAAGAATCATCCTTACCACCTAACCAAGAAATAAACTGATGTCTATGATAAGACAGTGTTGATGTCATGCCAGCATAATACTGCTAGCTCCATGACACTAGTTCGAGCAAAGAAATCTGGTAAATATGTTCCCAACTCACTAACACAAAAGCCATGATTTCCACAGTTAACTGCCATTTATCCCCCCCCCCCCCCCCCCACTACAAACCGCAAAAAAACTTCTTTGTCAAGACGGCATATCAAGACCACAAACACAGAGATCAATTTTAGGAATCCTACGAATCACTTCCATGACTTCAAATGCCTCCGAACCCTTCTTTAAAAAGGTCCCAAGTGCTGTCATTTTGAATAAAAAAAGAAAAAGAAAAATATCTCTACATGTGCAACAAGAGAGTAGAAATGAAAGGTGAAATGAAATGCCCTAGATAAACATCCCAAATGAGCAGAAATTATATTCAGTATATGACTGCTGTATCAATGACAAAAGCCATAACAAAGAAACTGAAGTACAGGTCAAATAGGCACAGGGACAAAGGACTGCAGACCTGCATATTGCCTCAAAACATCAGCTTGCCTCTCATTAGCCAGCATAATCAAGGCACAGATAGTATCTTGAACTTCCGTCTTTTTAAATTGTCGCCGTGAACAGGAGCAGCTGCGGAAACACTCAGAACGTTCAGTAAAAGCTAAACAAAAAATAAAAATTTAAGTATTAATCGCCTGTAATAAAAATGTTGCACCTACATCCATACAGATGCTTCATAAAATTATTAATCTATGCTGACACACACACATTCTGATATGTTTATGGACAGTGCTGGTCTTTCCATAGGGTCAAAACCAACATTTCTAAGACCTACTGTTACAGGCGTTCACTACTACTACTGACCACTGAACTTCAGAATACAACTCTGCAAACAACAGCACTAGAAACATCTTTACTCAGAAACACAGAACACCGTGCCTTTGCAAAATGCACGTCTACACGTTATGATTTGGTTTGTGAGGTTTATCGTCCCAAAGCAACTCCGGTTATGAGAGGGTAGTGTAGGGCTCCGGCAATTTCAGCCACCTGGGGTTCTTCAATGTGCACTGACATCGCACAGCACACAGGCACCTTGCTTCTTGCCTCCATTGAAAAGCGACTGCCAGGACCACAATTTTAGGCGAGGGAAGAGGGCCTTAAAAACTTTACTTTTCAACACATCTTGTTTAAAACATGCAAGCATGGAATAAAATGCAGATTTTAAATATGCACCTAAATTTAAAATACCAGCAAGAGATGATATTGCAAAAAAAAAAAACAAAAAATGTATTCATTTCTTATGGAATGTTTTTATCACATATCCCACCAACAGGGAGGCTAGAGCTGCCTCGCCACTGCATAGTCTTCTGCAACGAAACATAGCCTCTGCAGCAGTGTTTGGAAAGTGTGCATCAGAAGAAGACCACAAAAGTGGCACGGCAAGTGCAGCCAAACTAAACAGAGCCGAAATGTTGAGGGCTTTGTCTTTATGATAAAAAGCTCCTCGCAAAAAATAAAATGTATTCACTAGGCAGGTCTAACGTAATGTTTCAATTAATTATTTGTCGTATATTTTAGAAAATCTTGAGGATGTGTGTGTGTGTGTGTGTGTGTGTGTGTGTGTGTGTGTGTGTGTGTGTGTGTGTGTGTGTGTGTGTGTGTGTGTGTGTGTGTGTGCGCGCGCGCGCGCGCGCGCGAGAGAGAGAGAGACGGGGGGGAGGAAGCAGACAATGCCAGATTACTGCAATGCGAGCCATTGGCTTTAGTGGCACCTTAAGTGCAATAAGTCAAAACTCCCGCTGCACTACACAGTCCTGCCAATTTCAATTCCAAACTGCTATTTACTTCTAACCACTACATATATTAAATGCAAAGGTATCGACTGGATAGATTTATGGGCACCTGGCCAACCCCATACTTTTGTTCTTGAGGCTCCCACCGAGCACCGCCAGCACGCTGGAAGCTGCCTGAGCAAAAACGCTCGTCGGAAAGGCTCGGCGGGCATGCGGAACCGCCAGACCACGCTCTCCCGTCGCTGGACCAGTGAAGTGGCAAAAAGCCAGTAATGCTTCCAAAAACACTGCCAAGCACGCACAATGCATACTATCCTCGCGCACGAAGACGCGGGCTAATAACTGCGAATATATATGCTTACAACAGAACCAGCTAATACACTAACGGCATAAAAATAAAAAAAAACGCTAAGAACTTTAAAACATCTCATAAAGGTAAGTCTATTCACAGCGTTACGACCCAGCGTCGCTAGTCGCATTCAGACGCAGGTGGCGATCGTGGGTAGAAGCGGCGTTTCACGTCGCCTTTTAGATCGGAAAAACATTGTCGGTGTGTAATAGATGGTAAAGCGTTTATTATATTTTAATATATATGGTTGTCACAAGTAAATAGCAGTTTGGAATCAAAATTGGCAAACCTGTGAAGTGCAGCGAGAGTTTTGACGTACTGCACTAAAGCCAACGGCTCGCATTGGAGTAATCCGGTTTAAAATTTCTGTAGAACCGCATACCATCGTGTTAACATAAGCGCTCGCTCTGAACCAACCAGGCGCGAAGTTTATCGAAACAGCTATTGTGCAGCATACGTGAAGGAACGCTCAATCGAAACGTTTCAATGCTGGAGTTTGCAAAAACTATTAACTACTTAAATCAGGCACTAAGCCATTCTCGCGGCGATAGTGGAACTACGTTCGTGAGTTTTATTTTTTTAATTACGACGGGAACTTTGCGACCTAACATGACAAGATGGGTCTGAACGCGAGCTCTCACTACTCATGCAGCTCTCAGTCGTTGAACAATGCAGAGGGAATTTCAGAGCACTACAGTGACGTCGTTTCACAACTGCTTGCTTGAATTTGTAATTTCCAGCATACGTTTAGACTACCCGCCTAGATTAGTGCAGCTAAAGTTTACAGACAGCACGCAGAACAGAGCTGTCATGAGAAGCACGTGTCTCCGTTTCCGCACAACGCACGTCAAAACACCACAGGGACGCGGCGTTTCTTTTGCAAATATGGCCAGTTTAGAGGCCACCAAATGTATTTATAATGAAAATAAAACGTGACACACTCACCACAATGACCTGTCACAACAACAGGCGCTCGGACAACGCACGAATCTGAACCTTCGCGCTTACGCAGGTCCTATCACGCACTGAGAACTGACGAGGACGTCACTTGTGCTTGTAAAGCATGATGAGGGCAGGCACATCCACGGCCGGTCTCGAGGGAGAGCGCGTTTCCCGCGCGCTCTCTCCCTCGAGACCGGCCGTGGCACATCACGCACGCACGCGCTCGTGTAGATGGCGCCTGTGAGGTTGAAAAGAAGCTTTACAATGAGCTTTACTTTTGTCACACGCGTCCTCTTTGGTTCCAAAAAAATAAAACGTTTCACAAGCAAGTCGCAACTTTTATTGTGAACCTATTTTGAAATAAATTAGATAATTGATAAAGTCACTGAAACTTTAGTGTAGGGTCGGCTGCTGCCACTGGCGACCATTGGAATGCTCCGTCGCTTCTGCGCATGCGCCAGCTGAAAGAAGTGAGGAGGAATAACTTGCCGGATGTGACGTAGCCTTGTTTTGTTTTGTTTGTAAAATGTCTGACGCTTCCCGTCGCCGTTTCAAGCGATAGGCCGATAGCTGGGGCCCGATCCTCGACATTCGCCTTTTCGGCCATGTTGTGACGTACCCGTGACGTGAAAATTGAGGCGGTGCTAAAACGCGTATAAACAGAAATTGATGACGAAATTTAAAAAACAAGAAAAAAAGTTACAAAAAATAACGCCGTCGTCTGCTACTTGGCGCCGATTACAAAAATGCCAACGCTGCGATGCCAAGAAGCTGAAGGGTCGGTGCGAACAGTGTTTACGCTGCATATACGCGTCGCGCGGCAGGGCAAGGCTGAGGAGATAGTGAGATACTTACGTATACGTTGCGGCTGTACTGTACTATTAGTTACGGTCGTTGCGACCACAGTGCATCATAGTACACATGCTGTCGGATGTCCAGCAGCAGCTAGGCTGAACGAACGGCGGTACTCGACGCAAACCCCACAAACAGCCGGTCGTCAAGTGTGAGCGATGCCTCACTTGAGATGCCTGCATGTGGCTAGCTGTGCGTGTTTCATTTATGGACTTAGTCGCGCAGAGAAATCGGCGAGTATCAGGATTAAAGAATTTGTTTACGAATACTGAGAATTGGAAGCGCCCAACAGATTTTCGGGCTGCAGTTGCCTCTAGAGAAGAGACGCACCTGTCCGACGACAATGCTGCAGCTGGCCTTCTCAGGGTATCACTGTCGTTGGAAACTGCCTGCGGCAGCCCACCGTTTCCATCATGTTAGCAAGTCTGCTACGGTCGGCTTCAGTGGCGTAGCGTGCGGATATCGGCCCGGTGGAGCGGCGTAGTGAAAACACGCATAGTGGAGAGCTCGATTAGGCCATATATCTGGCGATCTTAGCATGCGCTGACATCGGACCACCTTTAGCGTGTTAATTCCATCGAAATGCGACCGTCGTAGCTGGGCTTCGCACATTGCGCATATTGCGGGTCAGAGAGCCGAGCGTATATAATCATTACTGAGCCATCGCGGCGGGGACGTTTTCACGCAGCCGCAAAAATAAGCAGATAAGATTTTCTGGCAGCAATGAAAATGCAATAAAAAGTGTATCCAGATGCCCACTGCTTTCACGCTGATGGCATTTAATGTGCCCTGAATTATACATAGCACGCTGTATGCACATTTCACCGCATGCAGTGTGTGTCACTGTGTTGTGGCAGATGCCTCGTTAAAAAAAAAAAAAAAAAAAAAAAAAAAAAAAAAAAAAAAAAAAAAAACTGTCGGTATTATTCTGCTTGGTTTCTGAGCATGTTGCATAAAAACATTTTATAAAAGTAGCAACACTGCTCGTCTGATGCAGGTGCACATCACACCACAATGTCACAAGAGAAACAAAATTTGTCAGGTACAGCCTAGTTCCTTTGCTACTGTTTACCAGTTTTGCACTTGCAATAGCATCCGGCACTTACTTTCAGTGCAGCAAGATTCCTCAGAGGAGAGAAGGGTGATGAGGTCGGCTAGAGAAATGCCTTCACATATACTATTTGATGCTCAGGAAGTGAAGGAACAGACATGAAGAGTGAATATGATATATGATGCCTAATTACAATGAGCTAGATGCAGTATGGAAACCATTTTCTTGAAGCAATTGTCATTGAATGTAGCATTCATGCACACATTAACCAGTGCACATGCTACACAAAGCCCGAACCTGTCTCTGAGTGAAGCAAGAGAGCCAAAGGGGAAAACAAGCGTGACTTTAAGGACACCGTAAGTAAAACGTAACAGCAACAAAAAAGAAAAACAGAAGCATGCACGGGGACAATATTAGACAAAAAGAGGCATGAATTGCAAGGCTGATGTGGCCTGCAGCACATCAGGGTGGTGTTCTGGATTTTTTGGCAAAGGTTCATTAATGCCAGGTGATAATACTGTATGATTTGTATTGGCTTTGCCATCCCCTGTGTGCTCTTCCAGCAATGCATAATGTCCAACGTGCAACTGTCTAACATTCACTCTCTACACTCTGACTCAAAAACATGCTCAAATGAACCTCACCTGAATACGGGCATAAATATGGGAATAAAGCATGAAATTTACTTTTTCGACATTCTGATTGCATATCATTGAAAAACTAAACGTGATTTAAATGAGCGTATGATTTGCAGCTAGTGTGTCTTGTATGCATGGTTTTTCCAACAGGTTGCAGTATAGCTTCTGTCCTTTATTTTGGTAAAACATGCACACTTTAAGAGACCTGCTACTCACGTAACACATTCCCTGTAGCTTTAAACAGCTCGTCGTTGACTAACAATTGGTGTATCATTTGCTTTCAGTACTTTTTGGCATTTTTTTTTTACATGCACCTGACATGAAGCCTTGCTTATAAGAAAACTGAAAATTACAATATACAAAACAATACAAAATTTATTTACAGCACTGCACACTCTACAATACACAGCCTAAAATGAAAGGCTGTCACACATTCAAGTAATTAGAGTATTGTTGTACAGCTCATCGCCATATCTGAAAGGTGGCATGGCCTTGGAGACCAAAGAAGAGAAATTAGTTATACAAAGCAAGGGAACACAAGATAAGGTCAAAAACCCATTCTCCAAGTGTTTGGCCCAAGATAACCCCAGCACCAGCAAAGCAAGCACCCACTGTTTTACCAATGAGTACCCAACACCACTGAGGATTGGTCCCCAAATGCTCAAACCACTAGGCTGCAACTACAGTCAAGGGATGCTATGCGTTCCGCAGTATTACCAGTATCAAAGATTATGGAACTCAAAGTCATTTAAATGGTAGTCGGCATCTGGGACAGAGCAAGTATTCCCAGATTCTGTTATGGACAGGGCAAAGGTAGTTATAGTGTGTGTAAGAATGATTTTATCTGTGCATAAATGCCTGCCACACCTAGAATGTTCCCTTTATGCAGTCTACCAAAAAGCAGAAATGTTTGTCTCAGGAAGACAAGCCTTAAGCATTATTTCAGCAAGTCACTCAATGTGACGGCTATCAGGCAAACCAGCACAGCACTTAAAAACTTCATGCTCTAAAAACAATTGTGGGGACACGCAAGCTCAGCATTTACCGCTATGACACAACAGCTTTTATGGCTCCTGTCTGCAGACACTCATTCGTGTGAATCGACTTTGCTACTGCTAACACCTAGTATTTATTCTATGATACATATCAGTAGCATATACCTGTAAGTTATCCAATTATGTGGAAGACCACTTGTCTAGATACCTATAAAGCCCACTCTAACCAAGCTGTACGGATGCGTTTCCATGGCCTAAGGGTTGCCTGTCTTATTACCCAAAGATCCTGCAAGGTTTATCACCTCACACATTCATCTCAAAAGTGAAGCCAGAGACATCACACTAAGTACTCGGCCATGTCACCTGTCTAAAATGTGCCCAAGATTTTCCACTCACAATGTCGCGTTTTGTGCAGAAAAGAGGCTTTAATGTTGCTGCATCAAAAAAAAAAAAAGCAAGAAGCCAATAGCTGAACATCTACGCTACATTAGGCTCTGCTGGCTCGCAAGACATTTGACCACAGTGCCAACAGCCGAGTTATAGATGCAGCTGTGGGAGAGGCTGTACCACAGAAAATAAAGATGAATGTGGTCAAGATAAAATGAAATCGCTTTGTTCACAAATTCTTCAATACATCATGAAAAAGAATGGCTCACTTATGGATAGTATGACGTCTACTGTGTTCAATAGGATTGTACCTTCAGGAAGTTATCTTTTGAATGCAATCTTAAGAATATATTGTGGTGTTCAATTTAGGCTGTACACATAGCAGACATGCAAAATATGGAACACATTCTGAGGGTTAAATGCAGAGAGGATTGCTGAAGCTGATATAATAGGAAAGCATAGGGATACTAGATAACGTAGAAAACACATGTGACAATAGGATAGGTGTAAGTGAAACTAGTGCAGCTGTCACTTATGAGAGCAAAAAATTATACAACTCAGTACTAGCACAATGGTACAAAATGTTGAAAAGTGATGATGAAACACAAGTTTCCTTGAAAGTGCTTCTACATAAATGAAATGAAAGTGATTGGCATAAAATTTATGCCCCTTCCTTAAAATTCTCAATTTAAAGCTCACAAAGAACAATAAAGATAAGGCTACAAAAGCAACTAACAGAAAAAAAGTAATGAAGCAGTTATACACAGCTGCAATCATTCGATAAACATCTCGAGTGATGAAGCCATGCTCCAGTGGCTTAGAGCATGAATATGTGAGCTTTACCAACCCTCTTTTAACATATGTGAGTGCCAGAGGGCATGTGGCAGCAGCAAGAATGTGTCAAGAAGCAACTGGCCCAGATAGCAGCCTCATAATAGGGGTATGGAAGGTCTACACACAACGCTATCATGAAAGGAGATATTTTATGGAACAAGGTATGCAGCAATGCACAAAAGGAGCAAAGCATTTTGTAGAGCTGCAGTCAAAAATTTATGAAGGACAATCTCATCAAAAAGTTTTTATTTCATTCCTGCGCTTGTGCATCATTATTGTGACTATGGGTTATATAGTGAAACATGAAATGTCAAGCAATTTATCTCGTACACAAATGAATGCATTCTTTCCCCTGCGAAGCCACCTTCAAGAACTTTTGCCAGTGGGTGCACATGCACATCAATATCACCTAGTTACAAAACAGAGAAGTCAATAGTTGCCTTTGTGAAAAAACTGAAGAATACAAAAATGTTCATTGATAGCCGAGCCACACAAATGATGCAGAGGTTAAACAGGTTATCTGGGATCTTGATTAACATTACTACAAAGCATCAGTAATTGCAGTGCAAAATGAAACTGGCAAATTTTGCAAGAGTGGAATCTAAAATTGCCAAAATGGGTTGACAAGTTGGCGGGGGCCTCATTTTCCGTGCATACAACAATGAAAGACAATGACCACCAAATAGATGCACAAATTATCCTTGGGAAAACTAGTTGATTGCTGTTCATCTACATTCAGCATATGAAGGAAGCAATAGAAAACAAGCATAAAGGCAACCAAATACAAAGAAGCACAGCTCGCTTCACTCTGCAGTTTGTGGAAAAACACAGTGGGCACCTCACGTTTCACCCTAGTAGCACACAAGATAGGTGTAACGAAATGGACTCTGCTATGGTAAACGACTGCAGACACATCCACCAGGGTGCACATATGTCAAATATTCTCACTGAAGTAGTACATCGCAGACTGCCTGCTTGCCACAAACACCAAAGTGAATTGTGAACTATTGGTGCACGCACGTCCTACTCAGAATGGCACTTCTGGAGGTAGAAGGAGAACGTTTTTGTACCTTCCTGTGTTTCATTGACATGAAGCACTTAATAAAATACACACTGAGTTTAAGCAGAACACAAAAAAGCAAAGTATACAACAAAGAATGACAGCTCTCAGCAAGGGCCACAGCACTGTAGAAGAATACACTCAGTATGTCTACAGATGGTAGACAAAAAATTATAGCACCAAGGAAAGGTTTGGTTTGGTTTGTGGAGTTTAACGTCCCAAAGCGACTCAGGCTATGAGAGACGCCGTAGTGGAGGGCTCCGGAAATTTCGACCACCTGGGGTTCTAACATCGCACTAATGTGCACTAACATCGCACAGCACACGGCCGCCGAGGCCGGGATTCGATCCCGCGTCTTTGGGAACAATAGTCGAGCGCCGTAACCACTGCGCCACCCCAAAGCTGAACTTGGTTCTTGCACATGCTATCAACAAAATGTACACCAAAGAGATGGTTATATCTCAAAACCACAGAAAAATTTAAGACTTGGACGGCTTTTCAGCAGTATGCTATCGAACATGAAGCAGTAAGAATGTGCACATTGATCACTTGTGGCATATATCAAAATCATGACAGCGAGTGAAAATCTCAAGTGCAGGTGATCAAGTTGTTCCTGTCCGAGTTAATATAAATGTTGGATGTCCTCTTCCTTGTACTTGTTGATGTTCCTGCTGCGATTACCATTTGCAGGTGGCGTCAATGTCATGTGATCTGCACACACTACAAGCTGTAACGATCTTCAAAAAGAGCTGTCCATCTGCATAGCACTTCACATCTGATGTGGCCATCCAGGGACAAGGCGTGGCCTCCCAGATTATACAAGCCTAGCAGAGAGGTTAATGATGTTGAATATGGCCCCAGGACTTCTCGCCCACATGATGACTCGGATCGGAAGTGCTGCAACGGCTGCACAAGGTCCACACGATCACCTGCAAATGTTTAGTGCCTAAATTATATGCAAATAAAATATCAAACACGCATGGCACAGGAACATTCAAAATCATCAAAGCTGCAAGCTATGCTGCGGTAAAGTGTAATCTATGAATGCAAGAAATGGTCAGTGCAAAACCTAAACCCAAGTGAACCATTTCCGTAACAGGTAAAGACGGCTTGGTGGCGGAAATTGTATTGTGACGGCTAACTTTTTCTTTCTTTTTTTTTTTTTTTTTTTGCAATTGAACGACTTATATCAGGCGATTTCACTTGTTTTTCCTTTCTCGGTCGTCGAAACCAGTAACCAAAAAATCTTGACAACTACAAGCACACTCAGTTTTTTTTTTTTTTTTTTTTTTTTTTAAGTTCGTGCAGTGTAGAGAAGTTGAAGAAAATTATAATGCGTCGTTGAAATATGCAGCTAAAAGCAACGCAAAATGCTGATTAAAAATATCGGATTCGCCGCATGCGTCCTGTGAGTATTCCTTTAATCTTCAGTCATTTCCTGCCTGCGTACAACTTGAATGCGAATGACGCCGTATGAACAGTCACCTTTACAGGTTTTCCTATAGCACTTACCTCTGTGATGCTCGACGTGCTGCACCATTTCCAGCAGATTGACTGCGTTGCCTTGCTGGTCGACACCCATCGAGAGAAGCCCGACACATTCCGGGAGCTTGTCGCTCGGCCGAACGAATACATTTGGTGCCATCCAACATCAGAGGCGTTCACCACTGGCGATCACACCCGAAACACCAGTAGCTCAACAGTTCAACATTCCGAGCGCAGAACAATTCTCGCCTCGGAGCTTGCAAAGCCGCCACACTACACTCCTCATCAGATGACTGATCTGACTGTACTGACGAGCTATCTTTCAAGACAATTTGACAGCATTGCTGTGCTGCAGCAAATCCTCGATCACTACTTGCAGACGACGGACGGCACGAAGACCACTCATAAGCGTACAAGTTCTTTCTTTCCTCCATGTAAGCTATAGTGAACTAGAATATATATTCTAGTTCACTATAATGTAAGCGTACCTCCCTTCACGCCTCCCTCCATGGCCGCCGCCATTGCTGGGTTATCATAACCGCGCAGACCAATGATTTCTTACCATGGGAAGAAAGGGTTTGAAATAAGAAAGCAGTTAGCGCCGTCACGCGGCCGCACGCTTCTGCCCCCATTAGAGATTGTCTCAAGCGTCCTTTATTTCATATGCGCTCATAATTTGCCTTTCTATTGCGTTTAAAAAGCCATGCAAGGTGTATATAAAGTTATCCTTTTACTTTTAACAACAAGCTAAGAAACTACGGTAGGCTAACGGCTGCATAAATCAGCTTGCCTGTCGCCATAGTCTCATTAGCATAATTCGGGCACCTCGCCACTCGGCGAAATTATGGCGGCCAAACGTCAGCATTTTTGGTAATGGCGGCACATCAGTTACGTCATGACGCGTCAATTTGACGTAATCTAAATATGCTTGCGTATCACGTGTTTCACGTGACATAGCTCCAGCCAATCAAATTTGAGCATCGGCTCCTTCCCAGTATGCCATTATTTTCATCACATTGGTTAATCGAGCGTAAGTGTTCTCCAAACCACCATCAGTAAATTTGCTTCCACTCCAAAATCATTCGTATTTGTCATCCAGGCAACAAGGATAGCTCCGGTTGAAATCAATTTTCACGGCTACGTCATTTTGACGTAACCGCTAAAAGTGCTTGCCTCAACTGATGGTTTCGCGCCACAAGTTTGAAGCACGTGACTCTTTTCAGAGCCAATCAGAAAGACAATATGGCGCCGCCAGGGGAAGGCGAATATCGAGGATCGGGCCCCTGGTCGCCAGTGTCGCCGGCTCCGTGATCGCTCGCAAGCCGGACATGGCTGTGGCGATGGTGGTGGACGGGTTTCTTGGCATTGTAGTTTGAATATCGTAGCCGTGTGGCCGTACGTGTTCCTTTCCACTTGTTATAATACTCCTTGAGCTTCGGTCTCGCGTACTGCTGTTCGTCAAGCAGCAAGCTGTGATATTCACATGCGTTCTCTTAGTTACAGATAGCACCATCTCCGACCTGTGGACTCTGCGACGCTAGTTCTGCAATGCGTGTCAGCCCGCTCTTGTCGATGGAACATGCCTGCAGTATGTCGCAAGTACTTACTTGCATTTCCCGAAATTTACACGAGTCACTGCCTTTGGATCATCCGGAAGTAAGGTGTACAGCGCAAGTAGCGCAACACATGGGATGCGACAAACTCGTCTCCGATCGAGTGCGTAGTTGAATGGAATCTCGCTATCATTTTTATCGTTGTCCTCGAGTGAGCCCTGTATACATGGACTCGACAGCACCGGGTCGGGTAAGCGTCGAGTAAGCGAGGTCACCATTACTCGACCCGATTGGTGTCTACATGAACTCGCTTTCTAGCGAGTAAGTATCGCAGCGGCGCGTAGCGTCGAGATTTGAAGTTATTGTGCAAGTTTCTTACTCGTAATTGATTCCGTTGCCTTTTAGTATCGAGAGCTTCGATTATTATTTTTTATCGTTGATGAGGGCTAAAAAGCCTTCAACTTCGCTGACGCTCCTCGCCGTTCCGGTTGCTTTTTAATCCCAGAGTTCGCCATAACTCGACTCCCTGACTCGACAGCGTCTACATGCTTTTAGACAAACGGGTCAAGCGAGTTAACCTACCCCCTGCAAGCGAGTTAACGCGACCCGCTCCGCGGCTATTTTACTCGACCCGACTGCGTATACATGAACCCGACAACTGGTTTTTTACTCGACAGGCTTACTCGACCCGACTCTGTCGAGTCCATGTATACAAGGCTAAACTTTAATCACTTCGAAATACCAGTATAAAAAGGGGCGTCGTTCCGGTTGGTGTTCCTTCAGGAAGAACGTTAGTCACTACTTGACTAACGTTCTTCCTGAAGGAACGACTGTTCATGTCAGTTCTAGCTGGCCACCTGCCGATAATGCTCAATGTATACATATGGCTGGACCTTGTTTGCAAGATTTCTAAAATTTTTTGTTCGTTGTAAAGTTCTGCATGAAATATATGTGTATAACCTTTATTGTATTTAAAACAGCATTTCGTGCACTAAAATCATCTACTACAGGTCATTGCTCCATAGATTCAAAATAACAATTCTCTCACCTTTTAGAACACTGCAGCGCCGTACATTTATGACCTGATTTATCTGCAGCTATGAAAATAACTGCTTTGAAAGGGCTCGTGTTGTTATATACCATTTTTGATGTCACAGTTCCTTATTGCACATTTTCTTGACTCCTCCTTCAGTTTAAAGCATCTGAGCAGTTAGTGGCGATGTATGTACCGAACCATCGCGATCCGCCAAAGCTTATTAAGACGAATAAATGACTGAACCTCATTTTCAGTGAGTAGGATTGTTTTATTTTCTCTCAAATAGTCTGTCAGGTAAAAAAAAAAAAAAAATGCACACCTCATTCTCCACTTACCAGAACTACGAACTAAGAAGAGAAAACATTCTCCTCAACATTGTTTAGTCACAGTGGCTGTTGGCTACATAAAGAGCTGCTGATTTCCTTTCTGTTGTCTGGCCAGTAACTTAATGACAGCTTCTGTTCTGGTAGTCTTGATGCCATTGGCACTATAAGGAGGTTCTCACACTGCTTCGCTGTTTCATCACATTCCACATGACAGATACGGTAATGCTGGTAATTCTGCATCCGTTGCTGTAGTCAAGGGTGGCACTGATGAATACGCTCAGTGTTAAGATAGATGTCTCCATAGCTCAGTTGGACGATCCATGTCTGCACTTTGGACTTGGATGTAGGACAAACTGTTTCTCAGGCACGAATGCAGTCGGTACTCAGGCATACTGCCTTTGGCAGCATTGCATGTTGTGTATGAAATGGCATAGTGTGCAGAAGTCCAAAGCATTTTCTGTACAATGTAGCAAATGCTTCACATCTGAAGGACAGTCTGCTGACTTTTTTCAACTATATTTTCTTTGTGGCGTCGAACACTCCGCTTCCAGATAAAAAAAGTATACCTAGCTTTAGGGGTAAGAAACGCGGCAGGACATTTTAAAATGTAAATTTTCAAAATAGGAATGTTGCTCTGAATATTTTGAAACTTGACAGTAAAAGATGATGTAACTGCCCACTGCCTAGATAGCGGGCAGTAACGAGCCCACCATTAAAATGAAGGTCAGTGATGCAGTGATGCCCAACACACAACCTAAGGGGTATGTACAGCCCCCTTGTTTTTCTAAGTTATTTTTTTTTATTTTTTTTTTTTTGCACACTACTGAGAATTTTATTAATAGCGCTGGGAGAAGGGCATGTATGCAAAGGGTCACATTGTCTTTAGCTGGCTTATGGTGGAAGAAACTATGACTTCCTCATGAAAGAGAGTACGGCGAATACAATAACAATCCTAACTTCAAAGCGACAGAGCCATAGTGCAAGTATAACAATCATGCCACAAGCAACGCTATGTGATCCCCAGCGGAAGCCTATGCCTTGCTGTTTCACGGCGGCATAAGGCAGTATGTTTGCAGTTGTAAGGATTTCGCAATGTCTCGCATACAATATTGCATCATTGGATGCTCAATGCAGCTGCGTAAGTTCCTACCAGGGGTGAAATTCTACCGTTTATTCCAATAGCAGCAGGAGAACTGGGAATTTCTGTGTGCATTGCATAGAAAGCTGCACGTGTATAGCTTTATGTTGATCTGTTATATCATGGTGCAAAGGTGCACATGTTTTGCAGCATTCTTAGGTTTGCTAGTAACCTGAAATGCCATATAGTTTCTCAACACATTTTATGTAGTCCTGGTTCTTTAGTTTCTTTCTTTTTTTCCATAAGTACGACCTCTGCCCTTGTGTAAAGTGTTCATTTACAATTTCTCATCAATGTCAGAGTCATAAATATTGCTTGTCCTATGCGACGCATCAACAAAAATAAATATAACAACTGCTTTGCCTCTATAGTCTCGGATACAACTTAAGTCTGCAGTAACTGCCATGCACAATTTCTTCGTCACAGAAAATAGTCTGTTTAAGGTCTTTCTGGTTACCTAAATAAGAAGCTAACCATCAGACAAAATTACCAGCTGAAGAATACTATCAATGCTTCTTGCTTGTTTGGTGTACTCACACATCAAAAACTGATTGTTTACCGTTCAGTGGAGTAACACACATGCCAGGAAACATTCATTGGTCATTGTTAGCAACTGCTGTTTTCTTTAAGTTCTATCTCCTACTTATACCATCCATGTCACGCCCCCAAACCTAGATATTTAAATGAAATCACAACAAAACAAAGTCTACCACCCTAAAAAAAAAATAATAAATAACAGGCGGTCGACACCAGAGCTCCGAGAACTTCTGCTCGCTAAAGAGGCGACATGCCCGCTCCAGGTGGAACCAGACCTCCGTCCATACTTTTGCAAGCACTTTGTGAATTCCCAGGTTTTGACTCCTCTCCTCTAATGTTAGTGCGTGGGGGAGCCCCTGAAGGTGATTTAAATAAGACGAATAATGTTTCATTACAGCTATAGTTTAAAGCACTCAGTTACTAATTTAAATATAGCTATTAGTTAAATAAGGCTGGTGATATCTATCACAGCTAAGAAAAATATTTTGCCCATAGCAATGCCGCCACCGTCCCTAGCTTAGAGAAAATATAAATTCTTGCAAAACAGATATTCTGTAACTATTGTCATCACAGGGAAAGATCTATAGAAATATGCCAGTATTTTTACTCTTCTCCAGCAGCAAACTTCCCCTTGTTGTATAGCTAAGTACTATTAGAAATTTCATATGTTTAGTAAGAAAGCAGACAGAATTACAGAAAACACACCCACAGTTGCATTTCTTGAGAAATTGTAGTGAAAGGAATCCCTTCACTCAGTGCCTTGGCTGGGCTGTACACAGCTGAGAGATTTTGATGGGCAGTATGTAAAAAAAAAAAAAAAAAAAAAGGAAAATAGTAAACTTCAGAGGTTCACTGAAGTACAGATGCCTGTGGGACTAATGAGCAGAAACTAAATTTTTTTGTCTAAGTTATCGATTAGATATAGAATAGCTGCTCAGCTTTTACATACTTCCAGTTATTTAAGTTTTGCACTGCTGCTTCCCTAAAGGGACACTGCAGACAGCTTCATCCTACTCATCTAAAAAAAATATCATTATATGGGTTCTTCCAGGTAGGTTGATATTTTTTTGGCAGCAAGAGGCGCATTTATTACTCCGAAAACTATCAAAATGCAACATTTGATTTGCACCTGTGGTATGTCATGACCAAAAGAACTACTTGTAGAGTAAAACCCATTCGCAGCACGAATAAAACAACGACAAGAAGGCAGTAAGCTTTGCTCTCACAGAAATAGCTTAGAACAGTCTGAAAAAGTGTTGTGGCCTGTAGCACAGCATGGCTGCCCAAGAAGATAGAGTTACGGACTCGGTCGATGGAAGCCCCCAGCGTTACCAACTACCCCCTTCCCCTCTGACCTACAAGACTAGTGGAACAAGGGAGTAATTACTCATAAGAATCCACCAAAGCACAGCGATAAGGCTGCAAAGGAAAGCTATGCAGCTTTATCAAAACCTCTTTGGTTGAAAAAGCTGCATATCTTTTCTTGTAGCTATAGGGCTGCCATCGGTTGGATGGCAATGAGTAATCACTTTTTATTGCAAGTCTGCTTAACCTTGGAGGGTTTCCCTAAGGCATATGAAATGAGCTTTAGACTTTTTTTTTTTTTTTTTCAATGACTACGTGTTCAAATGTTTTTTGTCTGCATGGTCTTGCTTTGTGACTAAACTGTGCACAAGTGCAAGTTGATGAAGACAGTGATGCACAGCATGAGAAAGTGGCTGTATAATGCATGTGATGTCAAAGTGAAGCTATAGCTTATTTGTTTAATGCAGCGCCCAGAGAATCTGACTTGTGTAGTTTGCCATGGGTTCAAATCACATTCCTAGCCGTGTGCCATTTCAGTTCAGTTCAGTCATGTCCGACTCTTCGTGACCTTATGGACATATCACGCCACGCTTTCCGGTGTGCCATTTATATGCTTTTTATTATGCACCCATCACATGGTGCGTGGCTTCACACTCCGACGAGAAGAGAGTGGCTTTAGTGCCTCAGGGCTTCAGACCAGAAATTTGCTTGCAGGCAATATTTTTTTCTATGCATGCACCATACTGTTGTACATGCACAGACCACAAGGTCACAATTCAGAAAATGTCATGTAGCCATCACAAATTTCTCCAGGAGAGCCCCCTTAATCCTTACGAGATGCAGCTCATGCTGCAAAACACACTTATCATTCAGTAGTGAACGGCTGTGTAGTCGTGCATTGGAAAACTGCCAGAGTAAACATTAAGTAACATCGCGGTTTACTTACAAAAGTGGCCATTGGTGGCTTAGCTGTATTTTAGTTTCCATACTTTTGTAATCTATAAAACTTCTACCATAGAAAAAGCCTGTGTTTCATTATTAGAACACTATAATTTATTGGTATAGACCAAGTTCATTTTGCCCTCACTATTCCCTTAAGTAATTTATTGGTACAGACCAAGTTCATTTTGCCCTCACTATTCCCTTAAGTTGTTCTCATTTGCATGTGGATAGGTCAAGAAAGCTGTGCATACAGCACAGGCAGATGATAAGGGGGGAGGGGAAGAAACCGTAATGACATTCATGGTGAGCTTTATCATATTGATCGTATTTATATGCTGTGAGCAAGAACATCCTGATACATTCTAGCAATGCGAGGAGGAGAAAGCTGTCTTATTGAAAGGTCAGGACACTGATTGTGGAAAGGTGCTGCTGAGAGGTTTGTGATGAGCAGAGCCTGTTTAAATCATCAGCAAGCCTCACTGCACCTTAATTACGATATGACATGAACGGCCAACACTGTTAAGTTGCGCTGACATATTCATGCGTTGTATGCATGCACAGTGTACGTCATTTTTGGTTGCTGAGTGGGCTTACACATATTTTTGATGCGATACTCAAAATGTGAGCTCTTTTTTTTTTTTTTTCCTTCTTTCGTGCAGATATCCGTGCTTAGGCTACACATGACCACCTCTCTTGCATATGCTCTGGTCGACGGCTGGCAGAGATGCCCGTTTATGTAACTTTTGGGTCGTCGAACATCGGACCTTCACATTTGGAGGAATCCACCGTCAACTGGTTACAGGAGAATGATTCTCTCCTTGCTCCTCCAGGAGAGAAACCTAGCACATCTAATCTGACCCCTTTCCTGGCACCTGCACGCCCTCTTTTTGTTGACGAAAGGTGTGGCCGTATATATGAAATAAATAATTGAAGCAACAAATAAATCTCGGCAATCTGCAAAATATGCTTGCACATTTAATGCCAGTACACTTAACCTAGCAATTACATTTCGTGACATTCTGTGAATTGCAATGCATGTCTGCTAATTATTACGATTGCTGTACCTTTGTACCTAGGCAGCTGTTTACCCTCTTTGTGGTGAAGTTGCCAGTCTTCTGTTAGAGCAAAGATTGTGTTACCTCAGAATATTTTCTCACATGCGTCAGTGCATACTTTGCTTGAATGCTTCAGTGCACCCTTTAAAAGAGACACTGAGGACAACCCCATTGAGTCCTTGGTCTCAGTAAATATTTGATTATTTCTCTCATTATGGCTGTGTTGTCTGGCAGCTATTGTGGCATATAGTATTTATTGGTGAGAAAATTTAAATTGGAAGCCTTCCCATGAGTCGATTCATGATGACCTTGCTGAAAAGGATGTGCCACTGCCACGTTAGAGTAGCTCACTGCACAATATATCTTGCAGTAATCTGCACCAAAACTTCTGTGTGGAAGCATGCATTTTACTTGCAAAATTGGCCGGTAATAGCATCTTTGTTCTGTTTCTTGGTCTTTCCAACCTTTTAAAACCTCTGCTTTCATTTTAAGTGGTCTCATTAATGGTTTGTGGGGTTTAACGTCCCAAAGCGACTCGTGTGGTCTCTTTAAGATTAGAGCACTGTATCTTAGCAATACAGGAAAACTGCTTTCCATCCTCCTTAGTGTCCCTTCAAAGGAATCCGACAATAAAACACAATTCACAATAAGTATTTCAATATATATTGCCATTTGCCTACTTTTTGCCTGTGGCTACTTGGAGCTTGTTTTACTTCACAAAAGGAGCTTTGATTAACAAAATAAATACAGTGTAAATTTCACTGGATGACTAATTAACCATATTAACAACTCCCTCGTGTAAACGCACTGAACATCTCAAGTGTGTTTCGTCAGCACTTCATTACTTCTGGGCTGCCATGAATGGCAGCTATGGCATGTGGTTTTTATGGTAGGCAACCACCTTGGCAGGAATGTTGCTTTGTGAGCTGCGTCGATTGGTGTCTGTCCAAGACTTGGGCATCACTTAGGAATATACACGGTCAGCAGTGGGACTGTGTACATCGGACCTGTGTTGACAGTCACTTTTTCAGAATTGCAGCGTTGGAACCAAGGACCATATGGCATTACCTTGGCCAGCATGTATGATAACACAACAAAAACAGGACATAACTCTGCCTAACTGCCAGGATTAAAATCTCCATGCAGGCCTTGTGCTCAACACATCACTAAAGGCAACCAGCACTGTTTGCGATGTCAGTCACAGCAATGGTTCTAGCAAAACTACTTTAACTGTTTAGTGTTTAATATTTTTAACAGTGCAAATTTACGCAGTTTTGTTACTCTTGCAATGATTTATGTCCATATACCTTTTTTATCCCATTGCTGCAGTTGGCTATCATGACATATAGAGTATTTTGTGACCACCCGAGTGTATTGTATGATCTGAAATCGAGATGCATGTATTTTGACACTACGCAACCAATATGCAGTCCGCAATAAATGTTCCGTCTTGCGCTGGCAAGCAGACTGCTTAAATCTTTGAAAATACAACACATCATTAGCACGATTGTGTGAAACAATATGAAGGGATATCAGTCCATATCTTTGCAGTTTTCACAGCTGGCCTGTTTTCCCTAAGGCAGACGAAATAACTACTTGGCAAACTTTGTTTTTGGTGCATGCTGCAACTAGTTGCAAGGGCAATGACTGGACAAAGATGGAATCACGAACGCAGCAGTTTATTGTTTTGACACTAGTCTACATGCTTGTCTACAATGATAAGCACAACAGGGCAGGTAGAAATAACATCGATCGAATAGGACGTCGTGGGATGTTTTCTGAGACAAAAAAAGAAAAAAGCTAAAAAAGAAATACAGGAATTCGATACAACAAGAACTGTCTAGAGCTAGAGCAACTGGAAAATACTGTGCAAAAATACCAGGACTTTCACAGCTTGCGCTTCGAGCCTTCAACTTTAGGAGCAAAACTAGGGGCAGGACTGCGTCGGGAGATGTGGAGAGCATTTTTTCTTTGCGCGGGCTGTCTACCTCCCGGCGCTCCTAAGTACAGAAGTTTACTTGAAAATATACCTGGACTAGCCCAGTAGGCCGGCAGCGAGTCGCTTGAGAGCTGTGATGAATAGCTGGCCTTCCCGGTTGAGGTTCTATTTCCCGGTTAGTCCCGGGCTGGCTACTGTACCGGAGCTTCATAATAGATTAGCTGTGCCAAGCTGCCTGCATCAACACACCGAATTCCTGTTTGTACATCCGATAAAGGCAACGAAAATGGCAAAACAATTGCCCTGCGGATACACTAACCGACCTCTTGAAATCCAGGATAGAGAGGCAATTTCGTACAAATTATGCTCCAACCGGCCTTTTTATACTGGTATTTCGAGGTGATTAAAGTTTACCACTGCTACTAAATAGTGGTGTCGAAGTCGAAGACAACGATAAAAAAGACAGCGAGATTCCATTCAACTACGCACTCGATCGGAGACGAGTTTTTCGCATCCCATGTGTTGCGCTACTTGCGCTGTACACCTCAGTCCGATTGTATACGTACTTCAGGATGATCCAAATGCTGTGACTCGTGCAAACTTCGGGAAATGCAAGTAAGTACATGGAATGCTGACTTGCGACATACTGCAGGCATGTTCCATCGACAAGGGCGGGCTGACACGCATTGCAGAACTAGCGTCGCAGAGTCCACAGGTCGGAGACGGTGCTATCTGTAACTAAGAGAACGCATGGGAATATCACAGCATGCCGCTTGACGAACAGCAGTACGCGAGGCCGAAGCTCAAGGAGTATTATAACAACTACGATGCCAAGAAACCCGTCCGCCACCATCGCCACAGCCAAGTCCGACTTGCGAGCGATCACGGAGCCGGCGACACTGGCGACCAGCTATCGGCCTATCGCTAGAAACAGCGACGAGAAGCGGCAGACATTTTACAAAGAAAACATAAAACAAGTTTTACGTCACGTCCGGCAAGTTATTCCTCCTCACTTCTTTCATCTGGCGCATGCGCAGAAGCGACGGAGCATTCCAATAAAGAAGGTCTGGTGCCACTGGCGTGACTCCAGCCTCGGCCAACTTTATTCATAGTTGGTAAGCAGCGCTATAGACCTCCTTCACTCCGGCTACGTCACGAAAATGCGGTGGCGCTGTCGTCGTTAGTGACTTTCGCCTGGTAGGCAAAACAACACTTCTGTCGCTTTGCCTACCGTGATTACGCGATGGCTTGCTGCTGCCGGGAAATGCAGAGCACCATGCCGACTTATCGCGTCGCTATGACATGTGCTGAAAGGCACACCAAGGTATATATAGAATGGTAGCGAAGGCTGGGCCCAAAAACGGTCTAGCGCGACAGCAGCACAGCCACTTTGGGGGGGCCGAAACACTTCGATAATGAAATTCAAAAGCACAAATAAAAACGCTATAAAACAACATAAAGAAATAAATATTTTAATGCCACGTTTTATAAAATAGGTAAACTATTTTAGCAAAACATTACTCCGCATTTTTAATTTTTTGCAACGTTCTTGTTACGCCCCCTGTTGATGAGTGTGCGGTGCATTTGCAGCTTGACTTTGCAGGCCTTGTTTCGGCACCCAGCCACAGTGGCCGCGGGAGCTCACGAAGCGGTTTCTTATCGCCAATATCGAAATGCCCCTTTTGCGAAGTTTTCGTCGTCCTTGCGCGTCGCGTCTCTGTCACCGTTTTGTAAAATTTGCACCCCGCCGCACCGCTGCGGCAGTTTGCTCGGTTTTTGTCGTTTCCTTCGACGTGCGGCCAGTGCGAAGTCTTTTTCCGTCTTTGCACGCTTCGCGCTGTTCTTTTGAAGCGCTTAGCGCTTTATTTCAAGATGAGCTTGCGGCGTATGAAGAAACGATGCGCCGTGGCACATTGCGACAGCATGGACAGTGGCGTCAGTGTCAAGCTACACCGCTTCCAGCTGGACTTTCACAGGTGAGCTCTTGTCAGTGTCGTCTGCTACAAGGCGTCTGCTCTAGGTATGCTCCGAATGCTTTCGTTGGGCTGTTTCTTCTGTTTCTGTTTCTTTGGGCTTCTGTTTCTGTAACCAGTTCGTGCGCACGTGGCTTCATTTTTTCGGTGATATTTATGTAATACACTACAGGGCACACACTTTAAGTGCTGAGCTGTGCGAAGGAGGCCCACTAGGCCCATCATTTGTCTGATTTATGGTGAGTTTCATGCAGCCGGCTATCACCAGCGTTAACTTGATACCGGGCTCTCAGGAGCAACCACGCGCATGCCACTGACCGGAAGGCCAATTTAAAACCAATTGTGCTGCCTGACAAGTCTCAGCACAACACTGTATAGTTTTCCAACACCGCGAAGCCAATTTGACCCTCGCAACTGGTAGTATCAAAATTCAGCCACGTGTATATGCGCGGCCTTGAGGGTGCTTTAACTGAACTCACTCAGGAGTTACTGCCTGTCTTCTTATTGCTATCCTGCATATGCATGACCGTTAGGGTAACTTTAAACGCACTTCATTCTCGTCAATCTTAACCATAGAAAAGTATAGCTACCCGCATGCCATGAGGACGAGCGTACGTAACCGCACTCTTAGGCGCTGAGAGCTTGGGGCGAGCATTTACTACCATAGTTCAGATATAATGGAAATATAATGTACTGCAGTTAGCATTGACAGGAATAATGACGCATTGGCGTTTGGAGTATGCAGTATTCCTTACGGCGCAATTGTGAATAACGTGCACGCTGCATCACGTCCAGGTGCCGAGCGTGAGCATGGGTGCTACCACAACGTCAGCCTGGAGAAGAAGACACCATGGCAGCTGCGAGACTTGCGGGGTTTTTTTTCAAGCACTTCGAACCGTCTGCGTATCTGTCGTCAAAAAAGCTGCGACCCGTGTTGATGCGCCTACTTATGTCATGTCATGTTTGCCTCAATTGAAGCAGCACTGTCTTCTATGCTTTTCAATTTCCTACCTGGCAACGTTCGTGGAACTGCAGGGCTTTTTCTATCCGCACTGTGACCATTAAGATGAATAGCCAGCTTAAAGAAACTGCTGCTTGAGCTGCCTGTGACGTGTATTTTTCGTTGGTGTGCTTTATCACTGTATTTGTTTGGTTGCTGTAATAAAGCATGAATATGAAAACCATACTTGCCGTACACTGTATTGCAAACTGTGAACTTGAGCCTGTGCTTTGTGCATCATACCTTGTACTCAAAAGTACTAGCACCAGTATTTCCACCAAGATTTTCACTACGAATCATGCATGATTGCATTCTTAGCCAGCCAAGGTAAGCCAGCGTCTGAAAGTGTTGCTGCCTTTCTATGCTGCCTTCTTTGCCAGTAACTTTCATTGGGTTGCGAATTGCACATTAGCAAGGCCATAACTAGCAGGAACTCGAGCACATTTGACTGGCAAAGGTTGGTGCGCACTGAAAGGCAACCTTCATGAGATACCGGCTTGAAAAGGCGGGTTCTATAAAAAGACCACTTTAAAATTCGCGCTAAAAACATACGTATGCGTGACGTCATTCAACGTCACTCATACGTAGTTGCCCCCCAATATGGCGGTGCCCATGAGCCGCCATTTTTTGGACCAATGGGCGTCTATGGAACCTTCGCTACCATTGTATATCTACCTTGCATAGAGTACACGACACAGCAGGATCGAAACGGCGCCGGTAGAGCAAAGTCCGCAAGGCACCAGCCCGCGCCTCAAAAAGGAGGCTGCTGCCTATGCTGTTGTCGTAGAATCGCACCGGGCCGATGCTCTGCTTGTGCTTCCGGTACAGCGCCAACGTGGACTTGGCTTCCATATCCCTGGCCCACCTGACACCCTCAGCCTCCCCGACTCGCAGCCGCACTTCAGCAGCCCATTTGGATGGAGAGTCAGCCGCCATAGGGTGGGTGAAAAAGCCAAACTTCTTCTCAAGTTGGTAAACTCGCCTGGCCCAGTCCGTCCGGATGCAAGTGGCAGCCAAATACTCGAACACGCGCCTCGCCCAACGCTCCCGTGGCAAGAAGAGCAGTCGGCCGCGAAAGGCCAACTTGCTGGCCGCCTCCCGTGCCTCGAAGGTGGACAAGCCTACGTCGCCCTGGATGGCCTCAATGGCAACCTGGCCATGGCAGCCAAGGGCAATGCGCCCAACCTCATGTTGTCGCCTCTCAAGCCATCCGCGCGTAACAGCCGACAGGCAAACCACAGAGTTGGCGAACGACAGTGCCGGCACGTGCACCAACTTCCAAAGGTCGTGCACCATCAAATAACGGCTGCAGCCCCACAGGCACCGGCGGCGGAGGATGCACTGAGCCCGGAGAGCACTCTGGCGTAGCGCTGCTTCGTGCACAGAGTACATGTCCGCCCCGTCGGAGAGGTGTATTCCGAGGTATTTATATGCTGTGCAGGTGGTCAGATGGTGCCCGCCCAGCGTGATTAGGGTGCCTCGATGTAGCGCGCCGCCGTACAGGGTGGAGACACCGCCGTCGACGGCGCCATGTTGGGGCAAGCTCAGATACGGCGGACTATGCAGCGTCGGTCCGATTTCTTGTTCAGCACGCGCTTGCGCTAGCAGGCTCAACTGTGTACTGTTTTTACACACATACTCGCAATCCTGGGCGCTTTTTTGCTCGAAAAAAAAAAATGTGACAGCAACTACTGCTTGCTAGCATGCGTAGTTCTAAGAGGAAATTATCAAATTGCAGATGGTAAGCATTTACTGTTTCGCCGTCACGGATATTCAAATGCGGTTATTTTGACGACTGGCTGTTTTATAAAGCAATGCATTTTGCACTGCCGGACATGAATGAGTTTATGAGGTGCATAACATTCAATTGCGTCTATTGCTATAGATCAACAACCATGTGTACGTTTCAGGGAGCCGTATAACGAAAATAATTTGTATCGCAATGGCCCATCGTAAACCGTGGAAAAGACATAGCAAAAAACGATGCGTAAATCAACCTTTGACACGTGTCGCATGCTGATGCACACGGCATTTTATTCCAAAACAATCCTCATTAAGACTTTGAAGCTGATTTTAGATGCACGCCTAGGAGACATCTTTTAATAAAAGTTGGCGCCAGCTACAGTTTTGCTGCCGTACCCATCATTCGATTTTTCTGGCTGACTTAGCCAACTGAAGTAAATGCGCAAGCGCATCGTCCCAAACCGCTCTAACAGTCTGTTCATAAGCTTTGGGTATCACGCGCAAAAATTTTTACACGCAATCAAACAATGTCGGGACAGCTGTTGACTTGAGGAGTCACCGTCCATACACTGTGTTTGCCCTCGAACTGGCGCTGAAATGAGATAGGCGACGAAACAGTCATTTTGCGTATTTTGTAGTGTGCACGCAAATGAATGAAATAATGAAAACATTATGGAAGCAGTGCGATATTTACATGTACGACCGCAAATTTTTCCATGGATGCCAAACCAGCGACTGCACTAATTCGTGTGTCAAGCGGTCAAATTTAGCTTCACCTAAATTTGCTTAACCTCCGACGAGTACTTGCGGTGACAACAGGGTGTGAATATCGCCTCGCGATGCGTAATTGTAATACAGGGAAGGAAAAGCTGCATTCGGGATGAACTGTTGTACTGCGCAGGAACCTTGCTTCCTCAGGACCGCTTTCACAAGATGATGCCGCTACACCTTCCAGCTCACGAGAGCAGTTTCTTTGAGACTTGTCGAGCTGCCAATCATATATGCTTAAAACGACCTAATTTTCGTGAGAACCCAACTTTTTATATTATTGCGAATCTCAAAAACCTCGCGTAAAACTGCTCCTGTGTATAATCAAAAAAGAACGGCTTCAGGGGACCTATTATCTCGGTTTCGCGAAATATTGTACTAACGATAAGCCCACTTGCCAAATTCCAGCGCGGCCAACTCACGGGGTGTTTTTTTTTTTTTCGACCAAAATAATTATTACAAACTGCGTCTCACTTCCTACTCTGTCGCGAGATGACATGCCATCCGTCGCTCTCCAGTGTATTATTTCCCGAGAAGAACAGAGGAAATGTAATCTGTGTGAATCTGAAGCCTCGGCGGTTGCCACCAGCTTTCAAGATCGAGTGTAAAGGGGAACGATCGAAAGGGCACAATGGTGCATTCCTTTGACAAATACCAGGCTCGACCTTCTCCACGTGTTCTTGGTGCGGCTATGAACACAGAAAGGCAGATCCTCAACAACAGATATTATTGTGTGACACTACGCGTATGATACTAAAGTCGAGTGTCACTCACTGAAAGTTACACTAAATTTCCCCGAGTTACTACAACATAAGCAGACGCAATTATATATTTAGTTTATAAGCCCTCACGTACGCTGAAAATTCAAAATTTACACTTAAAAACACAGCGCGCTACTCGCGTTGCCAGGCAATGCGATGCTTCGACCTGCTTCAACGTTGAAGAAGGCAGACCAAAATCTGTTGCGCACAATGCTAGATGGGGAAGCCAAAAACCGCACAAAGCTCGTGCTTACAAGCAGATGGGTGAAGCGGCGTGAGATAATGTCATTCCAAACAGAAGTGCGTAACTGCGTTGGGCGAGTACAAAAATATCTTTTAAAACGATTTCGTATAAACAGATACATACCGCAAGAAAGACGACACGCGCACATACGCAAGCGCTTGTGTGTGTTTGTCATCTTTTTAGTGGTCTGTGTCTGCGCTAGACCTTTTTACACGATTGAAATGCACCTATTTGCTCAAAAAAATTATGAATGCATAAAAGAAGCACAGGTATTGTGGCTTACTTCGCAGTCTTCACGCTTCACTTTCGCGTCCCATACATTTCTCCGTCTCCTATCCCATGAAGAACGAAAACATCTGGCTCCTTTTTTTTTTCTTTTTTGCTGAGCCAGCACACAATGGAACACAACAGCCTGGCATGCTAGTTTTCGCGTCTGAACACAGTTCAATCGCCCAGCACCCAGCGCACAGCGCAATCGCTTCGGACACTCCGCAGCAACGGCCCGAAGGGACTTGCCCCAAGATGGCGAGCGCGGCGGCACGAGGCATGCCAAAGGGTGTCACCACCCTGTACGGCGGCGCTGGTATCGAGGCACCCTAAGCGTGATCTGGCAGCAGCGCCCTCTGCCGCTAACGATTGGCTTTTATTGCAAATAGCGCCATCCTCGCCCAAAGGGAAGCGCGGGGGGCGCTCGTCACACTAGTCAGTATATACTGATCCCTGCCATTCTTTTACGTCTATCTGGATGCACGCTTGGGTAGCAAGGTCAATGTACAACTGGTCGCGCAACTTGGAAGAAAACGCGTGCAGCTGCCTACTGCCAGCGGCATCAACTCGATGATGAGGGCTCCTGCGAACTGTGAGGCAAATTACTAGCGCACAGAAAATAATTGATCTGCCAGAACCAAGGTCAATGTACAACTGGTCGCGCAACTCGGAAGAAAACGCGTGCAGCTGCCTACTGCCAGCGGCATCAACTCGATGATGAGGGCTCCTGCGAACTGTGAGGCAAATTACTAACGCACAGAAAATAAGATCTGCCAGAACTCCAAAGAACTAGAAAGTAAACATAATAATCGCGCTCAGGAATGAATGCAGTTTTTGTTTCTTGCGTAAGAAAAAACGTGTCACGTTTTTAATATTATTTTAACTTGTTTCTAACGGCCTCTCTCGGCCACTTGTTATCCGCTGCGTAGTTGCCCAAAGCTCAAGCTTTTTTCATCCGCGGAATGGGTGCGTCGTCGGCCCCGGTTCAACGTTCATCGTTGCGTGCTGCGTACAGAGTGGGTTATCTGTAACAAACAGTCAGTATTTCATTCTGCTGGTTTTGGTAGAGCTTTACTGCAAGGCGAAGACTGTCTGTGCTCGATGAGAAACTGATTGCCGCTGCATGTGCGCATTTCCGGACGATGGGACGGACAATGCTGCGTCACAGCTCGGCGGCTCGGCTCGGCCTCCCAGGCACGTCGCAAAAGTGGTGGCTTGTTTTACGGATACACGTCTGCATGAGCGGCGTATCGCTGCATGTTTTGAGCGGTGAAGGTGAGATTTTATTGCCCCCAAGAAGCGTGTCGCATCCCAGACGGCCATAGACGTCCGACGGTCGACCGACGGACGTCCGTTCTCGGACCTTCAGACATCCGACGGAAGTCCGGTTATGTTCGATATACGTACAGCGGACGTCCGTCGGACTATCGTTCGTGGATCCGGATCGCGTCCCACGGTCGTCCGACGGGCAGCCGGAGGCGGACATTCGGACGTTTCCCGGAACATGCTTGCAGGGCCCGCTATTCGTGTAAAAACTTGCCAATAACATTCGTGTAAAGCTCAGCAAGCATGTGCCATGGAAATTTCAGTCACATACTAGTGCTCAATGCCTTTGTCGTGAGAGTAAAGCAGACAATAGAATATGCAACAGGTTCAAGTTTCCTGTTGTCTGCTTTACTTTCACACACAAAGCACTGAACAGTAGTGTGCAATTAAAACTTCCATCAAAGAGGCACATATGCTAGCTGAGCTTTACACAAATGCACCATTCCTGAAAACATGCTAAGTGCATAGGCATACCAGCATGCGAGGTTGTAAAAAAAGCATTTTTTTTGCCTTTATTGCAAAAACTGCATGCATAAATAGTCTACACTAAAAAAATATCGATGTTAAGGAGTGGCATGGTAAAATGCAGGCCAACTGGAGTATTAAGAATCTACTTGAATAATTTTTTTAATTATCCTTGGCCGTGACAGCTCTTCCCTTGGGGAGGTGGTGGAGGAAAAGGTATTTATTGAAACCTAATATTTCGGAATTAGCGAGATGATCGAGTTCTGTGTGGGCGGCCTCCGCAGGCCGGGATTCCAGGAGTAGTTACTATCCTGTGCATTTGCTCGATCAGCTGTTGCTAGTCTTTCAGGCCTAAGATGGAAAGAGCAGGCTGGGCTCCTCCTGCAATAGAAGGGAAAATGAAATTCAAGTTATCTGTGCTGAACTTTGATTACACATCTCCAAGGGTAACTGCCAGTTTCTCTCAATTGCTTTTTCCAGATGGCACTGTACGCATGCATCTCCATTCAGAACTGTCACATACTATATAGAAAGGTCATATAACTGCAGCAAAACCCAAGCAGAATAACAAAAGATACAAACGTAGTTTGACCAGAACCTGGCATTCAGTATTTTAATGTTTTTATGTCGTCTCTTTGAACATGCCGCTCTGAACAAACATGGCATGTTATGCTTGCTGCTATGCGCCCTCAGCAATGCCCAAGACATGGAGTGCACATGCAGAGAAACTAAGCATAAAGGATGCTGTATATGAACATAAAGCACAGCCAGAGCATTGCAGTATTACACAGGTACGCATTGGCGGCAGAAACCTGCATTTTGAGCGGTTTAACAGGCAGATTTCTAAAGTCATTGTTCCTGCTCTGAAAAGAAGTGATCAATAATAACATCATTTAAAATTGTTACCTTTTTGTTCTGTAAACTGCACATTTCGCTGGTTTCCATGTACCCTCTACTGAAGACATTCCCTGGGCGTGTCGGGGGTATATCGACATCAACATCTAGGCTACAAGCGTCTAGAAAGCGTCTCCTTAGAGCAGCTGCGACGAATTAACTTATCTGATAACATGCAAGCTGCTGCAGCAGAATAAAGATAGACATTTGACATGTGGCTAAAGCCCAATGTGGAAGCATAGCCCGCCGCAGTGATTGCGCAGTGTTCATGCTTCTACAAGAGTTAAAAGTAAAGTTATTTGTTTACCCACAGCGCTATATGTGACATTCCAATAGCAAGGCTTATAGTTACACAAAACACAAAAAGCTGATAACCACAAGCTCCTGATGTATTACCGGCAGCATGCAGCATGGATGTATGTCATGGATTTCTCAACTACGCACAACAAATTACAAAAAAAAATAATGGTATTTATAAATGCAGCCAGCTGTTCACAAGAAACACTGTAGCTTTTTTATGGGGAAGGTAGTGGGCGCCAAAGAAACTGCCCCTGTAAAGGCGCCTAATTTGCCCCTATGTAATATCGGGGACAAGTGTGTGGACTACACAAACTGCAATCAAAGCACATAACTTTCACATCGACCAGGAAACTCGGACCATACTTGTCGATGTGAAAGTTGAACGTTAGTTCTTTCACGTGTGCAAGAGAAATAAGGTCACAATTCGTTTACATCGCGATTCTAGTCCAAAATCTACAGACATACTGTCCAGACTTTCGCCCCCGCAGTATAAGCCACCACTTGGGTAAGAGATTAGTAAAAGAAGTGTATAAAAGACATTAGTGCTGTTGGACAGCCATAGCTATAAAAATGGTATCGACATTGGAGTACTACCTTAAGGCGGGGCCTAGGGCATTACAAAAGCAAGAGTTAGTGTCCGCTGATCCTCATTTGAGCGAACAAAAAGAGGGGGGGGGGGGGGGGGGGGGAAAGAAATCTACCTCAATTACATGTTTTGAGTGACACCAAGCCGCAGTTAGTATTAAGGATATCACACAGTTTTGTGGAAGATTTGGGAGCGCTTTGCAGCTTTCTTACAGGATTGGACAAAAGAGCTCACCATCTTCAGAAAGGCACATTATATAGAAATGAAAATAGTGAATTTACTGCATCTGACCACAACAACTTGCACACGGAGAGGAAGATGAACTGAAAATTTTATACATGAATGTACGTATTTACAACAGGTGAAACAATGACCATGATCTATGCCGAAGAGTAAAGAGATCAAAATCTAGCTCAGAACGAGTTCTCCAGGCCGCGGGGCCGTTTCATTAACTACGGGACTCCGCCCACATTTCTTCTCCCCGATGACAACGAACTCACACATGACTGGCTAACAAACATTTTGGCATGTCTTTCCACTTTCATAAGTTCTTCACCCTCTCCCTAATACAAGCAATGCAAAAGGGACAACAAATTCGTTTCACAACAAACGGAATTTAGAGAATGGACCTCGAAATGATTGGCTCACTAGTTCACATGCCAAACTCTCTCCCCTAGGAAAAAAAAAAGAAAATAAATAATTAGAACCCATCAAAACGGTGTCGCACGTGCGAAACCATTGCCCAAAGCTTGCATCCTTGGCGGCTCCTTTTACAGGGCAATTATTGCAATTATTGGCGTCCGAGTCAGCGCCATTGCGGACCACATCAGAAGAGCCAACCCACATCATACCGTCACTGTTACACACTTGCCCTTTTTCAACGCCGCTATCTCCCACCATTGTTAACATCCAGGGTTGGAATCCTCAACGAGACCCCACTCAGCGCGCCTGCACTGAATAATTGTCACTTTTATGGGCTCCCCAACAAGGAAGAGGGCCTTACACCCTTCAACCTGACAGTGTTTTTTCTTTGAACGATAAGCAGTTCTTCCAAAAGAGGTGCTCGTTTCAAAGCTGTGCTGCCTCCGGGTGCTGGGTCCAGTCCGCGTACTAAGGATCCCTTAGTACGCTTAGTACTAAGGACCCCTTAGTTGTATACTGTTCGTAAAGCTCCTTAAATAAAAATGAGCCCCCTACATGACACAGCAACGAGAACAAACTGCCTGTCCCCGCGTCTTCGAGTGCGACAGCAAAGTCCTCGGAAGAGGGGACTTCTTTCCCTCTCTGCCTACGTTTCCGTTAAGCACTGTAGCTGCTGTAGCTGCCTATCTGTGCGCGTCTCTCCGCCTCCTGTCCGAGGGCAAGTAGGAGACGGCCGCAGCTGGGCATTGAACAGGTGACCCAAAAAGAGCAGACTAATAATGGTGCCTAGCATACCCACCGATCCCTTACAGAAATCATTAAAGAAATGAAAGCAACACATCAGACAACACTACAATGTTTCTAAGTACAAAGTCGACAACTCCAAGTCATATAAATATATGTACATCTCCGCACATTAACTAGACAGAAACAGTGCAGAGTAAACTAGTAATTCAGTGTCTAGCAACACTATTAAAAGGGGATAAAGGCCACGGGGGGCTACGATTATTAGTACCGTTTTGCCTTTAAACTACAATAACATACTTGTTGCAAGCTTAAAATCAAAGATTCACACCTGTCCCACCCACAGCAATGGAACACACATCTGACTCAAGTCTGCAAAGGAAGAGCAAGCTAGACTATTACAGACGCACCCTTGGTTATTTTTCTGGCATTTCTGAGGGTGAAGAATCTGACTTGTCAGTAGCATGTATATGAATAAGAACCCTATGACAGTAAATGCATCAGATTTTCTGGAGTGGCTTTTCTTTGCTGACCACATATGAGGTGAGCTATAATTTATCCAACTTGGCCTAGGTTTATTCTATGAATAACAAAGCTATAGCAGGTACACAGTCGTCCACTCAGGCTGAACATGCGAGTGCGTGGCATCCACTTTTTGAGATGCCACTGCATCCATCGCAGCTGCACACCGTAGCGAAGAGGCAGACAGCGTGAAGTACCAGCCTCTAGTCCCTCTACCACCACTGGGGTCCCAAACTAGGGACCCCTTGTTTTTGTCAGGACAGGCCCCCTCAGGGTCAGCTAGTAACCTCCTGTATTTGTATCTGATGGCAATGTTTTCCACCACCACCCACAATACGCAGCTGCGCATCATAGCAGATGTGAAGCAACAGCTCCTGGTCCTTCTATGCATAAGCCACTTTGCCTTGATGCATGCCTGCGCACCATAGTAAAGAGGCAGACGACATGACGCAGCAGCTCATGGTACCTTTACACATGAGCCCCCCATTGTACTTTGATACGCACCATAGCAAATATACACACTACGCCACACAGCTGCTCCTGGTCCCTCTATGCATAAGCCATTTTGCCTCAATACGCACCTGCGTACCTGAGCGAAGAGGCAGACGTGAAGCTGCAGCTCCTGGGCCCTCCATGCACAAGCCACTTAGCATCAATGCACGGCTGTGCACTGTAGTAAAGAGGCGAAGGACGTTAAGCAGCAGCTCCTGGTCCCTCTACACATCAGCCATTTTGCCTCGATGCGCATCTGCACACCGTAACAAACAGCCAGATGTGACAAAGAAGCTCCTGGTTTCTCTACAAATAAACCACTTTGCCTCAATGCACGTCTGCACACCGGAGCAAAGAGGCAGATGACGTGAAGCTGGAGCGGCTGGTCCCTCTACGCACAAGCCACTTAGCCTTGATGCATGGCTGTGACGGATGCATTGCTATTTTGTAAACTGCATGCCACACATTCCCATTCAAGCTAAGAGTGGACGACTGTGTCCAATGACAAAAAGTAACATGGTGGACAATGTAAAAAGAATTTGCTGCATAAAGTTTGTTGAAACCAGTTCTACATCCTACATGTAAACAAGCTAAAACCTTAATGTCGAAGGGATGTCCTGTGTGTTTAAAATCATCACGCTCAAACAACTTCAACACTGACAACCATGATTCAATATTAATAATATAGATAATGATACAATACTCACTTTTAGCCATACCAAAGAAATGAGAATGCAAAGGGATGTTGCTGTTTTTCCCCCGTGGATGACAGTTTTCCATGTTCAAAGTGCTGCTTCCTGTTGGCCTACGAAATCGGCTACAGCAAATGGCACCTGAAAAATTTTTGGAAGCCTCATGCTAGTCTTCAACGAGAAAAGCATTGCCATACAGAAGCAGAACACAAATACTTTTACAATACATTAAAAGCACCAACTGCGGTGCTGTTTTTAGGATGACTAGGTGGAGGTTTTGCTGTAGCAAGCCAAATGTTAGCCTTCAATAAGGAAAGCATTCCCATACAGAAACAGAACACAAAATCTTTTACAACACATTAAAAGCATCAATTGCACAAATGCTTGTAAGATGACCAGGTACAGGTTTCTGCTTTAGCCCACATCATGTGACCAGCGGTTATCAGAAGCCTTGTATGTGAGCATGATGCCCTAGATTCAATTTATGGCTATCACTGTATTAACAAGCATGGGTTTAAAGCTACTTTAATATGATAATCTAAGAACATGGTAAGAGCTTTCAGTGCGACGCATAAGCTCAGTATCATGCACTATAAGGTGCTGCATGGCTCTAGTGCAGCTTTGGCATTATCTCGCTGTCAATAATGCAGTGAAGTTCTGAGGAGCCTTTGAATATCTGTAAGGACAAAGCAACAACAATTTTGTTTTCATCTCACTTTTGCTCAACTCGTTTTTTTTTTTTTTTATTTTAGCCCGCGGCTTGCATAGCCTCCCAGTACGCCTGTTTTGCATAAAAGAAGGCGTTGCAGGCACCAGAGCTCACAGCCCAACTGTATCGCGGCGGCGGCATGTCAAATGCGTGCCAGAACAGCGCAAAACAACGGGTCAAGAAAAAGACAAGTGCTGACTTTTTTTTTTTTTTTTCTCTCATCTCCTTGTCCGGTTGTTCTGCGCAGTTCGGTCCCACATGCATAACCAACATGCGCAAGGTGCTGTCCTGGTTTGTCAAAGCTGAAGGAGAGTACTAAACCTTTAGTTATTTAGTAGCTACAGGCGTTCCTTCTAGAAACTGATAAAGCTCGAGAGAGAAAGATCAGCGGCTGTCCATTAAAAAAAAAGAAAAACTCGCGACGTTTTCACAAGTGTAGGCATGTCGCACGATAGGCTCGAGGAGTACAAAAGTTTTCTCGTATAGTTTTTACAACTCAGCACGTTGCGCATGGTTAATAAATTCTCCTTTAAAGCTCGGGCAGGCACTCCTTTATCAGAGACAGAGAAGTTGCGCTGCTTACTGGCGCAGCGTCCAGTAATGCCGAAAAGATGGCCCTCAGACTTGAGGCTGCACTTTAGTTAGTCGGCGCGGAGCCATCCTGTCAGTCTCGCCTAAAACACTCGACCGTTCGGCTGCTGTACAGAGCTGTTTCCTTACGCAAAAGCTCACCACTATCGGTGCATCGAAAAGTTCAACTAAAGAAACAAAAGTTCGGTGAAATACTTACTTTGGAATCAGCGGGTGAACAAAGTGTGCCAGCCGCACCAAGCCACAGCAAAAACAATGCTATCAGTGCATTACAGCCGTAGGTATTTGTAACTGCGCAGAAAATGCAGAACACGGAAACGTGAAGCCATCTTCCATGACTAAACTTCAACTTGTCAGGTGGATTGGATTGGCTCATTCCAGAGTTTTTTGAGGATAGGTTCGGTTTCGTTCTTTTTGAGCTTGCTGCTTGCTGCGTCTATTCAGCCACTGATTAAATTTTCACCGAAGCATCATGATAGAAACATGTTTAATGGTCATTTAACTTTTAATAAAAAATTTTGGATGGAAGAATTCAACGATGAAACATGCGGAAAATAAAAAAAAACTGTTCAATGGAAACGCTTTCTATCGCATCGATTCGCTCTGGCATCATATAATGCAGACTTGACGGCATTACTGATTTATACGCAGTTCAGACGAGCACGACGACTACAAACTATATCATAGCTGTGTAAAAGCAAATCCAGTGGCGGACGTACGGCGGCTGTCCGCTGGGCGAACGGATTCGACCATCCGCTTTCGTACGTACGCCGGAATTCCGGCGGACGTCCGAAATCGGCCGCCGAGTTCGGTTGTCCGTCGGACGTCAGTGGCCGTCTGGGATTGCTCTAAGCCTTCCGTTCCGCTCCCCTTGCTGCGTATTTTGCTTACTGCGTCGTATTACCGCACCAACGTTCGCTGAACGTGCTTTAGCTGTTATTACAGTGATGTTCCTATTGTCAATGGGATCTTTCTCATGAACATGTTAAATGCTTAAGTTGTAAATTTGTAACCTCACATTGACTCCTTTCAGTGGCAAATGAAGCGCGAGTAAAATATGGGAATCATGAACAGGACAAGATTTATTGGAGCGAAGCTATATCGTAGATATTTTCACTTCTCAGACGCATTAACTTCTAAATACTATACAATCCCAATTTGAATTGCTTACCTAAGCTCTTACAGGTTGGCGTTCTAGCGCTAGCGTTAGTTATTCCGTTCGTTTGTTTTTGTTGTTCTTTGATATTGATATGTACTTTGTTTGTTAGCAAGATATTTTACCCTTTTATAATCTCACCGCGTCTCGTTTGGAGACCTACGCTCAGGTCATTTTGTTATCACGAGGATTTCATGAAGACCGTGACGAATGAGCGGTGGTCGCTCTCCTACACTTAGATTTCATTGTCGTGAAGCGTCTATGTAAGTAATCGTGAATTAATAAAGCCTGGCTTTCTGTGCAGCGCAGCTTCACTCATTTATGCCCTTAGTGAAATGCCTCAAGCCATGTGGTTCTATCCATGTGCTTGCCGAATTCACTTGAAGGCCCTTGTTCACAAACGTGCCCGAAGAAATAAGCCCCAGAATGCGTTTACATGACGCGCGATGAAAGACTAGGCTAACGACGACGGGGGCAGAACGATGCTATGATAAGGTGGTTAAAGATGCCGTAACATTTCAGTTAACGTAAAACTTGACAGTAGAAATCCATGTCAAGTAAAGTTGGCTGAACAGTTGCGGTGTCCATTTTTCTGCCTTATCCGAGCATCGTTCTGCCTCCGTCGTTGTTGGCCTTGTTTTTCGTTCATAAGTAAAAAGACAATCAAATTCCCCGCCAAAAAGTACGTCACTGACGTCACAAGCAACGTCACGTGTTTGATGTGCCTCACAGTTCGCAGGGGGCGCTGGGAAACTAAAGCCTCGCTCAGAGTCGACACGCAGGCTTCTATGGGAGTTACGCTACCATTTGTTCTTCGGCCGAGGCTGGAGACACGCCCGTGGCAGCAGCCGCCCCCACACACGTTTCTCCTGCTGCCACGCACGGAAATACGTCACACTCACGTGACCCGCGCATGATGACGTCAGTGGAAGCGCGCTTCCGTTTAAAATGGCGCTCTGCAAGTGTTCAGCCGAGTAGCGTTTCATCTGTGTGATATTTGCTCGTCATAGCTTTAAAGGTGTTAATTTTGTTGCGGCGGTGTTAATTATTGCTATTGGTACGCATGAGCTATTTTGTGTTGTGAGTTGTGCGGTAAAGGCGAAGTGTTGCACGCGCGCAGCGAGAAAAAGTCAATTGCTGCGTTCCTGTCTCGTGTAAGATACTACATATTTTGGCGACGATGATGTTAGCTTAATCCAAGACCTCGGCGTAGACTGCTGACCGTCCATCATGAGCTTTTCAGGTCTTCAGCCGCCTCCGCCCTTCCGTGGGAGTAATGGAGGCTGGCGTCTGGTGCCTCCACTAGATACCTCCACATTTTCTATACATTGTCGCCGTCGTCCCCTTCAGCACCTACCGCTGCTGCCTCACACTCCGGTGACGATGCTATCTTTATACTGGCGACGCATTACAAATCTTCCGTAAATGTGATCGCCGCACGCCACCGTTTTCACTGCCGAGTACAAACTGCCGGAGAGATAGCATATGAGTACATCGCTGCCCTTCGCAGCCTTGTCGGCGACTGCGGTTTTGGGAGCTTCGCGGACATCATCAGGGACCAGCTGGTGAAGACCATTAGTCACTATTTCAGTGAACGCCATCTCCTTCTTGACTCTGTCGCGCTAGACAGTGCCAGCAAGCTTCCTGTGAAGCAAAGGAGCTATCAGAAGAGGTCGCACCAGTACAGCGCGTGGGATGCGAGTGCACATCAGAACGGGTCCTTCAGGTCTCTTGCATCAAATGCAGTTGCCACCTATGTAAATCTTCATCTGCACTTCCGGAGTGTTCGCGCTATCGCCGCGGTTCTCCTGCCCACTTGGCGAACGACTCCACATGGCAAGCTCGCAAACGAAAGTGTCGTCGGTGCGGCGAAGTGGGCTATTTGGAATCTGTCTGCAAGTCGTCTGATCGTTCCAGTGAAGTGCAGAAAGTCGAAGATGATTCTTCCAGCAGTGCTGCTATTGTTCAGGTCTCTACTGTTCCTCTGCAACCTGTTGCTTTGCCAGGCAAGCTTTGGGATAAGCCTGCTATTGACATCGTGGGGCGTTTCGACCAAGCTCCTAGTAACTGTCGCTTTGCAATAACACTCATTGACTATTACAGTAAATGGCCAGAGGCTTCTTTCACAACTGCCACAGTTCAAGAATTGCTTCTAGGTACATTTGTTCACGAGGATTACCCTGAGGAAATAGTCGGATCACGGACCACAATTCTCATCCTCGGGGTATACGTAACTGCTACTCCTCAGTTTATGACCCTTAACCCAATGGACTTGTAGGACAGTTTAATAGGGTTTTCAGGGCATATGTTCAGATGGCTCTTTGCGAGCAACGTGACCTACGTCCGCTATTATAACTCTGTCTACCACTGTGCGCCACATTCCACGACAGGAATCGCACTAGCCATCCTAGTTCATGGCCAGATGCCTTGCATAAGACTTAACGTTGTGTGCCTGCCCGGATCAGTGCTTCTCGACTGATCATACAAGAGCGCTGAAGCTCTATTGCCAGTGGCTAGAGCAGAAGCAAGCCAAATAAGCTTTATGCAGACCAGCGGAGTGGAACCAAGCACTATGACTTTCAGATTGGCGACTATGTGCGAGTTTGCAAGCCGATTGTGTGAGGCAAGCTGGCTGCTCGGTTTCAGAGCCTCGAAGAGTTGTTGAGCGAATTGGACCAGTCTCACACCTGCTGGATGATGGGCGAGTGTGGCACTCGTCCAAATTATGAGCTGTCAGAAAAGCAGTTGTTCAGCGCCAACCTCCGCCCTCAGCTCTGATGGCTCTCCCCGCTAACATTTTGTTGCCCACTGACTGCACCCAAGTGTCGACCAGTCCACTACCAGAAACGCAGACCAGAGTCCAACCTCGCATAACCCCAATAACACAGATGTTAGCCCGGGAACTTCCTCATTTCTGGCTTTGCCCGACACAGAACCGACAGACCCCCCTCAACCAAAGTGTGCCTGAACAGCAGCAACTACTACTCCTCTTCCTTCTCCCCGCAGAAGTAAATGTGAAAAGAAGCTTCCCGCAAGGTTTAAAAGACTGTGATGTATTAGAGGATATTTAGCCATTTGCCAGCAAGGTTTTTTTGTTTTTTTTTTAAGTGCGGTGGAAATGTGATGAAGACGGTGTTGTTGCACATGTGTACGCAAGAAAACTAGGAAGTGAAATACAGAACGGCTGGAGAGTAGTCAATTGCTGCATTGCTGTCTTGTCTACGCTACAAGTTGCATTATGTTTCTTTGGTTCGAACCTGGGTGCTTCAGAACGATAGTTGGTTATGTAAAGTGTTGCTCAATTCAGGTATAGGCATTTGGTAGGAATGAGCTAGTCTTTTGCATATATTACATAGCCCTTCTGGCCTTTTGTGCATATTGTCGCGTGCAAGATAAAGGGATGTTCCTTACTTTTGCTAACCTTCAAATAGTGTGTCGTGTGGTGGCTGCATGGTGACTAGGACAGTGAATTACGTTGACCAATATTTTTCATCATGTCGCAGTCACGATTTTGTACGAGCAGACAGAAATAGCTAAAGATGTTTGCACGGGGCAAATGACATCTATGTTCTCATTTACCAATTCACTTGACCGGTTAGCTTACGGCATTGTCGAGAGCAAGCCTTTGGCGTAAATCGCTTTCTTTGCCATTCTCCTGTGAGACCAGAACAAGTACACAGCTAATGTAAGCCAGACCACTCAACTTCTACACACAAACGATCGTTATAGGCAGGCACTGCATTGTGTATCCAAGGTGGTGAGGGAACCATATCTGGTAGACTACCAGTAGGCCTGTTCCTTGGCTGGAGTTGCAGAGGCGCTCTATTCAGCGCACCTACTGGAGGAATAGTCGAGTCTCCCCATTTTGGGCTGGAACTGACCTGCGACGCTATTTATTAGGACTACTTTCCACCAACAAGGTTATCTGCTTTTACTTCAGGTTTCCATGAAAATAATTAAATAGTGCTCCTTTGTTAAGGCGCTACACTGATCAGCTTCCTTTTTAACAGTGATCGGACGTTCCAAGAGCCTAAATGGGGAATGTTGCATACACATGCAGTTAAATTACTTAGCATTTAGTAAACATGTTTATTCAGTCATATTTTTTGACCTACTATGCCTAAATATTAAAACATCCTTGCAGCCAGTGGAATTACATTTTTTTAATCAATAGCTTTATGGGTTGAATTCATGATCGAACCGGACAAAAAGCACAGCTGTATACATTCCAGACCAACTTGGGCTATGAGCGACACTGTAGGGGAGGGCTCTGGATCATTTCGATCACCTTTAACTTCTTTAACAGGTACCGACTGTTCACAGTACACGGGTGCTATGCTTTCTGCATCAATTCAAACACGGCTGCCGCGGCTCAAACCACTGTACCCTGGTTCAGTGGTTGAGCATCTTAACCACCGAGCCACTGTGGCGGGGTAAAAGTAAAAAAATAGGTATATAAGCCTTGACTTTTTTCTTTGCACACACCATAGTTTATTCCATCCATGTCTCTGCTGTAACACCCTAAGTTTACTTCACTTGACAATAATGAATCAAAAGCCAAGACATTTGTGATAGCCACAGTTGCTTATGCGCCATAAAACCCCATATAGAATTCTGCGTATGGAGCCGCAACTTTAAACCCAAGCTCTAAGGCCATCTTAGCCCATGCAGTGCTGAGGGCACTGCTGCCACCCAGTCAAGTGATCTTGCAACTTTGGTGACAGGTTGCAAAGCTTGAACAGTTACTGTGCACTCCTAATGCACTGTATGCAATGACTATGGCGAAGGAAGGCGAGAGACGGTGGCAGGCGGGCACCATCTACAAAGCTATCCGATAGCCCCTTTCGGGCCCTGACAGAAAGAACACTTTCATATAATGCCTCCTTCCTGGTAAGCATGTGAAGCTCTCATTGTTACAATTTTGTTTTTTGTTTTCTTTTGAATTATGTTTATGAAGAGCAGTACTCCCCCATTTTTTTCTTTGTGCCACCCCACCGAGAGTACCATAATGGCAGAACCTGATTCTCTGCAAGAACAAAGAGTAGAGTTGCCTGGCACTTCCTATGATTTTGTTACTCTTCAGAAATGCTTGCTTTTGTCGCAATGCCCGTCTACTTACTCCCTTAGCTTTGGTATCTGTGACAGCACCTTTTGCATGACATTGTGGCCTATAAGGTTCGACAGCAGTAGTCAGTAAGCCAAGCACAGATTCCTCGTGAACTTTTACTAAAGCTTTCGTAGCACACTTGTTGCATGCAGGTTACCTGCATGGTTGGTCAAAGGACCCCATGCCTTGGGGTGTGCAGTTAAGCTGCATAATGGGGAACTTGTGAAGCTGCCAAAGTTTCTCAGGGAAGCAGACAAGACCATCCTCACCTTACATACATCTCGAGCTTTGGGCTATTTGTGCCTGTGAGTCAAAAGATTGTGACCTATTATATACATTCTGCTTCATAAAGTGCTTTTAAATGGCACCTTCATTTCTTAACAAAGGTAGGACTTTTCAACAACCAAGATAAAGCAAAAAAATTATGCCGAATTCAAATTTACTGCAAAAGCATGGGGCAAATAAAGATGTGAGGTATGTCTGATGCTGTGGCCTTTGTCTTCAACTATTTGAGGATGCCTCTTGCAGTTGGCAGGCGACATGAACAGGTGACTCCTGTGACGTCACAAGACCGCACGTCACGGTGGAATCGGCAAGTGCTGCTAACTTTAGCTTCGCCATTGAGATGGGAGGGTGAGATCAGAATCGCCTTTTGAGTCCCAGGCTAGACATGCTACCCTAGGTCACACAAGCACATTCATAAGGCTTGGTTAAAGTTGGGCTTTATATCTATGTCACTCCCGGCAGCTTGAGCAGCACACATTATGGCCCACCTCACAGCATGCCTCTGGCAGGTGGCATGGCTGGCCACTTTTCGGCTGTTTCTGTGACATCATCTGTCTTAAATTTACCTGCCTTTGTGTTTGCTTACATTAAATGTGCGTGTGACATCAGCAGCGACATATGTTCTCATGTGGTTTAACCATGTAAACTGTCCTGATCTTCAATCTGCTTTAAAATAGCAGGCCTGGTCCTTTGTGGCAGTTGTCAAATGCCGAGAAACTTGCGCTAAGCGATACAAGGAACAGCAGGCAAGAAGATACAAAGTCATCTACATACACCTTATATCACGTATATCAAAATAAACTACGCCAAACTAGTGTTCTTGCTTGCTTTATTAAATTTCCCACATTAAAAATTTTTTTCAGGTGTATATAACAGCAAAAGAGCAGCATTTCTTCGTTACAGTACAGATCTAAGTATGATCATTTTTGCATTAACTACACTTACATTGAATACTTGGGCTCACAAAAAGACTGAGGTAGACCCTAAGTTCCATGCCGCGGCGACCCCTTTTGTGATGGGTAAACCAAGGTGCCCTTGGGTTGTGCGATGTCAGCGCACGTTATAAAACCCAGGTGGTTTAAATTTCTGGACCATTCTACTATGCTTTGAGACGTTAAACCGATTAACTAAAGAAGCAAACCCCAAGTGATCTTTCTTTACCCACACAGGAGTAGCACATTATACGGCTGAAAAGAAAGTTAACTGAATCACAGAAAATGTGAGCGCATACAGCTGTAGGTATGATAATCTACTGGTAGTAAATTTACTGCCAGCTGGTTCTTAAAAGGACATGCATGTGTACACATACTGCTATGACAGGAAGCACACTTCTAAGCAGTAATAATTTTTTTTTAGTGCCTAAAGCTTTGAATAAACATGTGCATGTCTTTTGAGTGTCCTGCATACGCTGACGAGTGTGCATACTACGAACATAGCATAGAAAAGCTCTCCCCAGTGCCTTTAACAATGGGCATTGTTTTAGGTCTCTCAGCCTGCCCTAGGCAACAGAGACTCGCAACAAACTTTTTATTTACGTATTTGAAAGACGTTGGACTTTTAGACAAACTAAATTCACCTTGAATGTCACACTGTGGCATTTTTCACGCTGTGAACTATATACGCACATTTATCGGACTATGCATTTCATCATTTCATTTTATACCATGACTCCACGATGCACCTTAGAACGCACTTAATGGCTGCATTTTATCTCCCTCTTCATTTCTTTTAATCTCCTCAGGATTCTTTTTCCATCTTTACCTCCCGAATTCCCCTACCTACACAGAGTAGCATGTCAGAGAAATTTAAACGGCTAAAATCTCTGTTCTTCATTAAAGGGTCTCTCTCTCTCTGTGCATGTCTTTTGACCTTGTGGCCAGCAGGCACCACCACAACGCTTTGAACTCGCACAGAGAACATACTTTTGTCGGCATAAAGGAATTTTTCAAGCTCACAAGACTTTTAGAATAAAAACAAACAAAGTAATATATATGTCTCTTTGTGTGCATTCTTGTGACAACGTACCAGGCACATGGACTCTTGTGAAATTGCTGCACCTACTGTCCACTGCTGTACATTTAAACACCCAGCACACCAATCCTGTTTTGATCTGTATTTTTTCATGTTTTCGAAATAGCACAAGTGCACTGGTCCACAGTCAAGAGATGTGTAAGAATGCCCTTCCCGGTTGAATTGAGGCCTTTTGTAGTTACAGAGTCAGCACCTGTGACTCAAGTCCCAACATCAACTACAGTTGATGTCATGACACATAAGCCAGGGTGGGGCTCATTTCTAGAAAAGTCAGTATTTTAGTCCACATGGGCATGCCTGCTACGAGCAATGATGAATATGTTTTGAAAATGCCCAAATATTGCAGACAAGGAAAGCATGCTCTGCAAAGTCTGCATTAACCGTGCCCATGACATGGACGAGCAGGGTCATGTTTTTCTAGTGAAAGTAGCAAAGGACAATTAAGCTCGGCTCAGTGACTACTTTTATTTCTTGAAGTAGTGGGGAAGGTGGAGAGGTTCTGGGTGAAAACAGAACATATATGAGGCAACACAAGCAGAAGTGCTTTTAAACTGATGAAGAAAGTATACTGAAGTTCTTTTGGACAGCAATAGAAAATGAATTGACTAGTTCTGTTCAGAATTTGTGGTAGTAGCACAGCACAAAAGGGTAAACAAGGATCAATATATTTCTAGCATCATCCTGACATTTCAACAACTCATTTGGCATCCTAGACAGTATGACGAAATATTTACAGCTATATGAGAAAAGTTAACCTTTGTTTATATTTTACGAATTAACAGTTAACTAAAATGTAAGCATGTACAACAAGGCAGTACATGAAGTCCCGGCAGCCCATGACATGAACTAAAATACAGTGATCATCTGCCCGGGTGCTTCTCTGCAGTGCACAGGTACAGAGGGGCGAAGCATACACAACAAACGGTGTGCTAGCATACAGGCAGGCTGTGCCTAAAACAGCTGAAAGCAACAACGATGCACTTACATATGAGGGCCAGTTCTCTGGAAAGCAACATAAAAAAAAAAAAAAAGATAGTGCAACAGCGAGTAGCTATACGGGTAGCTACCGCACCAAATTAACATGTACTTACTACGTACTACTTTAAGTACAGCAATGCACACTTGAAGAAGACGTGACCGAAGGGGCTGTCTCGCACTGTACACAAACCTCGCAAGTACACACACTGTCCCGCTTGTATCCCAACGACGTGAAGGAACCGGGAGCACAAATGATTAAAGTATCTACCCGCAAATTTTACGATAAATGACTGATGCAATAAATCCACTGTGAATTCTTTTTATATAACTTTCAGTAATGCTAAGAGAGCCTTACCAAAACAGTCAATGCGGGAAGTGTTCTCAATGTGGTAATGGTCCCTGGAAAGAGACATGACACTATAGAGGCTAGCACATTTGACTAGCCTAGAATATCCTCTATAACTACAGCTACAGTGCGCCGCCATTTGTAATACGTCCCGCAGTGAAAGTAGCTTGCAGCAGTGCCGCACTGTACCAATTGTTGACAAAATAAGAAAGCAACCGCAAATGAAAATATTGCACTTAAAAATTAAATTTCAGGCTCTATAAAGGTCCGCATAGATGGTGTGTTTTAGTTTTCGCATGCCGATTCTGTTATACCATCCATGGCTGCAGCTGAGATGGCAGACGACGCGGCCTGGGAGACACGAGAACACCATACACGAGATAGTATACAACTTCGAGTGTCTCAGAGAACTGCAGTGAACAGGACATCCGACCTAACGACGCCGGAGCGTAGGTATATATTATCCGTAGAGCTTCTGTGTAAGCAATTCTAGGTTATATGAAATGCGAATCACACTAGGGTCGCGGTAGTGCGCGCGGCCTGTTATCATATGTGCCACATATATTACAAGTGAGACATATGTACCACAGAAAGAACAGGGTGCTCGCATTTGGGCGTAACAGCTGGTTGAATATATTACGAAACGATCTGTGGTGATCATGCAAAATAATAATAAAAAACTAAAATCTTTATTTAATGCATGCGGGTTGAACTATATAGTCACGCGGCACATATTATATCTGCCGAATTTTTCAGCGCTGGAAAATATTTACTTACTGCCCCATCTCAATGATTTTTCAGGTACGCTGTTTTTGAAAGAGAAAAGAAAAAGGAACACTGCAGAATTATGGAATGCAAGGACGTCTTCAGTATACAAACAGGGGGCTTCTCTGCATGTCAACTTATGTTGCTGTAAAGCCCACCCATTATGATATTTTTTTACAAAAAAAGTACCCGATATCCTCTTCACTGGCTGTGATGCTGCATCGTGGGCGGAAGCCGGCAAAGCAGTGATAGGAATTGGTTAATGTGATAAAAAAGATCCATGTTGAAAATTTATAACTTTTGCTACAAATATATTCTACAATTTAGCTCAAAGGACGGGATTGCTGCACATATGTTGGTCATGTTAATGTAAAGTGCTTGCTCCGCACAGTGAACCGCATGCAAAGGTGATGACAAGACCTGTTTCCGCTCATAGATACATGCTTCATCTATGCCAATAAACAATGAACAAGAAGCAAATCAGCAATTGCCAAATAATTCTTCAGCTGGTAGCAACATTAGAATAATAAAACTATTGTGTAAGTTGTATTATTGTTTGTGTTACATAAGTAATTATCTGATCTTTTCAATGTTATAATTATTATGTTGTTATAAATTATCACAGAATATCATTATGTTGTATTATAAACATTATTTAACATTACAAAGCAAAATCCCTTTGATATAGTCCTCTCTACATCGTTATGCACTTTTTCAATAATAACTGTAAAACAACATAATAAAAATATACTTGAAGCAGTGGGTTGCAGAATTTTCTCCCTGTCTCTTACCGCGAAGACATTTTTAACTAACAGTACTTTGCAACTAAATCTCTTAAATTCTGCCTGCAACAGAGCACATGCACAGATATAGTATTTTGTTAGAAAGGTTTGCTTACTACCCATTCATCACTACCCCGTGGGGCACCCTTTTTTTTTCTATTTACATAAACAATAAAGCAGAGGGCTCTGGCTACTTATTTTCACCCACTCATATGAATCACCTGGTCTGACATTAAGCATTACGTTAACATATCTACATAATATCACACAAACACAGTCAGTACACTAGCATATAAAACCAAGTACTATATAGCACCTCTTAATTATGGCCTAGTTATTATATGCTAGGCTCCATGCATGGTATCGACGCGAGTGCACCGAGTTGTATATGTTGTTTAGTGTTGTGCAGGATCATATATATGTCACTATATGACTTCTTGGAGTCACTCCAGCTAAAAATTGTTTAGCTGTTTGACTGGAGATGTAAATTTTCTATCTGGAAACAAAAATACTTTTCAGATGGATAGGCAGTTCAATAATCCAGCCTGAAAACTATGTCATTCTGGCAGGAATATATATGGTTTCCAGCTGGAAAGAAGTGATTTCCCGTTCAAAAGCCCAGCTGTAATTCAAATTATTTTAATTCAATTCATCTAATTTATGCTGAACATTTCATTTATGAACTCTCGGACAAAAAACTGCAGAGACAGTTTAGGACGAGGTAAGGGAGGCTGCAGTGACAGAATTATCAAAAGTTCAAACAAGAAGTTTCTAATGAAGAAATTCAGCCTTTTCTGAGTGCATGCAATTAATGAAAGATGAATCAAAGTACCGACAATATGCAACATTACTATTCCTAAAATAACATAGCAAAATGCACACGAAATTCACATTTCTAGCCTGAAAACTATGTCATTCTGGCAGGAATATATATGGTTTCCAGCTGGAAAGAAGTGATTTCCCGTTCAAAAGCCCAGCTGTAATTCAAATTATTTTAATTCAATTCATCTAATTTATGCTGAACATTTCATTTATGAACTCTCGGACAAAAAACTGCAGAGACAGTTTAGGACGAGGTAAGGGAGGCTGCAGTGACAGAATTATCAAAAGTTCAAACAAGAAGTTTCTAATGAAGAAATTCAGCCTTTTCTGAGTGCATGCAATTAATGAAAGATGAACCAAAGTACCGACAATATGCAACATTACTATTCCTAAAATAACATAGCAAAATGCACACGAAATTCACATTTCTAGGTTCAGTGAACAAGGTACCATGCAATGCACAGTAAAATAGAAAACACAGGCCCCTCTAGAAATATTAAACACAAAACTTTGTCACTCACAAGGTTGATATTGGAAAAATACAGTTTATTTAGTAGAACCAGCACTGTACAAGTTAAAAGACTAAAGGAGGTAATTAGTTTGGCAATGTCAAATCATCCCTTTTTCACAGGTACAAAATATTAAAACAATGTTGCCCCTGATTGGGTTATTAAATTGCTGACATTTTTCATCATCAAAGTGCAAATGATAAAAAGATGGTAATAATAAATTATAAAGAAATAATATAGATAGACAATTTGATGCTGAATGGTTAGCTCTGTTGAAGCTTGACAGTACATTGTTTATGAAACAAACGGCTTTTTTTTTTTCTAGAGGCAGAAGTGCACTGATGTCTTTTTTATAGTAGTTGCCTTCCATACCAGCATGCAATAGTTAAGGTGGGAACAGAATATGAGATGGTAAACTTGATTCTGGGTCTGAAAGAGGGCATACCTACAACAGGAGTTTTTTGGATACCTGCTCAATATGACTATCCCATGTCAGCTGACTTGAGAATATACACCTAGGATTTTATGCTGTATCACAACGTTTATTTCATGACTTCTTAATTTTAAATTGAGGCTTGGGGAAACATGTTTGATTTTAGGAGCAAATAAAATTCCTTCGATTTTAGTTTCATCAATTTTTAGGCTGTTGATTTGGTAGTTCAAGTAGTTTTTACAGTGCACTAGCCGTTAGCCATTTCAAACATATCAAGTTTATTAGTTGAGCTAAAAAACAAACTTAAGTTGATGCATGAGATCAATTATGTATAAATTAGATTTAAGAACAGCCCAAGAATGCTGACTTGTGGAACATAGGTGCAAATCCCTCTAACTGGCTTAAGGAACAAATTTCTAGTTCATCCCAGTTGGATAACAATGGATCCCCAACTGTAATTCAACTGCGATTAACTGGAAATTTGTTCCTTAAACCAGTTAGACCAGTTAAGGTTTTCACCTGGCATAGCAAATTAGAATGATAGCCATTGATGTGAATGTACCGAGTTCAGCCGGTTAGATATGATTGCAAAAGAGCATGGACACTATAACAATCTAATTTATTAAGAGTCACATGGCATAATAAATAAAACAAAAATGCCAAAAGTGAATATGTCAGCCTTAATGTTTTAACCATAGAAGGGCGGATCGACCTGCCCTTTCGAAAGCCATGCCAAGATTTTGATAAAATATTGTGCTTGACTATGTCGAGGTGGCTTAGAATAACCTTTTCAAGGCCCTTGGAAAATATTCTTTCATCTTTTATATATGACCAAAACTTTTCCTTATTTCATGTCATTTAGAAAACTTCCAGATGAAATATAAGCAACTAGAGGTTGAAAATTCTGTAAACATGTAGTGCTAACAAATGTCAACGTCGAAGCTAGTGTACCACAGGAAAGTATGATACACTTACGATTCATCTGTGCGATGGCAAAGAGGGAGTTAAAGTGGCCCCAGTAAAAAAAAAAAAAGCATTGGAATTCCCTGGAATGTCAATCGTACTGATGCACTCAATTTTTTTCCAATTGGAATTTTCCTTTCAAGTAGGCAGCCCAATTGGGCTCAATGGGTTCCAGTTGGAATTCATAGGAACCCACTGGAAAGTCTATTTGGAACATTTGATTCCATTTGAAAATCTCATTCCAGTAGGTTCCAATTTGATAGGTCACTTGGATCCTGCAACTACTTGTGCAAAGTAGTCTATAGAGTGCCATCTGTGCATAACTATAGTATTAATCAGTTCATATATGTTCCAAATGATTACTCGGTTAAATGAATCTTTACCAACTGGTTAGCCCACTTTATCAAACCCATATGCACACAGTGAGACAATTACCATCTGAGTCCAATTGGTCTGGCCAACTGCACTGGGTGTATCCATGGGAACATTTCCATATTTCACAAAGAAAACAAACACAATATTCAAAGTAACAACAATCAGCAGTTAACTTCTGGAAGACAGAAAACTGGACGAGTTGGTTTGGATATATGACTATCAGTAGCTTAACCTGTAAAACACAATTCTTCCTCTTACTATCGCTGCGCCTACAAAATTAAATGAAATAGCTACACTCGAATGGCAAGACTGACTCCAGCATGAGAGTAGGAATTAAGAAGTATGTTTGCTGGGTGTGTTATATAATGCATCTGTGAAACTGTACAGTATTGCATTTCTTATGCGAGACGTATGCTTGCCTGTACTCCTTGATATCCATCAAGCATGTTTCCATGCAAATTGTAAGTCAGTCTACCTTTTGTCCCATTCGGTATGTTCCGTTGGACCCATTGTACGCAATATGATCCATTGTATATACGTACCATTGGCACATCCCATTGGACCCACTGGGTGCAATTGGTCTCACCTATTGGCTGCAATGGGTTAAGTGTCAAAAAACACCATTGGTTCCAGTTGGAAAATTAAATGGTTACAGTTGAAAATATCCAATTGGTCTTTTTTGACTGAGCTCGTATAATGCAGGCCCTGAAAGCATTAATTCAGGTTGAATAAGTACTAGTAAAACCCCTTTATAGTAAAGTCACTCGGACCAGCAAATTTCTTTACTATATCTGCTTATCAGAGCTGCTGAGCCTAGTGGTAAAGAGTTTAAAAAACTTTGCTTTTTGCTTTTGCGTTTCTATAGGTATATTTTAATTCATGGGAAGTACGTCGGCGCGGCCAGACGCACTTCAAATTTTTGTCAAAAATGTATTTACTATAAAAGTGAAAAAATCACAGTCGTCTGCAGAAGACGAACTGGGACTTGAGTTTTCATTAAATGTAACCATGAGCTGTTTGCTGTAGCAAGTTCTATGCTCAATTCAGTTCAATTGGCTAGCCATTTGGTCTGTACATCAGATGTCAGTTTATTTTCAAGGTGAAGTTAGCAAGCAGCTGGAGATATATATGGCTTGTTTCTCTTCATTGGTATTTGAAGCAACCACAGTCCCAACAGTCTTATATTTTAAATAATATTTTCCAAGTGCTGTACTGGAAGCTTCACTTTCAGAAGACTGCAAATATAAATAAAGGAATTGCAGTACTCAAAAGCAGTAGATTACTGCTTCATGTCTCCTTATCCATAAAATGAATGAATGAATGAATGAATGAATGAATGAATGAATGAATGAATGAATGAATGAATGAATGAACATTATATATTTTACACTTGACCACAGCAGCTTGCAGTTGGTAATGTTCACGCCATAAACATTTCCACCTGTCTCTCCTCCCCCTCCCCCCCTTTTCGCCCGTGACGGCAAGTGTAGGCACCACTGTGCCTATAGCTGACACAACAGTGAGTGCTGCTGAGCACTTTCAACTAGTTTTGAATTTCAACCACCTTGCACCATCTGTCCCTTCGACGGACCCTCGACGCCACACGTACCTTAAATTCTGCTCGGAGAATGGTTGTGACTCAGCGACCGCAGTCGAAAAAGCTGTAGCTTGAAAGTGAGTGACCCAGTGCAAAAGCAACTTAAACAATAAAATGGCATACAAGGGAGCTTGCAAACAAAGCTAACGAATTACACGGCAATATGTATATACATATATATATAATGGAATAATAATGTTGGTGTACATCAACCATACTCACGACAAAATGCAACTTCAGTGCCCTCAGAGATGGGGAAAAGAAATCATTTACCCTGGAAGTATATTTATTTACCAATTAAATGAGGCAATGAGAACTACTTTAGTGCCTGCAGTGTCTTGCATAATTTATTCTTAAGGGTGGCAGAACCAATTTATCACTGCATCGGGTGAAGATATATTTCTCTTTTGGTTTTAATTTAGCGAGGGACACAAGAAAAGCAGCTGCTGTGGGAGAAGAGAACCTCAGATAATATACTAGTTGGTATTTAGAGAGGACATTAATGCAAATAATCTTATATTTAAGAAAACAAATCTGCTGTTATGAGCTGTATAACTGTCCCCGACAATTAATCTAATTACTTTCTTTTGAAGCATTAGTAACTTATTAATGTTAGTGCTTGATGTAGTGGCCCAGACCAAATGGCAATAGTTAAGATAAGATTCAAATATTGTGTCGTAGATTATCAACTTTAGATTTGGAGAAAATTCTGAGACATCTGCAAAGGACACCAACAGACTGTGGCACTCTTTTTGCAATATATGTAATCTGTTCTGTTCCTTCTGTATGTGCATCAAAAATGACGCCTAGCGATTTAAAGCTGTAGATAATTTCTACTCTGTTATTAATTTTTAAGGTAAATAAAATGGGCATTGATAAAGTTGCTTTAAAGTTTAAAAGTCAAAAGAGATGTCTTACTATTGACAATTTTAACAAGTCCATTTGATCTTAACCGTGACTGAAGAACAATGTTTCCTCCTTTTAATAGGTTACTTATATATGTACGAATCAGTAAGAGAAATCTTTTATCATCAGCATACAGAACATATAAAACGCTGCAAAACTACACACGCTGCACCTTCACTTCTTGCCACCGCTGCCTCATGCTTTCTGCTGCACAGTGCTGGGAATGTTCGCCCGTTTCTTCCCCTTAACTATTTCTTGGTACACTTTTACTCTCCTTTACTCTCTGAACGGACCGCGCCGCTTCCTTTCCATGTTTGTAGACAGCTTTTTCCTTTTTTATCCTACGCGCTGCGTGCTTTCCCTCACGGCTCCGAGGCCTTTGTAAAGTAGGCTTCTTCTGAATACTGCTAAGTCTGGTGGTAAAACCACTTCAAAGGACACTCGGTGTTATTTTTGTCTTGAAATACAAATATATATATATATATATATATATATATATATATATATATATATATATATATATATCTTTCCCCGTGATTTTAGGTAGTACGCGGGCGGCGATGTCATATCTTCGGAGTCATCGCCGCGGCCAGGCCCACTTTATTATAACCGATTTTTACCAAAATTATCTTTACATAAAGGGGGGAAAAAGTACAGCTGTCTATGGAAGATGGACTGGGACTTCAGTTTCACTTTACTATATCCGAGTTTATTACAACGGGGTTCTACTGTAGTTATATGCTGCATCAAGTGGTGAACAAAGCTCAGTGTTTCTAAATGCATCCATGAGTTACCAATTAATACTATCGATATTATCATATACATTCTGTCAGAATCAGTAAAACTGTATGCTGCAGAACATGCATGGTACAGCTAGTGAAGTGAAACTGCAGTTCCATTTTGCCGCCTATAGATAACTTGTTTTTTTTTTTCTTTTTTCATTTGATGTGTGTATGTCTATATACAATCCACATGGTAAGTATAAGTATTTAAATAGCGCTCCAACCTGATGGCTCAGTGATTGGGTGCTCGACTGTTCTATTGAAGAATATGGGATCGATTCACGGCTGTGGAGACTGCTTGGAGGTGCCCATGTGCTATGCGATGTCAGTGCACAAGTGGTAAAAATTTATGAAGCCCTCCACTACAGCATGTCGCATAGCTTGAGCTGCTCTAGGATGTTAAAGCTCATCCCAGACGAAAAAAAAAAACACTCATTTCCTGTTGGATTATGGAACCGTGTACCGAAATTATCCAACTGGAAAACTGCGATTTCCGGCTGGGAAAAAGCAATTCCAGCTGGAATGACATCTATTTCCTGCTAGATTATGGAACCAGAAATCATGCATGCCCAGCTGGAATTTTGAGATTTTCAGCTGGAAAATTTACACCTCCAGTCAAGCCTCTATCTGGAATATCATTTTTTTTTTTTCAGCTGGAAAATATGGCCGTCCAGCTAGAAATTCATCTGGAAATGTGCTTTTCCAGCTGAAATGGGTACGTTTGGACAAAGTCTACTAGGTGTCTATTTTCATGGGGGATAACCGACTTAAACCTAGTTACTAAGGGCAATTTTAGTACACTCAAATTAATGTGCTTGATATGTGCGCCATCTTAAATGTGTGTCAAATTCAGCTGCCTATGAAAACAGCTTGTATTAAATATATGACGGTAAAATGCAGATGTTTTAAATATTAAATATCTCAGTTTCTCTTAGGCATGCAAATGTTCAACACAGCATGCCTCTCCAGGGCATGTAAGTTTCAAGTTACATATCATTAGCATAATCGCATTCACTATACAGCTAGGACAAAGGCATCTATAGTTTTTCTCCAACTAACCCTCTCCAGTGTAAACTGCTTTATCCCTACAAGCTATCTACTTCACCAGCCCACCTGGCTATCTGGGTCCCCTTGTTACATATATCTTTTCCTGGAATTCATTCCTTTACATCTAACTGTTGGATATCTTGCCTTTGAGCTCCTGCTGGTTCACTAATCCACTAGGCTCTCTTCCTACCTTTGCTGCTGTTTTAGATTCAATTTCAAGCCTTTTTGAAGTTTCTATCTCATCAATGGTCACAAGCAAGGTATCATATAGGTATCATATACTCTTGGAGGCATATCGATTACCAGCTGCTAGCCCTGATTTCAGTGGGAATATACTTGCCAGATGCACTACACTAGCATTACAATAAAGGTGCAATTCACAATAGCCCACATTATTATTTTAGATACATGAAAAGATTATCACTTAAAGTCAGGGGGGTGTCATTGTGTCTGAGAACCCTCATCAGTTTTTACGAGAGGTCTGAGACCCCCCCACTTGAATATATCCGGTGTCCAGCACTGCACGAATATGAAGCAGGTGCATCCGTTTGGCAAAGGCCTTTATTGCCTCATCGTTGTCATCAGCCAAAGTATCACACTTTTGCGGCAGCTCTGATCGGTCGAGACAGGATGACGTCATGGAGGTCTCCACCAATCGCAGAGCACCACCACAGTATGCGCGAATGCGTGGCTTATATGGCCATATGGCAATCAATGACTGTTTACTAATCAATTAATGGCTAACTGCAAATAAATGACTTATTATTTATTTCATTACTAATTACACATTAATGCCTAATTCATTCATAATTACTAATTAATGCCACACACCTGGTAAAATCAACCACACAACAGTAAATGTAGAACAACTGCAAAGATACAAGGAGCGCGATCTTGTCACTGCGCTGCCAAGCAGAATGCACTGAATAAATGCACTTGCAGAATGTGAAAGAGTAGTCGCTCGCTTTACTTGTAGCAGCACTCATCGCTACATGCGCAACAGTCGCGTAGCAGAATGCAGCACTCAGGCATTTGCCTTTCATCATGTTAGTCGCCAAAGTGTCCTCGAATTTTATTCTTTTCAGTGAAAATCAGAGAATGCTTATGATTGTCAGAAAATTTTGCAGCAAGTTTTTGTAAGAATTATTACTTAATTTTAGTAAGAATTAGAATTTTCTAAAACCTGTGATGAAGAAAACAAAAGTTAGTCCTTTACACAGAGGCTGGAACTAATTAAGGTATTTTCACATGCCATCTCTTCGGTTTTGCTGGTTCGCACTGTGTTTTGGTACTAGCTGAGCAAATTGTCAATATGCTCACGCAATATTATTCAGATGATGTACTTGTCACCAGAAAAACCAAGCTGGTAGCTCTTACAATATTTTTGCTAATTTTAATTGCGTTCACTTGAAGTGTAAAAATTATAGCATATATATTTTTACTTAGTTGATTTTACATTTAACGTGCAATTAAGATTGTACTTTCTATATAAAGTGCTTTAAAGAAATATTGCATATGTTACAAGAGCTGACACTTTGTTGTTTCACTATAAGCTGCTTTACATCACAGATCATCGATCATGCTGGCAGAGTGCAGGGATCACTTTTTCAGGTGCATGTCATAAAATGATCACAAAAACCTCCTTAATATATATATATATAATTTCTCCCATTTAAATAGAAACATGTGCAAAGACCGCCAGCCCTTTCTCTCACCCTCTTAGTTCCTCCTCAACAATTGCGCTCAAATTTCTAGAGCCTCTCTGATAGAACCAGACTTTAAGCACTGAAAGTAAGTCATTCATTTCAAAATTACTTTTACTAAAGTGACTCACTGCTGTTTCTATACTTCATACTATGTACTCCCGGTACGATGCCAAGAAAACAGTAATGACATGCAGCAAGCCTGTCCCACAGTGATGGATAAGCAAAAAAAGACAGAATTGAGTAGAACTACATGTTCAAGGCCTCAGACCTGCCCTGTGTTTCCGGATCACAACCATTCTCTAAGCAGAAGGTATACATGTAAGGCGTTGAGGGTCCATCGAAGTGACAGATGGTGCAAAATGGTAGAAGGTCAAAACTAGTTGAAAGTGTGCAGTAGCACTCACTGTTGCATACTGGCTATAGGCACAGTGGCGCCTGGTTACACTTGCCATCACGGGCAAAAAAGGGGTTTTGGGGAAGAGACAGGCGGAAATGTTCACGGCGTGTTTGACCACGATTGTTTTTGTTGCCATTGTCTTATATTTTTAATAGCCTGTTCTGTAGGAAAAGGGGAGGGAATAGTCTTACTGGATAGAATTTGGCAGGAAGATGAAAGAATGTGCTCTAGTGTTTGGAGAGGTTTTGTTCACAAGCTTTACTTAGTTAATATACAGATGAAATCCAGACAGTAATTAATGAGAAGGAATTTGCTCTGCGGAAGTAATGGTAATGTCATTACTTTTTGGGAGCAGTATTTAGCAATTTCATTATATTTTTAAGGCTTAGCAAGTAATTGGTAATGTAATTTAATTGCTTTTCAACAGTAACTTTGCCAAGTGTGCTGCCAATTTACCCCAGGATAAAAGACACCAAGTGTCTATTAGGAATGAAATAGATTAAGACATGCCAGCTGGACTTGTGAATGTAATCAGGTAGCTCAAATGGTTTCTCTACTTCTGATTGGCACTTACTTCGGAATATTCAATTGGAAGGCCCTTTTGAACATTCAATAAAAAAATGTTACAACTTAAACTGCTGTGTAGTTTGCATAATTTCTATAACCACATAAGTTGTGATTAAACGAAGTAACTCTGACTCCTGAAGATCTGCCACTGAATGCAAGAGGAGGGTCCAATGTGCGAGGTTAAGCCCCAACAGAGAAAAGATCGTGTCAACTCTTCAGGTATATATAGTGTTCCTATGGTCTATGTGTCATATGAATGCATGCTTGCCTGTCGCCCGCTTGGAGCTGCCATTTCAGGTCAGTGCCAGCAAAATAAGCATTAAAACTGGAAGCCTTAGCTGAACTGCCTAACTGGAATGTTCAATTTATTCAAACTGGTGCTTCGAGTCTGTGCCAAAAGCATATTTAGAAATTTTGCAACTGCAAACCTCAATTGAAAATCATTTTTTTTTCTTGACTGGGCCAGTGTCTCGATGAAAAACATACCATACTGCCCATATCGCAACTTTCACATAATAACAAGTCAAAAGACGATGCCACTGCACTGACTTGAACAAATCTCTGAAAGATGGAAACTATAGAAGTATGGGCGGGGAGGCTCCACGAAAACTGCTGAGTTAATTCAGATACAGGGCACACTCAGTACAACTGCACCTTCCAAAAACAGGAGTTTGCATTATGTACCGTTTTTTCTGACTTACAGATTGATCAGCCACACTGCCGAGCCATAATGCAAATCCAGTTCGCGGTCATACATATATAGTTTCATATAAGTACCAAAGGCAACCAAAGCAACCTCGAATATTCACCAGCTGTAGCTGCCTACAGTTTCTTTCTGACAAGCGATATTAACCGGCCATACAGCCTGTATTTCCTGTCTCTATCAGATACATTAAACACTGAATTATTAATTGCGAACGCGTAGCCGTGCTGATTGCAAAAAGGAATTCGGAGGTAAATAAATGCAGTGCCATAACGTACAGCCTTAGAGCTATGGAACAGAACACTGCACCAACTGCGTATTTGAAGGCGGAATACCTTCGGCAGAACAACGAGATAAGCAGCCCACGGGGAGCCTAATTCCCTTGCGTCGAATGAAGCGCACAATGCACAGCCGAACCCGAAGCCCAGAGCTAAGCTAGAAATTGCACTACACGAGAAAAACTTCGTCTGCAACTGTACGTCACAATCAAGCGCGTCCAAACTCCGTGCTTGATTGTAGCAACCAAGCGCGGATTTCTCAAATCCTCCTTGCTAATCCAGAGATTAGCAAGGAGATTAGCGAGGAGATTAGCGAGGAGGATTTGATATATGAGTACGCGAAACGCTTCGACTGAAATAGGCATGGAAATAAGCCATGAGTACAAATGCGCGACCAACGCGCCAACGCCGCCGATACCTACATAAGTTAAAATGATTAATAAAATGAACAATAACTTATTTTAAGCCACAATTTTAAGTTATAAATTAGTATTATAAATGTTTCACTTGCTGTTGCGCACATTTTTTCTTTTGCTTAGTTTATGATGACGTAGGGTGACGTATTTTGTGCGTGGCAGCAGCGTTTTACTGGTGCCACGGTGCGTGTCACCAGTCTCCGCCTTGTTCTTCTACCATGCCAGAACTCCAAAGAACTAGAAAGTAAACATAATATTCGCGCTCAGGAATGAATGCAGTTTTTGTTTCTTGCGTAAGAAAAAACGTGTCGCATTTTTAATAATTTTTTAACTTGTTTCTAACGTCCTCTCTCCTCTCTCGGCCATTTATTATCCGCTGCGTAGTTGCCCAAAGCTCAGATATGGCTCAGACCAAAGCTTTTTTCATCCGCGGAATGAGTGCGTCATCGGCCCCGGTTCAACGTTCATCGTTGCGTGCTGCGTACAGAGTGGGTTATCTGTAACAAACAGTCAGTATTTCATTCTGCTGGTTGTGGTAGAGCCTTACAGCAAGGCGAAGACTGTCTGTGCTCGATGAGAAACTGATTGCCGCTGCATGTGCGCATTTCCGGACGATGGGACAATGCTCCGTTCGTGTAATACCGTAATATTCCGTTCGTGTAATATGTAATACGTTATTACAGTGGTTATCACCTTACCGATAGCAAACTTGCACGTAGCATCACATAATGTGTGAAACGTCGATCATAAATCCCAAATTGAGCAAGCGCCGACCACGCGAACGCCGAAACGAAAAAGCACAGCCACGGCCGCTGCGCGCAGCTCTCCGCCCGGACGCGCCTCCGTCTGGCGGATGCGCCCTCGAGAGGACGGGCGCAGCGCCCAAATAGTGACCGTACAGCGGCCTTTAACGCACGCAAGCAATGAAGGTGCGCACGCAGATGCAGTGTCTCATGCACAGCAACAAACGCAAAATAATGCTTGACACTTGTGCTCAGCTACTTAAGTGATCAATTACGGAAATTATGGAAAATCGCGAAAACAAAAATCACCGATGCACGAATGCACAGCACTAACATGTGTTGGGACAAAACTTCGCATACATAAAAAGCAAATGCCATCTCAAAATACACTGATCAAGCACAAGAAAGTTGCTGAAATCATAATTAAAAATAAACATTATTACATCACAGCTAAAAGTTTCTTTGAGGCCTAAAAACGGCTACATGTTAGTGAAGGGCAAAGGGAAAAAGTGGACGCCTCTTTATGGACCCGCGTTAACAGTGGAGCGAAACCTTGCCTCGTTTCAGAAAAATGACAAAAATAGTGATTAGACTTACCTGACTCAAAATAATTGTAGGCCTCAAGTGCCTTGTAGTTCTCAATGTTTTCTGGGGTGAACTGGCTTGGCGAATACAGGAGGCACACCACAAGGTTAGTCATTTGAAAGGGCGGGCAAAGCCGTTTTCCATCGTCGCCTTTCTTCCACTGGCATTCCAGTATGCTGTATGGATCGGGCAGTTGAGAACCGTAGACGACCAGTTTCTGTACGTACCTTGCTTTTTCTGTCACTCAATCCATCGATATAATCGCCCATCGTAATGCGCAGTTTCCACGTGCTGCTGACAACGACCGCAAAACGAATCTGCCAGCTCGCTTGCAGCTGCCCGACGGACAGGTTAAAAACACAACACTACTTCCTAAGTAAGTGCTTAAGCGCCCCGGATATATAAAAATGCCGCGACACATTCACAAAACAAGCTATAACGTTCGCGAGCGCGATTTCCTTCGAACTACAGCGTCACTTGTTGCCGTAGCCTGTGTATGATGCTGCTGATGCTGATGCGGCCATTCCCCTTTGGGCTGTCTGCTCTTTTTGCCTACACCCCGGTCGCTGCCGACCACAGCGCCACCTTTGTTTACAAACATGACGCTTGTCTATACCAGTCTGTATAATAAAGCTAAACCAAGCGCTTAACCACAAGCGTAGCCATGCAGCCGTTGCTTTCGCAGTTCAACTAGGGTTAACCTGACCTAAATCACAGCCCACTTTTTTTTTGTACATTCATTTCTACTTACAGTTTTACTCTTTGTATATGTGCTCGGCTGTAAATATATGCCCTACTGTTATCACCTTCAAGTACGTCTCCTGGTCTTCTCCAGGCCGAACTGCATGAGAGAAAGGGTTTAAGAAGCTTTAGAAAAGGAACGAAGATATAAATTCTAATTCTGCTGGATGGAAAAAAAAACGAAGACGAGTGGGGAGCTAACGAAGTATTTTTACAGACAAACACACATTCTTACAAGCAGTGCGGCGCAGTCTTTCAGATGACAATCCTACGATCCACTCCGGCCCTCTCATCTCCCGCAGCCTTCCAGTGCGGCGCATCACCGAAAAAGTACAGCACACCGGAAACCGTCTCTAAAGCGATTGAGATGCCCTCGATCAACTCGCCGTCGGTGACGAAACATGCACTTGGTTTCTTGCGTTTTCACTCTGAAAGTAAGCAATAACTTCTTGTGGTCAGGTCCCAACCAAAGATCGTGCAGGACTTGCTCACGGGCGCAGCGTGTGTTCTGGTTGCGGTAGTGCTATTTGAATGCGGTGTTGGTCCCCCATTCGGTTTCCACTGCCAAGGTCTCGTCGCTCGCTTGAGGCTGGCTGGAAGCTTCTGGTTGCGCTTGGATTGGCCGAGCAGCCATGTGCTGGCGGGTAGTGGGTGTGGGCTGCTTTGACTCAGAGAAGCTTGAGAAAATGGGGACCTGAGAGTCACCTTCGAGAGCATCACGTGTGGTTGCGACAGTGGCAAAAGGTCGTGGGCGATCAGGACAGGTTGAAATGTGTTCGTCAAATACGTCGGACTGCACGAAATGACTTGCTGAATACAAACAAGGAAGTTTTTCCGGCTTGCTTCGACGGCACTTTGACATGTGGATCGAAAGCCTACTGTGTTTAACCCTGTGGCGTGGGTTTAGGGGACAGTTGACTATTTTATCCTCCATAGGACTGTACGTAAAAGTGCACTATTCAATATCGATGACACGTACCAGTATGGTGACGACTGCACACGCCGGCAGGAAGTCGCGTTCAGGATTTTCCTCGTCGTTTTCGGGTTTTCGCATTTTCGTTCACACGATTTGATGCGTTCGAGACCTGCAACAAAATACGCCTGAATTGTTCAGAGGCTCACAAATAAAGAGATTTTGTGTCATGGTGAGATATTAATTTCTTGCAGGCGTACCTTACTGGTAAAACACACTTTAAATAATTTACGTTTTTTGCATTGGCCGAGGCTGGAGTCACGCTCGTGGCAGCAGCCGACCCCACACCCGTTTAACCTACTGCCACGCACGGAAATTCGTCACACTCAAGTGACCCGTGCATGATGACGTCAATGGATGTGCGTTTCCGTTTAAAATGGCGCTCTGCAAGTGCTCTGTACTACGGTACTACAGTGGTGGTACTAAGACCGTCCCCACGTGGCGCCAAGCAGCAGTAGGCTCCCGCCGGCACGCCTGATGAATCTGGGAGTGGATTACCGCGTCGTTTGTTCTTCGCCGGTAAGTGCGGGATTGCTTGGTTTCTGACTGTAGCACGGAATACTGGAGCGTAGCATTTTTGGGAGCTTAGAGGCGCCAGCCTGCCGCCACGTGGCTTAAGCCGCGATGGTAGGCCACTCCAGGGGCCCGATCCTCGACATTCGCCTTTTCGGCCATGTTGTGACGTACCCGTGACGTGAAAATTGGGGCGGCGCTAAAACGCGTGTAAACAGAAATTGATGACGAAATTTAAAAAACAAGGAAAAAAGTTACAAAAAATAACGCCGTCGTCTGCTACTTGGCGCCGATTACAAAAATGCCAACGCTGCGATGCCAGCTGAAGGGTCGGTGCGAACAGTGTTTACGCTGCATACATGCGTCGCGCGGCAGGGCAAGGCTGAGGGGATAGTGAGATACTTACGTATACGTTGCGGCTGTACTGTACTATTATAGTAACGGTAGTTGCGACCACAGTGCATCATAGTACACACGCTGTCGGACGTCCAGCAGCAGCTAGGCTGAGCGAACGGCGGTACTCGACGCAAACCCCACAAACAGCCGGTCGTCAGGTGTGAGCGATGCCTCACTTGAGATGCCTGCATGTGGCTAGCTGTGCGTGTTTCATTTATGGACTTAGTCGCGCAGAGAAATCGGCGAGTATCAGGATTAAAGAATTTGTTCACGAATACTGAGAATTGGAAGCGCCCAACAGATTTTCGGGCTGCAGTTGCCTCTAGAGAAGAGACGCACCTGTCCGACGACAACGCTGGCCTTCTCAGGGTATCACTGCCGTTGGAAACTGCCTGCGGCAGCCCACCGTTTCCATCGTGTTAGCAAGTCTGCTACGGGTATACGTGTCGGCTTCAGTGGCGTAGCGTGCGGATATCGGCCCGGTGGAGCGGCGTAGTGAAAACACGCATAGTGGAGAGCTCGATTAGGCCATATATCTGGCGATCTTAGCATGCGCTGACATCGGACCACCTTTAGCGTGTTAATTCCATCGAAATGCGATCGTCGTAGCTGGGCTACGCACATATTGCGGGTCAGAGAGCCGAGCGTCTATAATCATTACTGAGTCATCGCGGCGGGGACGTTTTCACGCAGCCGCAAAAATAAGCAGATAAGATTTTCTGGCAGCAATGAAAATGCAATAAAAAGCGTATCCAGATGCCCACTGGCAGCAACAGGTTAGCTTTCACGCTGATGGCATTTAATGTGTCCTGAATTAGACATAGCACGCTGTATGCACATTTCACCGCATGCAGAGTGTCACTGTGTTGTGGCAGATGTATTAATTACCTCTTTAAAATAAAAAAAATAAAAAAAACTGTCAGTATTATTCTGCTTGGTTTCTGAGCATGTTGCATAAAAACACTTTATAAAAGTAGCAACGCTGCTCGTCTGATGCAGGTGCACATCACACCACAATGTCCCAAGAGAAACAAAATTTGTCAGGTACAGCCTATCTTTGCTACTGTTTACCAGTTTTGCACTTGCAATAGCATCCGGCACTTTCTTTCAGTGCAGCAAGATTCCTCAGAGGAGAGAAGGGTGATGAGGTCGGCTAGAGAAATGCCTTCACATATACTATTTGACGATCAGGAAGTGAAGGAACAGACATGAAGAGTGAATATGATATATGATGCCTAATTACAATGAGCTAGATGCAGTATGGAAACCATTTTCTTGAAGCAATTGTCAATTGAATGTAGCATTCATGCACACATTAACCAGTGCACATGCTACACAAAACCCGAACCTGTCTCTGAGTGAAGCAAGGGAGCGAAAACAAGCGTGACTTTAAGGACACCGTAAGTAAAAAGTAACAGCAACAAAAAAGAAAAACAGAAGCATGCACGGGGACAATATTAGACAAAAAGAGGCATGAATTGCAAGGCTGATGTGGCCTGCAGCACATCAGGGTGGTGTTCTGGATTTTTTGGCAAAGGTTCATTAATGCCAGGTGATAATACTGTATGATTTGTATTGGCTTTGCCATCCCCTGTGTGCTCTTCCAGCAATGCATAATGTCCAACGTGCAACTGCCTAACATCCACTCTCTACACTCTGACTCAAAAACATGCTCAAATGAACCTCACCTGAATACAGGCATAAATATGGGAATAAAGCATGAAATTTACTTTTTCGACATTCTGATTGCATATCATTGGAAAACTAAACATGATTTAAATGAGCGTATGATTTGCAGCTAGTGTGTCTTGTATGCATGGTTTTTCCAACAGGTTGCAGTATAGCTTCTGTCCTTTATTTTGGTAAAACATGCACACTTTAAGAGACCTGCTACTCACGTAACACATTCCCTGTAGCTTCAACAGCTCGTCGTTGACTAACAATTGGTGTATCATTTGCTTTCGGAACTTTTTGGCATTTTTTTTTTACATGCACCTGACATGAAGCCTTGCTTATAAGAAAACTGAAAATTACAATATACAAAACAATACAAAATTTATTTACAGCACTCCACACTCTACAATACACAGCCTAAAAAATGAAAGGCTGTCACACATTCAAGTAATTACAGTATTGTACTTGTACAGCTCATCGCCATATCTGAAAGGTGGCACGGCCTTGGAGACCAAAGAAGAGAAATTAGTTATACAAAGCAAGGGAACACAAGATAGGGTCAAAAACCCATTCTCCAAGTGTTTGGCCCAAGATAACCCCAGCACCAGCAAAGCAAGCACCCACTGTTTTACAAAGAGTACCCAACACCACTGAGGATTGGTCCCCAAATGCTCAAACCACTAGGCTGCAACTACAGTCAAGGGATGCTATGCGTTCCGCAGTATTAGCAGTATCAAAGATTATGGAACTCAATGTTATTTAAATGGTAGTCGGCACTTTGGACAGAGCAAGTATTCCGATTCTGTTATGGACAGGGCAAAGGTAGTTATAGTGTGTGTAAGAATGATTTTACCTGTGCATAAATGCCTGCCACACCTAGAATGTTCCCTTTATGCAGTCTACCAAAAAGCAGAAATGTTTGTCTCAGGAAGACAAGCCTTAAGCATTATTTCAGCAAGTCACTCAATGTGACGGCTATCAGGCAAACCAGCACAGCACTTGAAAACTTCATGCTCTAAAAACAATTGTGGGGACACGCAAGCTCAGCATTTACCGCTATGACACAACAGCTTTTATGGCTCCTGTCTGCAGACTCTCATTCGTGTGAATCGACTTTGCTACTGCTAATACCTAGTATTTATTCTATGATACATATCAGTAGCGTATACCTGTAAGTTATCCAATTATGTGGAAGACCAGTTGTCTAGATACCTATAAAGCCCACTCTAACCAAGCTGTACGGATGCGTTTCCATGGCCTAAGAGTTGCCTGTCTTATTATCCAAAGATCCTGCAAGGTTTATCACCTCACACATTCATCTCAAAGGTGAAGCCAGAGACATCACATTGAGTACTCGGCCATGTCACCTGTCTGAAATGTGCCCAAGATTTTCCCCTCACAACGTCACATTTTGTGCAGAAAAGAGGCTTTAACGTTGCTGCATCAAAAAAAAAGCAAGAAGCCAATAGCTGAACATCTACGCTACATTAGGCTCTGCTGGCTCGCAAGACATTTGACCACGGTGCCAACAGCCAAGTTATAGATGCAGCTGTGGCAGAGGCTGTACCACAGAAACAACAGACGAATGTGGTCAAGATAAAATGAAATCGCTTTGTTCACAAATTCTTCAATACATCATGAAAAAGAATGGCTCACTTATGGATAGTATGACGTCTACTGTGTTCAATAGGATTGTACCTTCAGGAAGTTATCTTTTGAATGCAATCTTAAGAATATATTGTGGTGTTCAATTTAGGCTGTACACATAGCAGACGTGCAAAATATGGAACACATTCTGAGGGTTAAATGCAGAGAGGATTGCTGAAGCTGATATAATAGGAAAGCATAGGGATACTAGATAACGTAGAAAACAAATGTGACAATAGGATAGGTGTAAGTGAAACTAGTGCAGCTGTCACTTATGAGAGCAAAAAGTTATACAACTCAGTGCTAGCACAATGGTACAAAATGTTGAAAAGTGATGATGAAACCCAAGTTTCCTTGAAAGTGCTTCTACATAAATGAAATGAAAGTGATTGGCATAAAATTTATGCCCCTTCCTTAAAATTCTCAATTTAAAGCTCACAAAGAACAATGAAGATAAGGCTACAAAAGCAACTAACAGAAAAAAAATAATGAAGCAGTTATACACAGCTGCAATCATTCGATAAACATCTCGAGTGATGAAGCCATGCTTCAGTGGCTTAGAGCATGAATATGAGAGCTTTACCAACCCTCTTTTAACATATGTGAGTGCCGGAGGGCATGTGGCAGCAGCAAGAATGTGTCAAGAAGCAACTGGCCCAGATAGCAGCCTCATAATAGGGGTATGGAAGGTCTACACACAACGCTATCATGGAGGGAGATATTTTATGGAACAAGATATGTAGCAATGCACAAAAGGAGCAAAGCATTTTGTAGAGCTGCAGTCAAAAATTTATGAAGGACAATCTTATCAAAAAGTTTTTATTTCATTCCTGCGCTTGTGCATCATTATTGTGACTATGTGTTATATAGTGAAACATGAAATGCCAAGCAATTTATCTCATACACAAATGAATGCATTCTTTCCCCTGCAAAGCCACCTTCAAGAACTTTTTCCAGTGGGTGCACATGCACATCAATATCACCTAGTTACAAAACAGAGAAGTCAATAGTTGCCTTTGTGAAAAAACTGAATATAAAAATGTCCATTGATAGCCGAGCCACACAAATGATGCAGAGGTTAAACAGGTTATCTGGGATCTTGATTAACATCACTACAAAGCATCAGTAATTGCAGTGCAAAATGAAACTGGCAAATTTTGCAAAAGTGGAATATAAAATTGCCAACATGGGTTGACAAGTTGGCGGGGGCCTCATTTTCCGTGCATACAACAATGAAAGACAATGACCACCAAATAGATGCACAAATTATCCTTGGGAAAACTAGTTGATTGCTGTTCATCTACATTCAGCATATGAAGGAAGCAATAGAAAACAAGCATAAAGGCAACCAAATACAAAGAAGCACAGCTCGCTTCACTCTGCAGTTTGTGGAAAAACACAGTGGGCACCTCACGTTTCACCCTAGTAGCACACAAGATAGGTGTAACGAAATGGACTCTGCTATGGTAAACGACTGCAGACACATCCACCAGGGTGCATGTATGTCAAATATTCTCACTGAAGTAGTACATCGCAGACTGCCTGCTTGCCACAAACACCAAAGTGAACTATTGGTGCACGCACGTCCTACTCAGAATGGCACTTCTGGAGGTAGAAGGAGAACGTTTTTGTACCTTCCTGTGTTTCATTGACATGAAGCACTTAATAAAATGCACACTGAGTTTAAGCAGAACACAAAAAAGCAAAGTATACTACAAAGAATGACAGGTTTCAGCAAGGGCCACAGCATTTGTAGAAGAATACACTCAGTATGTCTACAGATGGTAGACAAAAAATTATAGCACCAAGGAAAGGTTTGGTTTGTGGGGTTTAACGTCCCAAAGCGACTCAGGCTATGAGAGACGCCATAGTGGAGGGCTCCGGAAATTTCAACCACCTGGGGTTCTTTAACGTACACTAACATCGCACAGCACACGGGCGCCTTGCTTTTCGCCTCCATCGAAAAGCAGCCGCCGCCCGCGTTTTTGGGAACAGTAGTCGAGCACCGTAACCACTGCGCCACCCCAAAGCTGAACTTGGTTCTTGCACATGCTATCAACAAAATGTACACCAAAGAGATGGTTATATCCCAAAACCACAGAAAAAATTAAGACTTGGACGGCTTTTCAGCAGTATGCTATCGAACATGAAGCAGTAAGAATGTGCACATTGATCACTTGTGGCATATATCAAAATCATGACAGCGAGTGAAAATCTCAAGTGCAGGTGATCAAGTTGTTCCAGTCCGATTAATTATAAATGTTGCATGTCCTCATCCTTGTACTTGACGATGTTCCTGCTGCGATTACCATTTGCAGGTGGCGTCAATGTCATGTGATCTGCACACACTACAAGCTGTAACGATCTTCAAAAAGAGCTGTCCATCTGCATAGCACTTCACATCTGATGTGGCCGTCCAGGGACAAGGCGTGGCCTCCCAGATTATACAAGCCTAGCAGAGAGGTTAATGATGTTGAATATGGCCCCAGGACTTCTCACCACATGATGACTCAGATCGGAAGTGCTGCAATGGCTGCACAAGGTCCACACGATCACCTGCAAATGTTTAGTGCCTAAATTATATGCAAATAAAGTATCAAACACGCATGGCACAGGAACATTCAAAATCATCAATGCTGCAAGCTAAGCTGCGGTAAAGTGTAATCTATGAATGCAAGAAATGGTCAGTGCAATACCTAAGTGAACCATTTCCGTAACAGGTAAAGACGGGTTGGTGGCGGAAATTGTAGTGCGAAGGTTAACTTTTTCTATTTTGCAACTAAAGGAACGACTTATATCAGGCGATTTCACATGTCTTTCCTTTCTCGGTCGTCGAAACCATTAGCCAAGAAATCTTGACAACTACGAGCACACTCAGTTTTTTTTTTTTTTTTTTCGCGGCATGCGTCCTGTAAGTATTCCTTTAATCTTCAGTCATTTCCCGCCTGTGTACAACTTGAATGCGAATGACGCTGTATGAACAGTCACCTTTGCAGGTTTTCCTATTGCGCTTACCTCTGTGATGCTCGACGTGCTGCAGCATTTCCAGCAGATTGACTGCGTTGCCTTGCTGGTCGACACCCATCGAGAAGCCCGACACATTCCAGGAGCTCGTTGCTCGGCCGAACGAATACATTTCGTGCCATCCTACATCAGAGGCATTCACCACTGCCGATTCCACCCGAAACACCAGTAGCTCAACAGTTCAACACTCCGAGCGCAGGGCAATTCTCGCCTCGGAGCTTGCAAAGCCGCCACACTACACTCCTCAGATCTGACTGTACTGACGAGCTATCTTTCAAGACAAAATGACAGCATTGCTGTGCTGCAGCAAATCCTCGATCACTACTTGCAGACGACAAACGGCACGAAGACCACTCGTAAGCGTACCTCTCTCCATGGCCGCCGCCATTGCTGGGTTATTATAACCGCGCAGACCAATAATTTCTTACCATGGGAAGAAAGGGTTTGAAATAAGAAAGCAGTTAGCGCCGTCACGCGGCCGCACGCTTCTGCCCCCATTAGAGATTGTCTCAAACGTCCTTTATTTCATACGCGCTCATAATTTGCCTTTCTATTCCGTTTAAAAAGCCATACAAGGTGTATATAAAGTTATCCTTTTACTTTTAATAACAAGCTAAGAAACTACGGTAGGCTAACGGCTGCATAAATCAGCTTGCCTGTCGCCATAGTCTCATTAGTATAGTGAACTAGAATACTTTCTAGTGGCGCGAACGACGGCGCTCGGGCACGCCGCTTTTCATTGACACCGCCAGATGGCGCCACTGCAACATCTTCTAGTTGACTTTTCAATGCTTTCTTGCAATAGTGCGACATAGTACCAATGCTTTTGTGCGCCTATTCAGTAAAAGTGGTGATTTTTTTCCCTATGCTGACGTATGTGGACCTCCACCCATATTAGAAGGCGTTTCATTCGATATTATTCGGGTTTTCGCCGTTGCACTAGGGTGAAAGCGCTCTTATTTCGCTAGCGTCTGCTACAGCTCATGCGGGACGAGTTATCACGCACTGTATCATTACAGCACATTAATTTGTACGGGACAGGCATTTTTCTGAGCCTTGCAGAGCCCGCTTTATTACAGAGCCAACTCAGCTGCCAGCAGCAGACTGGTAGCAGAGTGGCCAGGCATCGTGCGCACGCACGGATTCTCGCATCTCTCCAACCACGCCGCAGTAACTTTCCTTTAGCCAATAATGATGATTATATTACACTGCACTATTTGCTATCCACTGGTAACCAGGAATGCTCATTTTAGCGTGATATCTGCTTAGCGTTAGGAAATTTGCCAACTGGTAAAGTGAGGAGCAGCTTCAGGCTGTTACATTTGTTGTTGTTGTTTTTTTTTTTTTTACAAAGTGGTCATGAAAAAAAAAAAATCCTACGCTTTGAAACGAATCAGCCGGCGATATTCTGTGGCGCCACCATTATTCTCTGTTCACAGCAACAATATCTGTTATAAATCACCGCTGTAAGCCAGGTGTTAAAATCCTTTCATCATCTCATATGCATAACATATATGCCAAAAATACATACATGAGGAGGGCAGAGCAGTTTTGTTTAGGTACTTCACAAGGCCTCTCCACTGCTGTTTTATTTTATTTGAGTGCATGGAACAAAAGCCATCAACAATGAGTTGTTTTGTGAAATTATTGACTACACAAACAGTCCATCCATCTGCTCATCTTCAGGTGCTTTGAAGCTTGACATTGCGCTGGTTAATGCATTTTGTGAAAAAGTGCATGCGGGTAGTTAAGCAGTGATTTCAGCCGCACCAATTTGACAGTGGTCAGAGCCCCCAATTTAGCAGGTTTGCTTGGCCAGTAGCATACTGAGTACAAGCTGTCTGCTTGAATTTAGACTGAAGCACGTTCTCAAGGTCAGCCACAAACTGATATCACTTGAAGGGTACAAAAGGCCTCTGTTGTCCTTAAAATTAGTAAAATTAGTCAAGTTTTATACATGTGACTTATCTTTTTCTTTCCAAAAAAAGATTAAAGCCTTTCTCACAGTTAGTTTGAGGTAGGATAGAGAGACCACAATTGTATACAGCTGCCAGCCAACTGGCTCACCCCAGGCAATTTTTTTATTTTGAAGTTAAGTAATTAGTAATTATTTTTAATTACGAACTATAGCCTTTAGACAATAACTGGGTTTGCAGAATTCGAGAGCGCCTTCTAGAACCTCCATTTCATTTATTTCCGATAGAGAAAGCCTCATCGTTTTTCCAAGCTCTAAAGAAAGCCCGCGAAATACAAAAATTATCAGCCTGTACTGAGACTGGGCTGTTGAGTCACGGCCGCCACTAATTTCTGTCACTGAAACCATGCACGGTTGAGAGCACCACAATATCGTAGTGCATAAATGCGTCAGTCACGTGATATATATATTTTTTTTTTATTATTTCGCGGGCTTTCTAAAGAGGTGGGAAAACTATGCACGTGAGGTTTTCTTTATCGGGAATAAATGAAATGGGGGTTTCAGAAGGTCCTCCCCAACTTAGCAAATCACATTTATTTGAACGCAATACTTAGTAAATTAGAATTGCAAAATGAAAAATTGCCTGCACCATTTTTTTTATCGATATTTATTATCTTAGGGCATCAGTAGGGTATGATATGAAGGATGAATAAATGATTAAATAAATGCACCAGCCAAGGACATACTATGACTACGCGGAATTGAATTTAATTTAATATCAGCTGTCTGCTTTATTGAGCCAGTAGTAGTATTCCAGATCACGCAAACAGTCGAAGCTTCCTTCCCCGAAGTCTTCTTTTTGTTCAGACCTGGTGCGCCAGGTGGCTGTCGGCAAGTGGTTTCTTTGGCCCATCTCAAATGGTTTATTTTTAACCCTTGGCTGAAGTTAGCTTGGACACGTGGTATAAAATATGTCGGCTATCGTTTGGTGCCACAGGCTTAATAGCAAGAATCTGTACATGAGCACAACTCTCTGCAACATCAATATTGCCCACGTCCAGCCTTGGCTTTACGGGTTTGACGGTAATATATGCCGGACAACCCGGCAAGAGTGTATATGCACCACATCAGGTGCCAGTGATGGCTTTTCGCGCGGTATATCCTCATTTCTGCCGTTGATCATATATGTGCAGGATGAGATGCGGCTCGAAATGATGCTCACACACTGTCGACGTTTCTGTGAGAGGCTTTTCCTGCCTTCACAAGCTTCGTTTCCACTTTCTGCGATGTTTGTTGTCCCTCGGAGCAGCAAACAAAGGTGACTAAAGCACCCGGATAGCCGAGCTTCGGCATCTCGGAGCAAAACAGTGCGAGTTGGTCTTTTTCCTGGCCATTTCGAACTGCACATCGTGCTTTTGAAGAGCTGAGATGTCTTAGTTGCTGTGATGAAAGACAGAACTGAAAGTTCGAGGGCAAAATTGCAAAAATGTGCAGACTGCACGGCGCGCCAAGCCTTGACTTCCTTTTGCGGACGCGCACGCGGTACTAGTAAACGTAACTGCAGCGCCACCAGCGGCGGTCAATGGCGACCGGCGTGCAAGAGGCGCCCATTTTCCTTCCGTTCGCGCCACTAGAAAGTATTCTAGTTCACTATACTCATTAGCATAATTCGGGCACCTCGCCACTCGGCGAAATTATGGCGGCCAAACGTCAGCATTTTCGGTAATGGCGGCTCATCAGTTACGTCATGACGCGTCAATTTGACGTAACCTAAATATGCTTGCGTATCACGTGTTTCACGTGACATAGCTCCAGCCAATCAAATTTGAGCATCCGCTCCTTCCCAGTATGCCATTATTTTCATCACATTGGTTAATCGAGCGTAAGTGTTCTCCAAACCACCATCAATAACTTTGCTTCCACTCCAAAATCATTCGTATTTGTCATCCAGGCAACAAGGATAGCTCCGGTTGAAATCATTGATTGATTGATTGATTAAAACTTTAATTTCCACCGATTTAGGAGGCCCCCTACTCCCCGCTCCTGGCACGCAGGCCTGAGGAACGGGGGCTGGAACCTCCGCGACTAAGGACTGGCGAATATACATTGGTTATTCGCGGCCTCAGCCGCCAGGCGGACGGCTTTCTGCTGGTCAGCGGGGACGTCGCTTCGCAGCAGGGTTACCCAGGCTTCTCTACTTTTAATGTTGTCCCTAGCGCCCGGAGACTTAGGGCATTCCCAAATTATATGGTCGAGGGTCCCCCTCGCTTCGCAGGCTTTACATTTATCGTTTTTTCTCTCCTCTATCTGGGTTTGAAACAACCAGACAGGGTTCGGGAAATTTCCGGCTTGTAATCGCCGCCAGGCTATGGCCTCTTTATTATTTAAGCTAGGATCCGGTGGCGGCATCAGACGTCTTCCTAATCTATAATTTTCGATTATTTCTTTATAGGTTTGCAAACGTTCGTCCATCGCCTGGCAGTCGGGCGGCTCCGCGTTTGCCCGGAAGTAGAGATCTCGGGCTAAATCATGGGCCGCCTCGTTGCCGGGGACGGACGTGTGTGCTGGGACCCAAATTAGGGTGATTTTGCGATCAATTTTAGTTGCAGCTTTTAGAATTCGGGCGGCTTCTTGTGAGACCCTGCCTTTTCCGATATTCCAGAGAGCAGTTTTACTGTCGCTAAAGATCAATCTAGCCTTCGTTCCGACGCAAGCGAGCGCTATTGCGACCTCTTCAGCCGTGTCTATGTTTCTACTTCGGATGGTGGCGGAGACGACTGGTGCGCCGCTACCATCGACTACCGCGGCGACTGCCGCCCCTGATAGGCCGCTTGCAGCGTCTACGTAGGCAACTTCTTTTACTCTGAATTCTTTTGCACTTTTAACCAGTGCTTCTGCTCTCTTCTCCCGTCTCTCCTTGTGGTATTCTGGGTGCATGTTGCGGGGGAGAGGACGGACAATGATGTTCTCGCGACATTGTGGTGGTAGGAAAACCTTGTCGGCTGTGCCCCTATCTATTTTTCGACCCACCCATTCTAAGATGGTTCGACCCGTGCTCGACCTACTTAATCTTTCATGTTGGGCGATTCTTACCGCTTCAGCAAGTTCCGTCCAGCTATTATGCACTCCCATTTCTATCAGGCGTTCCGTAGAAGAGGAGATGGGTAGACCCAGCGCCCTCTTGACGCAACGCCTGATGAGTGCGTCTATCTTTTCTTTTTCATTGGTCCTGATGTTGAGGAACGGTGTGGCATAGCATATTCGACTTATTATGTACGCCTGCATCAGTCTCAAGAGGCTTCTCTCTTTGAGGCCTCTGCCTTTGAATGCAATCCTCCTAAATATTCCTGTTACCTGCGTCGCGTAGGTAGTGAGTTTTTTTATCGTTCCGTCATTATACCCGTCCTCTTGAATAAAAAGTCCGAGGATTCTGATTTGCTGGACTCTTGGTACGGTTTTGCCGTCGACCTTTATTTCTACGTTAAAGTCGCCCTTACACCTCATTGATTTTGGATTATATATGAAAAGTTCGGATTTTTGCGGAGAGCACGAAAGACCCCTCTCGGCCGCGTAGGACACAATGGTGTCCGCCGCCGCCTGTAGGCGTTCCTCTATGCTGCCATCGCTGCCGTTGTTCATCCAGAGATTAACGTCGTCCGCGTAAATGCTGAACTTCAGGTCTTTTATGACTTTAAGGGCAGCAGGAAGGCCTCTCATCACCACGTTAAAAAGGAAGGGGGAGAGCACCGAGCCTTGCGGAGTTCCTTTACTTCCCAGGTGGACAGTGGGGGATTCTAGGTCCTGAAACTTTAGTTTCAACGTCCTGTTTGTCAGGAAATCCATTACGTAATTATATGTCCTCTCGCCGACTCCTAATTCCTGTAGTCCCGCGAGAATTGCCTGGTGTTTTACGTTGTCAAATGCTTTTGTTAGATCTAGTGCTAGAATTACCTTCGCGTCTCTGGATTTCGAGTCAATTATGTCATGTTGTAATCGGAGCATTACATCCTGTGTGCACAGGCCCGGTCGGAACCCGACCATCTCATGCGGCCACAGGTCGTTTTTCTCCATGAAATTAGTTAGCCTTGTTTGGATTACGCGTTCCATAAGCTTTCCAATGCATGAGGTTAGAGAAATAGGTCTGAGGTTTTCCAATTTCGGGGGCTTGCCAGGTTTTGGAATTAGCACAACGTTTGCAGTTTTCCACTGCTGGGGAAGACGACCGCTACTCCATACTTCTTGCATGTAGTTGGTGAGTGCCGTTATGGAAGCGTCGTCTAGGTTTCGTAGCATTTTATTTGTTATTCCATCGGGGCCGGGAGCTGATCGCGTCTACGGCTACGTCATTTTGACGTAACCGCTAAAAGTGCTTGCCTCAACTGGTGGTTTCGCGCCACAAGTTTGAAGCACGTGACTCTTTTCAGAGCCAATCAGAAAGACAATATGGCGCCGCCAGGGGAAGGCGAATATCGAGGATCGGGCCCCAGGCTGCGGCCTTTTACCTTCTACTCACGCGTTGGTTGGTTGGTTCATAGGAAAGGCGCAGTATCTGCAGGCCCCGAATAAACGTTTTACCAATCCAATATCTGTCACACTTGCTCGGTGGACACCTGAACCGCGCCTTAAGGGAAGGAAGGAAGGTGGGAGTGAAAGTGGAAAGAGGGGAGCCGTAGTGGAGGGCTACGGAGTAATTTAGACCACTTGGGGATCTTTAACGTGCGCTGACATCGCACAGCACACGGACGCCACTTCGTTTCGCCTCCATCGAAACGCAGCCGCCGTGGTCGGGTTCGAACACGGGAACTCCGGCACAGTAGTCAGGCGTCTTACCACTGCACCACCCCGGCGGGGCACGCACGCGTGCCGAAGGGTGTTTTGAACACCGACCTATGCAAGGACCTAGTGAAGAGGTTTACGAACCATGAGTTAGGTGGTGTGCAGGATTTTGGTGCAGGTCGTTTTGAAGTTCACTTCAAAACACGGGCAGCGGTAGATTGCTTTTTAGCTGAACCCGTTGTCCGCACGAAAGGTCATAATATTCCGTTTGAGTATAGAGGGGTGCGTACCAAAACAGTGTGCGTGTACTGCTTCGAGCTTGATCAGCCCGAAGTTCTCCTGACCAGAGAACTGGAGGCCTATGGTAAGGTTGTAGGGAGAGTGATAGAGCATGTGCCTGGGTTCCCCGATGTTCCATCAGGAAATGTCAGGGTCCGTATGAAAACGACCAAGGAGCTGCCTCTTGAGAATCGGCGAAAAGGCAGTGCAGTGTGAGTACGACGGTGTGGTGCGTGTGTGCCGCAAGTGCGGCGGCGGGGGACATCTGTCCGCAGCATGCACGACGCCGCAGTGCTCGCGGTGCGCTAAGTTTGGGCACGAGACGTGCAACGCAGCCTGTCCCAAATGCGGCGGTGACCACCGGTATGCCGACTGCACTAAGCGGACGTACTCGACGGTGGCAGCGATCCCGGAGGAGCCAGAGGCACCTCCGGAGAATGTATCTTCCCCAGGTCTATCGTCCAAGGTCGTCATCACCCACGTGGAGGCAGGCCAGGACGAGGGAGACTTCGTAGCAGCCGCCGTGCCGGGTGGCGCCGAAGAGGCTTCGCACCACGCGGAGGCTGAAAGCGGCGCTCGCGCCGACACGCCTGAGGCTTGCCTGGCGCTCTCTCCCTCGAGACCGGCCGTGGCCTGAGGTCCCCGCTGGCGCGGGCGCCAGCAGTGGAGAGGGCACAGCTGCTCCTCCCCCTCCTCCTGCGGAGCCACGTGACCACGTGGGCATGCCGTCATGCCGGATGGAGAGCGACGGGCACCGGAGGAACCGGTTGCCTCAGCGGGAGTAGGAGTAAGGGAGAAGGAAACTACCTCTCCGCTGAGAAGCAACGCTACCCTCGAGTAAACAACGTGACGTCACGGAACGCACGTGCGGCGACTGCAGCGCTCCGATGCAGCGGCGATGGGCAAAATCGGTCGTTTTTCTCGGCCGCCGCCGTACTGAATGCAGAGGCGCGCGTTTGTGTCTCGATTATAGTGAACTAGAATAGTCTCGATTATTTCTTACACCGTGGTCTCGACCAAGGCCCATTCCTTGTCTCGACTAGCCTGCAATGCGTTCCTGTGTGTTCCAAACCGATGGAGCTTTCTAAGTACGCGATGTTATTGCCTGAAATCGCTCGCCGGCGGTATGTTGAAAAGTTAGTAGTTGACGGGGATCAATGCCCCGACCCCTTCGTTTTGAAGGACTGAAAAAATGACCCCAAATTGTGGTAAAATGTTCGTTTTAGTGACATATGCGTGTAAGTACCTTGTTCAGACGCCCGGCCGTAGCTGCACCACGGATAGCTTGAAGTCCTACGCTTGTTGAAGGCTTACGTTCTTGCAGCGGAAGGGCATGTGCGCCAATTTTTCAATGCCGACGCTGGCTTAAAGTCCTGCTTTTTAAAAGCTAAAGCGTTGCCGTCGCACAGGACCACCGGTGAGCTATATGAAGCTTGCTTTTGCATGAGGAAGGAACCGCGCAGGCAGCCCACTGCACAGGCGTGGCCAGGTAAGCTGTGCTCGGTGTGACGTCGAGCAATAGCGTTTTAACAGGTTACTTTGATAGGCAGGAATATGAATGCATGCGGCAGATTGGAAGTGCATTACACGCAAATCGTCCCGCCAGAATAAATCCTTCACGCGTGAAATCAGCCTGCGATACGCAGAGCATAGGATCTCGCATGTTTTGATCGTGTTATACGGTTTTCGACGTCGCTGGTTCGATCCCGGCCGCGGTTGCAGCGGCGGCCACTTATCGATGGGGCCAAAGTTGAAAGTGTGCTCTTGTGTCGTGCAGTGTCAGGCCTTAGGTGGCGAAAATGCTCCGGATCCATGCTATGCGACGTGCCTCAAAACCCATATGCCGTCTGAGCGCTTCAGACCCTGCCTATCTGGCCTTTACGCTTGCAAGTCTAGCCTTTGCACTTGTAAGTCGTACATATGCTACCAGTTTGCTACAGTTTTATTACCCTCTACCGTCCCTATGCACGCTGAACGTTTTCTAGAGGTTCTGGCACTTTAATTGCTGCAATAGTTCGATTGGTAATCTACAAGTTTCAAAGTGTGTGCGCTCTTGTAATGCTTCACATTTAACAGTAGTAGGTTAGGAGAAACTTGCACGCATGTGGCTTACATTTACTCTTCAAAGTGAAAATGCTCGTTTCATCTGGACTCACTCGGTCTACTACGTACTTCACAGCTTTGTGAGGGGAACAACAAGTTCCGGGAAAGTGTACGTAACATTTTTTTATTCCCTCTAACTACTTGAACTTCATTACCTCAGTTTTAGCTTAAACTCTCTGACAACATACCTTACTAGTTGTTACTTGCCATTGAGATGAGCTGCATATATATGAGCCCAACAGAGGTTGAGTTGAGCACCCTTTTTGAGGAAACATGAACAAATGTTAACGAAGAAGCTAAAGAATGAGTTACGGCTTGCCTTCTCAAAGCCCCTCATTCTATGGATACAAAACAACCTGAAGTCAAACAGTTTTATGTATATCACCAGATAGTGTAATAAGTCCAGTGAATGATAAACTAGCTGAACTCTAAAGCAATTCAGCATGGGCAAGTTCCGCAGATCCGGTTTGTAGGAGTTGGCTTCCATTTATCTCGGTGTAGTGCGTGCACACACACTTTCAGGAGATTTTCGTCCCGTGGAAAAAGAAAAAAAGCGTATAACAGAGCCTTTTTTGGCGCGGTTGGTGCATCCCACTGCACAGCAGCTCGTAGGCATTACGATTCAGGGTCGAGGCAAAGGTCCCAATGCCCGCAATGAAGAGTTTTATTGCTCGCGTAGCGAATCTCTATGCGATCGCATGCATTCAGGCGACTGTTTTGCCCATCGGCGTCTGCGGCGCAAACCGGAAACGTCACCACCGTGACGTCACTCGCATCGTGTGACATACCCGAGGAGAGGTCTATCCGCCGCATCCCATCCTATTCTACTATTCTTGAGCGCTGTACTTGCACTAGTACACTTTACTTGCACATTACGGAAAATGCATGACTGCATTGCCTCTACTTTCTGCTTCCCTTGAAAGTCCTACCGCAAGTGGAAACCAGTATTGCCATTATACTGCATGGAAGAGAGCCAAAAGAAGTTTCCCTATGGCTCAGTGACGCCAAGCATGTTCTCTGGTGAGATACAAGGTGCGATGTATTTGCTATGTGCACAAGACGCATCTTGCAGAGACTTTGCCTACTCTGTCATCCTCTCCTGCTATGAACAAGAAGGAAAAACCCATGCTTAACAGCAGCGGTCTGCCCATACGACCGCGTCAAGGTCTTTATTCAAATGTCCTAGTTGAACACTATATTGCGTGTCTGAAGTAGGAGCAAACTGTGCCATATATTTGAACTGCTTACTTTGCATTACTTCTAAGTTATGGACAAGGCGTAGTACATAAGTTGAGGCAGAGATTTCATCTGTTGATTGCTAGACTTGTAAAAAATGTCAGTCTTGCACCTAAAACAAACATTCTCTTGTTCAAGATTTTCTCATGAGCTAGTCTCTTGTACATGTGAAGGAGAAACTACGTTTACCGCGCATTCATCTCCTGGAGTGTGTCTCCGTTTCCTTCCAGTTTTCAAGCAGTGATCTTTGGCCAAACATGATTTTACATTGCTGTTTCGGCATGATCCAGGGTCTTTATTTTGGGCATTTTGCTGTGACAGTCGGTGAATAGTTTGGCTTCAGTCGCTCGTTAACTGCAGCTTGCAAGTGTTGTATTAAGAAATACCTTGGTAACGAGTGATTTTTTACTGCGCATAAAAAGTTTCCAGGCTTTTGTCATTCTCGGGACATGTCGTCATGCTGAAACAACAGATTGTCCTGATGGCTATGACCCTCACAGATTCTGTTCTCAATGAAAGGTAGAATTTTCAAAAAGTTGCATAGAAAAGTAGTCAGTAGAGAGTATTGCTATAAAATTTCTACTTAAAAAGGCCAGCATTGGCAAGCTTCAGAAGCTGAAAAAACAAAAAGATTCTTGTTGTAATATTCAGTTGGCTAAAAATGTCATGACATGTAATTGGGGCCGTACTGTTCTGTAGTGCTCCAAACAAAGGTGGCTGTGCGATCGGCAGCGACATGGGGTGTCGGCAAATACACAGCATGCCTACACTGCGCCAAGCGACGCTGCCTTCTAAACCAGTTCGCGCGTGCGAATATTCTGAAGCGTAAGCTTTGCTTGTGCGTAGAAATGGTTTGGTTTATGCCTGGAGAGTAGTTCAGCAATTTATCAGCTGATTACTGCTGGAACTACCCGTCAAAGAGCTGCATTGGCTTCCTTCACCATGGCCTCAACAGCGCGTGGCTACGGTGGACGCCTGCGACTGATTAAGTAAAATGAAAACGAGAAAGCGCAACGTATAAGAAAAACTAACAGTCAATACTGTTCAACTCCTGGGCCTATTGCTAGTGCATGAAAGGAGGATTACAATATGAATGACTGGAAGTGTGTTTTTCATATGACGACTCCTTTGATGGGCTTTCTACTGCTCCATGTACCCACTCTAAAGAACAATCGCTACCGGCAACTATAGGGAACTAGAAATCATATTTCTAGCTCGCTGTACCTGCAACTTAAGTGACAGAATTTCGTTGTTTGTAACATGCACCTATCGTGCACTGCCAACCAGTTTTATACTGGTCGATAAAAAAAAAAACATTTCACGTCTGTTTCATCGTATAGAGGCTTAAAGGTCATTCACAGGTTAATATATACATGAAGGCTTTAAGAATTCTCTCATTTTGTTCTCTTCGTCCTATAGGAGAGGTGCATGAGCGCAGATGCAACATTCTCCATGATTGCTTTCAGCCAAATTTAAGCGATCTGCTGATCTTTCTTTTTAATACACTTGGAATATTTTTATTCAAATGCGCGTCATCTTACACTGCTCATTTTGCACCCCTCATAACCAAATCTACTCTGGGACATTAAACTCGTACCAGCTACCCTCCTATATATACATACCATACTTAGAGGTCCTACTCAATCAGAGCTAGGTTGTACATGGATATTTAATTCGTTCGTCAGGTTCCTAATGACCTCCAAAAGAAAATTTAATGATCTGAGAAATAACGCTGCATGACTTTGCCAGGATTCTAACGATGTTTACTCGCTTTCTAGGACCAGTGATGAAGATTCACTCGTTGTAACTCGCGAAAGTGAAAAAAGAAAAGCTGCATTCATAAGTCCGGGCCTGTTTTGACAATATCGCGCTGGACTGACCACTCAAGGTAACTACAGTTACCTTCGCAGCGGCTTTTGTGTCCATTTCTGTACTAACATATACACAGGCAGTACTGCAGGTGAATGGGATGTCACAGCGCGGCTTTCCTGCCTTCGATTAAGATCATATGCACACGGTCAAAATTTCTTATGCCTTGATAGTATATACAACAAAACATGCACAAGTTACAGGCGTTTGCTATTGCACTCTTCGTATTGCGGCCGAAAAGCAACCACAAAAATTAAGTTGCAAACTAACTGATCAAGTTCCAATGCAGAAGTGCAACGCACGTTAGCTGCGAAGGCAATCTCACCGAAGGGCCTACAATTGTCGCTCTCAACGCCGCTGCCCTTCGCTCTCATCTCTATCCGACAGCAAGAAACATGTGAAAACAGGTGCCATTTTCTTTTTTGTGCCTCATGGCGTACCCAACCGCACCACAGCTTGCAGGAATATCACGAATTATGCTCGAAAACACAGCAAGCGCCGCGCATCCGATGCAGACTGCTCGGGCTTTTGCCTACACCCCGAAAGTCACTGCTATCGCCAGCGCCGCCACACCTCCACTGACGTCACAGGCTGACACTTGCCTATACAGAACCTTCAAACAAGACCTCTGGTGCCCTGCAGATCAGCTTGATTATGGAACCTCCTTATGCCTCCCTATGACTTCTTTGACACTCTCCCCACCGCACCGACAGGTAAATCTCGCTGACAAGTTGCCGCTACGCACTCGTTGCCCTCTTGGACATGGTGTGAATGTCTCGAGCATCCAACGGCTGATAGAGCGTCTTGGGTCTCGTCTGCTTCATGGTGTACATTCGGTCGCAGAGCAGTTTCATGCACTGGAGCAACTCATCTGGGCTTGCATAGTCTCGAACGCCAAGGATCTGCACCAGATCTTTGTCATTGAGTCTAATGATGACATACTCGATGCATGCCGCTTCACCGATGTTGCAGCGCCTTGCTTCTGCCAGTTTGTCGTAGGAGTACGCTTCGACACTTTCGTGGCGCTCCTTTCTCAAATCCATATCCCGGAATGTACGTTGAAAACTGGATGCCGAAGGAAACGCCCTTTTTATTTCAGTTTTCTAGTCGGCCCAAGTTCATTGGACATCTGTGAGACCATCGTACCATGTTTTTGCGACACCCTGGAGCTTCATGAGGGCGAAGCAAATGGTCTGCTGATCGCTCCAACTGTAAGCTGCAGCCATATTGTCCACTTTGTTGAGCCACATCTCGACCGTTGGCTGATCATGCAAAAATGGGTCGAATATCGCCATCTGGATCGCAGCCTGCATCAGCACCTGGAAGTCGAAGGCACTGGGAACGGGCACTGCTTCGTTGGGGCTATCCATGTCGTGGCAGCTTGCCGTTGCAGCATTCATGGATCCCCTTTCGACGTTGGGCTGCGTCTCGTCTTCGTTCTGTACGCTGTCGTCGTTAGCCGAGTGAGCCAGTCGTGATACCTCGCCCTTGGGTCCTCCATTCGTTGTCTTTGAATGTCATCGTGGCTTTTCGTGGCCGAATCACTTCAGAGACACTCATTGAGGAGGGTAGCTGGCTGCAATCCCACTTCTGAAAAATGTTCTGTAGTCGACACAGCCGTTAACATGGAACAGATTCATTGTCCCTTCGTTTGACAGCACTCGCTCGAACGGCGCGCAAGACACACACTGCCCGAAAAGGGTCCGTTTCGGTGGCGGCACGGTCCATTCGGTCCCTTTCAGCACACCCTCTCCCACCAGATGTCCGAGGTCGGAATGGCCGAGTTACCCGAGGGTGGCTTCATAGCGGAGCAGAGCTCCCCCCGTAGAGTCCGAGGCGGGAGCCCGGAGAGGGTCTGAGCGCATTCCGTTTGTGGGCCGAATGTGCGTGGCGTCTCTGTTGACAACAGGTGGAAAAAGAAGACTGGACAGGAGCCGTGTGCCATGAACGCTCGGGCTTCGAGTTTGTCTCGGAGGTAGAAGAGTAAAAAGCGATTGGTTCGGGTCCTGTCTCGTAATTATGTTCCATGTGCTCTGGACCCTATCTCTGTACCTTTAACTGCACACCCGTGAATACAGTTGGCTTAGATATTCTCACTCTTGATGACTGAAGGAGGGAAGCAAGAAAACAGGTGAAGGCTTTCAAAGGAAACTTTATACGGTGTACTTAAGTGTTTTGAGATTAACTGAACTTGGGGTTTTTGCAGCAACAACAAATGTGCTCAGCAGTTATCAAAGATCAGAATGACCATCACTCAGCTGGTCTGAACATTAAAGGTTGCAGTGACACCCTAGAGGTAAAGAGAATATCTGCAACACCTGTGATAACTTCAGACATGACGTCTGACGGGTGACACAAAGTTGTAAGCCACGTAGTTACTTGAAAACTCATTTATTGACACATCAGGTTACGTGCCCACTACACTGTGATGAATAAAAAATAAGGGAGCCACTTAATGTCCACCTTTAAGAGTGGGACATGATGGTGTTACTGCCTCCCATCTGCAGGTCTCGTTGCAGCTCTGGCTCGTGTACATGCACTTTGCCACTTGCTTAATCACTGTTCTAATTTTTTACTCTGTTCTCTCACATATATTCATTAGCATGCAGTCATATGCTACTACATTATGTGAAAGATCACCCAACAAAGATATAAAGGCCCACTTTATCCAACCATGCATCGTGCTTTCTAAGCCTTTTCTTTTCTTCTTAACATGCAAAATATTCTGAAAGAAATGTCTGGCTAAGCAAGTGGGAAATGGGACACTGCATATGATGGCAGTGTTGTTTTTCTTACTTACTCATGCAGCTCTAGAAGCAGGTGACTATAACGTAAGTACTGATGTAAATGTTTACTTATTGTCCCTTGGCTTGTTTCTGGTCCATGGTGTGTTATTCATAATGCTTTACCACTTTGTGTGTGCCTTGTTCAAACTACTGTACTAGGCTTTCCTTGTAAGAAAAATGGTATTAACAAGAATGATCATAAGTAGTATAACAAATATCTTAATGCTTTAAACTGATGCTGTCATCATTATCAGAGATGCCTGGCAAATTTACTGAATTTACGTTCCCCACTGGTCTTGTATTCACCCGTTCTTCAAGAGTCTTATCAGGAACCTATGTATAGCTTCTCTTCTTTTTTTTTTTTTTTTACATGCAAAGGCTTTGTAGGGGAAAATGTGTCGCACCGCCATTGCACTTTGCTGAGGAGTGCCAGCCTTCTATCAAGCATGTCAGCTTTGACTGAATGCCCTGCACATATTTTTGTGCACACGCCCGATGCCTCATTGTTACAATATCTGTGCTGATGGTGGTGCTGCAGTTCTTTCTTTGACAAATTGGAGCATAATTTGCTGCTGAGGGCCATCTATCCAAATGCTTATCTGGCAAGCATGAAGCTCCTTTGCAGTTCTCTGGTTTACAGTAGCATTGAGCTGTAGTGTAGTGAGCCTTCATAACATTTTAAATGGGTGATCAACAGTGGTGGCATTTCTTTTCTCTTAGACTGAGCTTAGTCCTGGCCATGGTAAAGTTTCATTGCAGGCAATATGCAGAAGTGCTTTGTTCTGATATTTTGGTATTTGTTTTGCAATATTAAAATCGGCCCTCCACTGTGCTGTATCTCTTGGCCCATATGTTATTTTTACAGATTGAAATGTATCTGTCTTTTAATAAATTATTGTTAAATTATATCTGCTTGTAACAGATTCCCAAGACAAGTGTCCTTTACTATTTTGGTAAAATTTGTCTTTGACTGGTCAAACTCCAACTATGTTTCAGGCAATGCATGAGTGTGTTTATTTCTAAATCGGGTCACGCAAAGCATTTTGTCGAACTAGTTGGTGCATGTCAATAAATAAAGAAGCGCCAACACAAATGCAGACAAGACAGTGACATGGACGAGCACTTGTCTGTGTCACTCTTGTTTTCATTTATGTTGGTGCTTTATTTTTTCAAGCAGCTGTTGGTCAATGTCATTCAAAGGCAACAGATGCCTGCCTCTTAAGGCACTGTAAAGGCTGCTGTGAGGTTGAGTCAAAGAATTTTTACTGTGCTCTTCGATTCTTTCTCAGGTACTCTTAGACGCTGCAATTTTTTTCGCATCTTATTCATTACAACAGGGTTTACCGAATTTAATATATCTTAGTGCTGCCTCCTTCAGTCATACCACTGGTTCAGCCTTGCTTAAGACGACATTGAAGTTAAGAACACGCACATGCTGTGGGTTCTGTGCATGGCAAGTTTTTCCTCTCCACTAGTAGTTACATGCCACTTGTCACATCAACTGAGATCGCATTCAGTTGTGTTCCAGAGGAAAAAAAACAAACAACTATGGCATAGTTATAATGACATGCCACCACTATGAGGTGCGCAGCTTATGCTGCTGGTAAGATTCCTTCTTCTCGCCAACAAACACCCCTGATCATTAAAAAACACTGTTACTTCATGAGGAAAGGTTTTATAGCATGGAAAATGAGTAGAAGTGATTCTTGTATTCCGTGTTGTATCTGACACTGCGCACAGTAGGTGTGGATTGATATGCTGTTTTGAATACCCAGAGGAGGGGCTCCATGGATGAGGTCACACTCCTTCAAGTTGCTTCCAGACAGTGGAGCTTCGGCCGCATGCCGAGTGTTGCCTTACTTGGAGCACAGCGAAAAAAATTCTCAGCTTTGCCATTCACTTTTAGGTCGTATTTCGCTCAAAAGTAAAATTTATTGGTAATATTTTTTTTATGCTGTCTGAGCGCAGTGCTTACCTGATTTGATTCAGTCAGATTTATTTTTAAATCTTGATTGCATATAGTGTTACGATTCAGCACCTAACCCAACTTCGGTACATTACTGGCATTGAGCATTTGTTCAGCAGGGCTTCCTTTGTAAAATGCACCACCTTGTTTGAAGCATTTTCAAAGCTTTGTAAGGGGTATGTCATCGATACACATCCGTCTGCTGCATTCCTTAGCCTGCGATTGCCTGCAATGACGATTTTTTGTGTACAGAATCATAGTGATGCTGGGCCAATGCAAGCATCTTTTTTGGTGATGTAGAACATTTCCCTACCTTCTGCCAGGAGGTTGGAAACCAAAAGGAGCATGAAAACAACGATGCAGACAATGGGTGCTGGCTTTCAAATTTATCTTGAAATAAGTCACTACAGGGTATATATGTGAATCAAGCTACCAGTTGCCAATTAGCTATTGTGTAAGAGGGTTGTACGCAGTACACATTCAAGTGAGATTTGATAAACAAGTGTTTGGAAAACATTAGAAACTGAAAAGAACAAAATTCAAAGGCATGCCTCATGCCAAAATTTTGCTCAGACATAAGTTGCTCATTTGTGCCTGTTGCAGCCATAAGCTATGTTTCTATGTGCAGCCCTCTTTTGGCATTTGCATGCATGTTTGTGACAGCACCATTTCTGTGTGTATCTTCTGCACTGCTGATTTCCAATTCTTAAAGGGTGCTAGCATTGTCAAATGGTGTTTGACTAAGCACTGCCAGCTTTGAGCCGTTTTCGAGCATTACTACTGCCAATTTTTTGAAGCCAAGACCAAGTTAATTTTGATGATTCGACTTTGTGATGGTGCTTGGGCAGCCTGCCCTAGGTATTTTCGTAAGCTGGAAGTGTGGCGAGGGACCTACTTTTTCCATGAAATTTTGCCCCAAGGAAACTAGGCGACAGTGCAACGGTATGCTTGTACTTACTGAAAACTGCTTGTTACCTGGCACTGGCAGCACTAGGTGTCAAACCTTCCCATGTGCAACATACTCACACTGAAACTGTCAAACCCCCGCCTTTACGGTCAACACATGCGTGGGATCCCCTTTACGATTACCCGTCACCCCTGTGAAGTTTGAGAACACAGTTAAAATTTAGGCCGGTCAACCCTGAAGTATGTGTGTCAGTGTGTGACTGAGGAATAAGTTCAAGAAAGTCACTTTCTTTTACAAACAATTGAATGTTTATAGATAGTGGTCCAAATTACACTGCATAATAATAGAGTACAATAAAAAAAAAAATGCCACGACAAGATAGTGATAAAAGACAACTCTTGACAATCAACAAAACACTGCAATAAGAAGACTATAAAGATAACAAGGCAAGTATTCATATATAGTAAGGGCATGAGTTACACAGAAAATGCAGCAAGAAAACTACCAAGACAGATCAAGGTTAATTAAAGGCAAAAAACAATATTCTATTAGCCGACAGTCTGTGGCAAAAAGGAATTCTCATGGCTTTTTTGTTAGATGAGGCGTCAAAGTCGCCGAGTTGATCGCAAGCTCGATGAAACAGAAGACACTTTCCCAGAGCGGCCGTGAGAGGCCCGGAAGACTGAATCTTCGCAGAGCGCAGTGCCACAGGTGTGCTGCGGTGTTCCTTTTTATACTCTCGGCTGGTTGTGCTGTGGCCGCGTCAAGGACACACGGTCGCTGCCCCGAACATCATGTCGAAGCACGCTCGGAGGAGCGAGGAGATCCCGTAAGTTTCACTCTATATGCGAGGCAGGAGATCCTGTAATTTCAACTCTATAGGTGAGGCAGCTTGTGACAGAAACTTTTGTGCTGTTTCAGTTGAACCGATTCCTCTACTGCTTAGATTGAATGCAACAGTTGTTGCTGCCCATCACAGATTGCAAATTGTTTGCACGCATAAGGTTGTGTTCCTGCATGCTAGGGATTTTCTGTGCATCAGATAGCTCTGGTGGTGATAAAGAGTCTGAACAGTATACACAAACAAGCCCAGTCCTTAGATGTAATAATAACAATAATGGTTCACAGGAAAGGAAAGGCCCAGTATCTGTCACACTTGTTGTGTTGTCACACATCGAGCCGGGAAGTGCGACGGCCCGTTGCGCTCAACCCAGCGTTAATCTCGCTCGCTTTCGCCGCAAGCGCACACATATCGTTGCAATGCTTAGATGGGATTCTGACTTGGAGGCGTTCAGTCGTAATCCCACGGATGGTAGCTTCGCACCACCGGTCTCTCGACCCAAGCACGTGAACCAAGTGTCCGAATCTGCGGTTCCTTTCGTACTGAACAGAATTACTATCGCAACGACCAGTCATCAGTAGGGCAAAACTAACCTGTCTCACGATGGTCTAAGCCTGAACCCCCCCTCCCCCTCTTGCCTTAAGAGAAGGGAGGGGGTGGAAGTGGAAAGAGAGAAAGGGGTGTCGTAGTGGAGGGCTCCGGCGTAATTTCGACCAGTTTTAATATACACTGACATCGCACAATATATGGGCACCACTTCATTTCTCCTCCATTGAAATGCAGTCGCCGGTGGTCGGGATCGAACCCGGGAACTCCAGCACAGTAGTCTAGCGTCTTACCACTGCACCACTGCGGAGGCATTGATTATAGTGTCTGCTAAATAGTAGAGCCACGTGAATCTCAATAGGCAGGAAAATATATCAAAACCATGTCGCACTTCCTTTCAGATAGCCAATCTACCTCAACCTCTATGCTGGCGTATGACCCTCTGTGGCAACATCGCTCTAAAAAAAGGCATCCAATTGTCTGTCTTTGACTGGTGGATGATGTGCTGACATAAACCAGACATGTGCTATGTCATCTGTCAGTCTCGCTAGCACTTTTCTGACATGAAGAAGCTATTTAGTTGCTTGTACTATTACATGTATGTTTCAGCATGTCCTATATGCTGTGCCTTTTGCACAACCACATGCTTGGAAGACACACACTAAAGAAACAGAGAGAAAGGTTAATTTGTTCATTATTCTAAAATGTGCACCTTCAGTCTCTTACAATGGCTGCCAAACAGATGCTAATGATGCAATTCTGTAAGTTATTTAAAGCTAACATCCATATGTTTATCAGTAAATCATTTCTTTCACACCAATTCAGTGCTGGGAGCATGTTCAATTTAACTGCACTGTCTGTTGCATTGTGTCAGTAGCACCAGATGTGCAGAGTCTATCACACTTGTCGAGCGATCGCACAGTGTGGTGCGGAAGGAACCTGAAATTCTAAAGGAGCTACTGGCTTTCCCTGATAATACTTGCACTCGCAGGCAGCCGAAAATACTTGTGAACAGCACAGATACAAGCTCCTTGCCAAATGGAAAAAATCTATAATAGTTCACTTAATCTGCTCTGCAGAGAACTCCTCGAGCGCTCTAGGCAAGTGTGATCGACACTGAATACTGCCAGTTAGGCTAACAGATACATATAATCATTTACATCAATTCATCTTCAGTACAAATACAAAACATATATTCTTGCTTATTATTCTCATTTTGATTAAACTGCTGCAATTTCACTGACTTTCAGGATGATATATGTTATGTCAAGTTTGTTAGAAGTTTTTAGCTACTACTGATGTTCGACAGGCACACTCAAAAATAGGCAAAGAAGGGGCGGGCACCTGTTTCCCTTGCTTTGTGCTGCCCTTTGCTAGAGTATGTTGTATGTATTATTACGGGCCTCGCTGCCTATGACCCATGACCACAGTTAGTCGCGATGTTACCTCGGGCGTAATACCTTACAGTGATTGTAAGCAGCTACAGCAGCCGTGGCCAATACGCTAGCGCAGTCGTACGTAGTCAAGCAATAGAGAGTTTTAGTACTACGTAGTGAGCGCTACGTACATACAGCCCAGGTATTTTGCGGAACGCTACGCCACGGTCGCGTACATGCCACAGGAAGACTTTTAGTAGAGCGGAAGCATATACGTACGCAGGGGTCTGAAAGCTAACGCGGCAAGAGTAGCGGCCTGTGGAGTGCCATCTCGCAGCCATTCAAAAACTGAATTTTCCAGTGCAGGAACTCCTGCTTCTTTGTTTCTCCTACAGGCGAGAGATGGAACCCATGCTGCAAAGATGCTGATTTGGTTCGGCATTGTCGCAGAGGATGAGGATATAATTAATAGCCTTAACAGAATCGGAACACTACCCCAGAAAACATAGTAGAAAACGAAAATTAACAATACAACCCCGTGCAAATTTTAAATCCGAAGAAGGAAACCGTTTTTCCGAAAGAAACAATGTCATGCCAAAGCAGTTTTCCGAGGTAACAGTGTGCCTATGATGTCATCATTCAGTGCAAAGTAACTATGAACCTCGGAGAATACGCTGCGAAACTATACGAAGTCTCATTAGAGAGGCGGAGTATATTTGAAATGCCACGAAACGTTTGCCGTAAAAGTGGACACCATGGCCCATAGGCAAAGAAAACTTACCAAAATAATTTTCCGGTTTAGGCCAGCCCCAATGAACACTGCAGATGGTTAAAAGTTAGCGAATGTTTTGAAGAAAAAGTATGACAAAATATGCTACGGCTTTTTTGTAGCCAAACAATATTTAACGCGCCTCGATGAATCTGCGTTGTAAAAACCTACATAGGCCTGAAATTTAGCTGTCTGCTCTTCCGAAAGTTTCAACCTCTTAAAGGCGGCCGCACAAATGATACAAGCGTTTAAGCTAAAAGTAGTCATCGCTCGGCACAAAAAACGAACCATGCACAACAGCAGACGACCAACAGTTCGTCTGCTCACGCGAATGTCATTCGCAGTCGCCGGCGTCGTCTGCGATCGAGTAGAGTGTCGGCTGCGCCGCCGTCTGCTACAATGGACCGTTCCCTTCCGAAGTTTAAAAATGCCTTTTGAATGTAATTTTGTCTATGGGCTGATTACTTTGAATGAAAGGTATTAAGAAAATTTAGTACATGTGGCAGGTGTACACGAAAAGCTTCCGCGATTAAGAGAAGCACCCAGCGCACAGCGAGCGTGTGTGCGGTATGTACGGCTTCACAACATATATTTTAGCGGCGTTTATAAATAGATTACCCGCGGAATGACTCAGCATACTTTGTCACACATTTATTCAAAGCACTCGCCAACATTTAATGACAAGCAGCCTCCATTGATACTGTACTAAACAAGAAAGATACTGCGGTAAGTTGTGTTTACATGTTTTCTAAGGGCCTTACCAGCTCGTACCCCTATAAGTCACGCAGCGTTATAGAGATACTCCGCCTTTAAAATGACATTTCATATTTTCGCAGTCTGTTCTAGCATCTTTGTAGTTGCTCTATACCAAAAATAAAATCATAGGTGCCCCCGTGAAGACATAAAATGGCTTTGAAATCTTTCGCTTCCACATATTGTCATAGGTGGTAAGCCTATACATTTCACCCCCAGTCTGCGGCGGGGTCGCGAGCGCTCCATTTGTGTGTGAATACGGCATTTGTCTATAGGTGTAAAGCCCACAGGAAACTTGGTACTTACTGCTTCAAGTTTCAGAGATCCTGGCGACGAAATACACCAGCTAGAAGTTCGAGCGTTCGCGCAGCGCATTCATAGAAAACAATTTGTGCGTCGAATAAGGCAATCCGCGCCCTCTACTGTGGAGCAACAAATGAATTAGAAGTTTTTAATTCTTGCGAAATGTCAAATTGCTTGCAATGAAAAGAAACAAACACCCGCTGCGTGTTTGCTGCTTATCATGCGCGGCCATATAGCCAAACGTGTCTGTCGAGCTTTCTCATACGCGAGAGCAACACGCAGACGGTTCAGCGAATGAACGCAGAAGTAGGGATTTCTGTGTACGCGAGAAACATATACGCAGTACGCAGGCCGCCTACGTACGCAAGGGTTCTGCGTATGCTTACGTACTGTCACCCGCAAAAGTTTGCGGGATCTCCAGCGCGTGGCTGAGCGGCGGGAGACTGCATTCCTGCGCCATCTGCTGTCAAAGAGCACGGCGTCGAGGCTCACGGAAATGGCGCGCCAGGGGCGCTTTGCGCATGCTGTCCTTTCTTCGCTATCAAGCATGTCTCGTCACTAGCTTCCCCGTGATGCGCTTTTGCCACTCGCGGCAGCCGCTGATGCGCCGCGTCATCATCGTCGCGTGTCTGCTTTGGCGGGTAAGATGAACGACGAAGCAAGCCGGTGTGTTTTGCTCGACGCGCAACGTTGTCACGGGGAAGCTAGTGACGAGACATGCTTGATAGCGAAGAAAGGACAGGCATGCGCAAAACGCCCCTGGCGCGCCATTTCCGTGAGCCTCGACGCCATGCTCTTTGACGGCAGATGGTGCAGGAATGCAGTTTCCCGCCGCTCAGCCACGCGCTGGAGATCCCGCAAACTTTTGCGGGTGACAGTACGCAGTACTAAAACTCTCTAATATAACGATGCGCCAATTATCGGCAAGAAGCATGCTAGCATCTTGTAAATCGCAACCTAAAAACAATCTGGCACTACTGACCAAACGACACACAGGCGCGAGCGATCGGCAGCCTGGTTGAGAGTGGTCAGCGCTGGTAGAACAGCAGCTAACACGCACGACGCAGCACAATCACAGGCTTACACTGATCGTAAAAGGGCAAACGCGGTGCACAGGCACGAGCGATCAGCCTGGTTGAGAGTGGTCAGCTTTGCGCTGGAAGAACAGCTGAGACACTCACGGCGCAGCACTATCCCAGGCCTTACACTGATCGTAAAAGAGCAAACGGCGCACAGGCGTGAGCGATCGACAGCCTGGTTGAGAGTGGTCACCGTTAGAACAACAGCTAAGACACGCACGGCGCAGCACAATCACGGGCCTACACGGTTAAAACAACAGCCCAGAAAAGGCACCCCACGCCGGCACGCATTATTTAACGATACTAACGGCGCCAAAACACCAGGCAAACGCAGCGGAGGTCTGCCATTACTATGATTGAACCCACCAGCGCATTATAAGCGAGTTGGCCGGCGCCCGGTTTTGTTTAACACAGTTGTCAGCTGGTCAGCTGTTGTCATATACCGGCCGCGCCATTGACAGCACATTTTTTTATATCTCCTCAAGTCTTAGTTTTAAATTTCATATTTGAAATGTTCTTGACCCCTAAGGGCGCCTTTAAAAGCGAAAACAGAATTGCGCCGGAAGTGCGCCATAGCACTGTGTAAAGAGGCCGCGGAAAGTCAGGGCCACTTCCGTCCCGTCTAATTTTCCCAAGCGGGGGCGAAAGGAGGAAAGAAAAAGCTGGGAGGAGGACTTCTCCCTCGCGCCTAAATTTTCCCCTCGCACTGACGGCGCCGCCGACTGCGCTGCCGAGCTTGCTCCGTCCTCGCGTGAACCGCTGTAGCCGTTACGACTCCGCTCGTTTTGAATTAGAACAGTCGTCTGCGTCGGTCGTCGGCGTAGTCTAGCGCTGTGAATTCTCTGCGTGTTGGCTTATCGGCCAAAGTCGCGATTTTTCGTCGCGGTTCTTTTACTCTGTGCATCTCATTCCTGCTGGCTCTTCGCCCCTTCGTGTGACGAGAGACTTGTCTGCGTGCACCTCCAGTTCCGTGGACCCATCTCGTCTGCTGATTGTGCTGGCCATTACAGTCGGCGATACCCGCTGTGTTTCGTGTTGTTGAACTTGTTACCTTCATGTACTGTGGAGAGACGTGCGTTTCGAAGAAGACGGTTCTTCCAGGAAGGGTAGTGTAAATTTTTAATCATGCATTTTGGTTATGTATAGCACAGTGACGTGATTACTTGCATCAAATACCAAACTAGGTAACTAGAACGCAGGTATTTGCTCATGTTTCTACATTGCTTTGATGGTATGGAATGCGTAGGATGAATATGTGCATCATTTATTTAATTTCATATCAACTGTACACATGCTGACAGAAGCAGTGCCGGCAAACTGGGTTATTTTGTAGTGATAAAGCAAGCATGCAAGATTACAATGTTAGCGCAGAACACATAACACTACTGTAAACTGTTAGCTATGTAAAGTGCGTGTGTGTGAGGGATACCTTGTCGCATCTTTTCATTTTCTGTTTCACATGCACTTAATAAAAATGGGAGACGATATCTGCTGTTCTCTGTGCTATTTCTATACTGCGGTCGGGTACACTTGCTCGCGAGCGCCTGCGCCCTCGAGAGCGCTATGCTTGTGTTTTTTCTTTCCATCACACTGTTCCTGCCGCGAGCCGGTTGCGCCGCGGCAGAACGATGATGCGGTAGAAAATCCACGGGCAGAGCGTTTTCCCGGGCACGGGCGCACGCGAGCGCGCGACTCGCGCTGCTTGAAGCAACCTACTGACACCCCCTTCAGCGCACCGTTTTTTTGGACCAGTCCGCTATACGGCCTCCCCCGTCAAGTCCATTTTTTACGCGCCCCCTCCCGCTGTAATCCTCTAATGGGGAGTTTGGCGCTAGCGTCTGTAATTCGTGGCCGCTGGGAGGTATAGGGAGTTTCACACCCCTGTGTAAAATCCCTTGATAATTTGAAAGTAGCGACACTCTCCTCCGCGCCGCGCTTTCCTCCTCAATTCTCCTCGCGCGGCGGCGGCGAGCGCTGCGCACGACACGCTTTTTCCCCTTGACGCCCGCCGTCCGGCCGCAGCAGTGAGTGAAGCGCGAGCTTTTGGGCCAGGTCTGCGCTCCAGGAGTGCACAAAATTTTTGAAAAATTGCGAGAAAAGCATTGAGAATGCCGAAAGTAAAGTTCGTGAATTGATTGGTTTCTTCTTAGAACTGTTTGAATGGGGAATACTGATAAACAAAGCTTTCAGGCGAGTTCTGTGCTACAGACACTTTTCAATCTCATGATAAGGTTTTACTTTGTGCACTTAATCTAGTACTGCCTCTGACTTTGTGTTTGTTTTTTTTAGAGCGTGAAATCTGTCACCGCGGTAAAACTTCGGAAAATGATCCAGGCTGGTGCTTTGAACTTCAAGATTAGAGAAGGTTAAAGCAGGACTATTTCGCTACTGTCAAGCTATCTCTCTAAGCATAGTATATGTCACGCGATCAACCATGAGATTGGATTATTGGTTAATTGTACATGTGTTTCGATCAATTACTGGGCCAAATTAATTGATATTTAGTAAATTGCAATTAAAATCTAAATTTTAGCTACAACACCGAACCGTATACCTTTGGAAAGCTTAGGCCAAGTGTAATGGCACTGTGCTAGTTAGCGATCCACGATAATCTGCGTTCATTAGTTCATTTTGTATAAAACCAAATTTTGAGCTGTTCCTTGCTGCTTCGAGGCAAGGAACAGGTTTGCCACGGCAGTCTTGATATGATGCTGATGAAGGAATTAAATAATTTTATGAGTACGCGGCCCCTCACTGACTTCGCGTGTGGTTAAAAGACAGCAGGGTACACTGAGAGAAGTGGTGGGCCCTATTGCCGATACACTGAAGTTCTGGGGCAAGCATGCTGTGGTCTCATGCGCTGTGTAAAAGAGCTTGATTTCATTGAACGCAGCAATCAAATAAAAAAATTACAAGGAAATGAGAAAGCATATAACTGCCAATTCATTAACTATCGCTATCCTATCTATCACTATATCTACTAATGCCAGAGACCTATCGTAACTGTCACTATCCGCAACGAACACTATCACCTCCCTATCCGGGCCTATTACTATAATTTACTGTTATTATCCGTAACAGTCACCATCATTACCTATCACTATTCATAACCATCACTATTTAGTCTGATGCCCTCCCATGACCCATTGATATACTTCAATTTTCATTGACTTACGTTGTCAGTCATATCTCTATTATCTCATAATATCTGACGAGACAACTATACATTGACTTTTAATTCTTATACTTTCTTGTTTTCTCATAAATGGAGGTGGGAAAAGAGCAAGCCACAGAAATAACTGACTACTATCAGCGCGAGATCCATGTCTCTGTTGAGGAGGCTTCCTTTACTTCAGGACAGGTCGGTGAGAGAACATTGATGGAACTGCGTTTGGCCTGTTTTTTTTTTCGAGTTCGTGTAATATTGGCGGCTCAAACTGGTCTTCAGTGAAATGTAGCTAGAACATAGAGCGATGAGATAATTACTCAGGCTAGGTGAAAAAAAAATCTTCTTGCATACAATTGAAATGAGTAATATGTTACAGTGTTAAGAATTGTTGCTCGCAAAATGTTCCCCTATTTTTACATAATAACTATAATCATTATTGATTGTTTAAGTTTCGTAAATACAGAAAATTGATGCAATGATTCCGGCTGATTTGACATCGATGGGATAACTTTTCTCGCAATAAATGAATACGCGGAATCGCGCTTTCGTGCACATTGGCCGTATCCCTGATAAAACGAACGCATATTTTTTAACCCACGCGTGCGTCGAAGCATGGCAAGACACATTCAAGAATTGAAAAAAAAAAATGCCGCACGACCTAACTAGTGCAGATTACCCGCAATACCTCGGGTTTACTTGCCAAAGAGTTTTTCAGGGCCAGCATTCATTGCTCCCGAGTAACCGACGCACACTACAAGTACAAGCTGGAAAGGCTAGCTCCTCTACAAGCCCGAATTTTGATTTTTAGTGAAGGAGGCCAGGGATCCTAGCATAATCGTGACAAATGCAATCGAGAAACTAAATTTCCAGTTATTTCTGACAGCAAAAAGCAGATTATAGCGCCCTGTTTCTGACAGTACAGAAGTCGAAGCGTGTTAAATGATGGAGCCTTGGAGCCTGGCAGAATATTCAGCATGCTGCAGAGGACAACCTTATTTTTATACAATGAACATGCTGCCGCCGCAAAAATATTGAGGAGCAAGCAGGAATAAAAAACGCAGCGTCAGGTGACGCGTTATTACGGGGAGTGAGAAAGGCACCCACGTCGCAAACAACTCTGTTGTTTCTAGGAATAAACGTCTTTCGACTAATCTTGTGAATCCATTGACTCGTGCGCAAGCCGTCACGCTTGCCTTGAGATATCATGAATACCGCATAACCATCTTCAGGCCGCTTGCTGCAGTTGTACACGCAACAGCACGGCATAGAGCTTGCACGCTGCAATAAAAGCACAGCACGCAATATTCGCTCGCCGAGACTAGGAGAAAAATGGCGCGAAGGAAAAAGAAAACACAAGGAAAACGCCGGACGCGCGTCGGTTTCCAATGGCAACGGCAGGGAGACCAATCGTCGCTCAGGAAATCGGGCGGAGAGCCGGCCTTCAGCGAAGGGGAGCGCAAGGGGCGAGGAGGTCGCGCGGCGGCGGCAAAGTTCAATCGTTGGCGTAACTTTCAAAGTATCAAGGGGCTTTAGCACTGTGCAGCCAATAGCGCGATAGCAGGCCGCGGAAAGTCAGCGGCACTTCCGTCCCGTTCTCCCAAGCGGGGGCGAAAGGAGGAAAGAATAAGCTGAGAGGACTTCTCCCTCGCTCCCCTGGCACTGACGGCGCCGCCGACTCCGTTGCGTGACTTGCTTCGTCCTCGCGTGAACCGCTCGTTTTGAATTAGAACAGTCGTCTGCCTCGGTCGTCTGCGTAGCCTAGCGCTAATTCTCTGCGTGTTGGCTTATCGCCAAAGTCGCGATTTTTTGTCGCGGTTCTTTTACTCTGGGCATCTCATTCCTGCTGGCTCTTCGCCCCTTCGCGAGACGAGAGACTTGTCTGCGTGCACCTCCAGTTCCGTGGACCCATCTCGTCTGCTGATTGTGCTGGCCATTACAGTCGACGATATCCGCTGTTTCGTGTTGTTGAACTTGTTACCTTCATGTACTGTGGAGGGACGTAAGTGCGTTTTGAAGAAGACGGTTCTTCCAGGAAGGGTAGTGTAAATTTTTAATCATGCATTTTGGTTATGTATAGCACGATGACATGTGATTACTTGCATCAAATACCAACCACTAGGTCGCGAGAACACATGTATTTGTTCCATGTTTCTACATTGCTTTGATGGTATGGAATGCGTAATGTGACCATATTCTATGGACCCCAAAGTGAAATGGGGGGGGGGTAGGTTGGTAGGTAGGTACAAGACCATTTAGAAGTCACATTTTTATTCAAACATGCGAAAGCCATTTTCGTTTTCTTGAACAGCCTATGCAAAACGTTTATGCATTTACCTTTGTTAGGACTTCTGGCTGGAATGTATTCTCTTTAGCCCATCTTTCTTTTTGCAAAGATGCCCAAAGTACTGCTCGCACGTCATGCATACATTTACCTTAAGCACAAGCATGGCTTTTAGTGTGGCTACTTTAAGCTGTGTTTTCTCTGCAGTCCATATTTTGTTCATGAGAGAAAACACCCTCTCTACCGGTGCATTTGTACCTGGCAGGCACATGCAGTACTCCAACACTGCCTTTAGATTTTCACAAGGCACATCACGTTCCTCGAAATGCCTGAGAATCTCCACCCAGTGTTCCCCGACAGATGCTTTCTGAGTCTTCCATTCCTTAATTTTTTTCAGTGGTCACATAATGTGAAACATTGTTGATCTCATCGAACATTGCATTCTCGTCAACAGTGACATGATTGAACTCCAAAACTACGAGTTCTATAGTTTGCTGCACATAATCCCAGCGTTGTGATGACCCAAGCGAGGCCCATAGAAGGCTTCTGACATCGTCAAACTGCTGACACCATCGGTCAAGGTACGACGCGCACGTTGCGTAAAACTTCACCACGGTATTCACTACCTGTTCTCTTCGAACTTCTCCCTGTTCTTCGAGCACTGTTGCCCTTGAGCGCACACTTGATGGTAGAAATGATTGCTCAAATGGTTCTTGCACTTTGGCTTGCAGCTGTCTTAGGGCACTGTAGACTTCGACAGCTGTCTTCGTGTCTCCTTCGATTTGGAGCACAGTAGCTTCAAACATAGCAGCTCGACTGTGCAGAAAATAGAGCCAGAGCTCTCCACACGGGTCTTCGAAAAATGACTTAATAATGAGGGAAGGGCACTTGTCTATCGACAAAAAATATGCCTTTAGAGCAGGAAAGAGCTTTAGGACCCTCTCAATGGCTGGCATCAATGCCAACCACTGGTCGCACTATATCTCAGAAGCCGCTGGTACTCCACTGATTCGAAGTCTCAAAACTCATTGAAAGACTCCACCCCGACAGTGTAGATGTAAAAATACGAGTAGATTTTCGCAATCGCAGCCTCAACATCCAATGGCAGGCAATCGGCAGCAGTCTGCACGGTGTTGTGTACTATGTGCGCAGCGCAGCCAATTCCAATGATCTTGTGATCCATAGAACCTTGTAACCTCGAGAAAACATTGTTCTTCCCATTTCGTGCAGCATCACCAAAGTTGCAATTAGCGTTGTTGGCGCTGAAAGCAACCAGTTTTGATGTGACTTGGTTGGCTTCGAGTGCATCCATAATATACGGACTTACCATGGCTGAAGTCTCACCTGGCAAGTTGCTAATCTGAAGGAGCTTCGTCTGCACTCCTACAGAAGCGGTGAAGTAACGCACCATTATCGGCAGCACCTTCAAATCCTTGTGGTTAGTCGCATCACAGAAAACTGATATGAATTTAGCCTTTTGTAGGTCAGTCCTCAATTCTTCCTCTGCAGATGGGGCAAGCACATTCAAAGCAATTGCTTCTGCCTTTGTGCGAGCACAGCAAAATTTTTTTATTGAACAATTTCTGCACGAACTTTGAAGTGCAGTCCATTGATCGGAAGCTGTGGTTGTGAGCGATCGTGTGGAAGGTGAATACAGCCGCTGAAGCAGCGAGTTGGAGCTCCTTTTCCCCAGCACATTCCGGTCTGAAGAACCGGGTGACTGCACTGGAACTAGCAGCAGCCGATACGCTCTGCTTGTGCTTGACCGAGCTGATGTCTTTTGTTATGTCCGAATGTCCACCGTGAGCAACCGAAAAGTCTGCCCCACATGCATCACACCGCACATCCACCTCTGACTTAGTCGTCTTGATGAATGGATACTCTCTTCCCAGCTGCTCAGTAAATTTGCACTTGCGTTTCAGCATTTTTGCTCACAATACGACGAAACTTCAAGCCGAAAACTCAAGAACAAAGCCACCATAATGCGCCGTCGACAAAGGCGGTCGAGACGTTTGACTTTAATTATGGCTATCGCTCGCTGTACAACGCAAGCCAAGCCTTCGAGCCGTAAGCAGCACTAGCACGGACACTAGCACAGAAGCAAGCCTTGTGCCGGTCCAGTCTATCCCACGGACAGATGGTGCTGCCACACTGTGATAGTTAGGAAGCCTACATGTTTGCACTGCCGCCCGGCGGCGCACATGTAGGCTTCCTAGTGATAGTCAAAGCACAAAGCTTCGTTGGCTTCGTCGCTTCGTTTGGGCACGGCTGGTCTCGAGGGAGAGAGCAAGAAGAGAGAAACGCGCTCTCCCTCGAGACCGGCCATGGTTCGGGAAAGCCAAAGCGGGACAAAACGCCATCCCAGAAGCACCTCGGTGGGACACCGGGACCATGGCTGCAAAAGCGGGACTGTCCCGCCTAAATCGGGATGTCTGGTCACTTTAGCCGAATGCGTAGAATGAATATGTGCATCATTTATTTAATTTCATATCAACTGTACGTATGCTGACAGAAGCAGCGCCGGCAAACTGGGTTCTTTTGTAGTGATAAAGCAAGCATGCAAGATTACAATGTTAGCACAGAACACTACTGTAAACTGTTGGCTATGTAAAGTGTGTGTGTGTGTGAGGGATACTTCGCCGCATCTTTTCATTTTCTGTTTCACGTACAGCTAATAAAAAAGAGAAATGATATCTGCTGTTCTCTGTGCTATTTCTTGCTGCGGTCGGGTACACTTGCTCGCGAGCGCCTGCGCCCTCGAGAGCGCTATGCTTGTGGTTTTTCTTTCCATCACTGTTCCTGCCGCTACCTGCCGTGAGCCGGTCGCGCCGCGGCTGAACGATGATGCGGTAGAAAATCCACGGGCAGAGTGTTCTCTCGGGCGCGGGCGCACGCGAGCGCGCGACCCGCGCTGCTTGAAGCAACCTACCGACACCCCCTTCAGCGCACCGTTTTTTTGGACCAGTCCGCTATACGGCCTCCCCCATCAAGTCCATTTTTTACGCGCCCCCTCCCGCTATAATCCTATAGTTTGGCGCTAGCGTCTGTAATTCGTGGCCGCTGGGAGGTATAGGGAGTTTCACTGGTTTCACACCCCTGGCGATAGCGCGCTGTGCCGGCTGCATTTGGCGAAGGCGCCTCCCGGAAAGGTCACTCGTTGCGAAGAACGCCGATGAGGCAAGAAAAGCAAAGACCGCGTCACCGTTGTTTGTATCAACATGGATGGGTCAGATAAAAGGCGGCTAACTGTTATTGGTAAATCTGCTCGCCCCAGGTGCCTGCGCAACGCCCGCAATGTCCAAGCAGACTATCGCTCGAACAAAAAGGCGTGGATGACGTCGTCACTCTTTGAAGCATGGCTGAAGGCCTTCGACAAAGACATGGCAGAGCAGCGCAGGAAAGTGCTCCTTATATTGGACAACTGCTCTGCTCATAAGGTGTCTGTACCACTTGAAGCGGTGCGCCTAGTTTTTTTGCCGCCAAACTCGACCTCAGTGCTGCAGCCATTAGACAGGGGCAACATTCGCTCACTAAAATGCTGCTACCGAAAGCGATTGGTTACGCAGCTCGTATTTGACATAGACAGGGGCATATCAACGGCCATAAACCTCAAAACTACGCTGGACATGCTGTACGGTGCATGGAACGAAGTGGCACAGTCGACAATAAGAAATTGCTTTGTTGATGTTGGCCTAGCCCCATCCACCAGCGAGACTGAGCCCAACGACGCCCACGATTCTGAAGGTGAAGCGGACAATTTCGACGAGACGACATGGCGTCAACTGGCGGTTCCGAATGTTACGTTCGAGGACTTTATTGCTGCCGATGACAACTTGGCTGTGGCGCCCGAATTGACCGACCAAGAAATTGTCGATCAGCTGCTTCCTACAGATGATGCTACGAGCAGCGATGAAAGTGAAGAAGAAGGCGAAGAGCGAGCTCTCAGCAGCACCGAGGCCGCCGATATTGCCGATATGGCGAGGAAATTGAGAAGGTACCTTGAGAACCTACCTGTGGCCAAATCAGCTGACATTGGGAAAGCACTGCACAGTGTCGATTTCGTTGAGAAATTTATTCTATCGAATAGTGTGAAATGCCGCCAAATGAAGATTACGTCGTTTTTTAAATAAATCAGTTCTGCGTGGCCTAAATCCCGATTTGTGTGCTCATTTTCGCTTGGCAGTGCAAAATGAAAGGTAAAGTTTCGCGTGTTTATACCACGCTTTAAAGAAAAAAAAAATGCTTTTTTTTTCAGCTCTGTGCTTTCCATTTTAGGGTAGCTTTACTTGGGTTTATGAACATAATTTTTTTTTTGTAGGAATTTGTGTGTACTTTTACAACGAATATCGGATATAACGAACAAATTTCCGCGCAAAATGAAGTCTCATAATGTCAAGCGTCTGCACCGGCTTCTCCATCCAACAACTTGGTGACTTTTTGACAATTTGTGTTTTGCCATCGTCCCACTTGCTCGTTCTACTCTCGTCCCGTCCATGTCTGTACATAAAAGTATTCGTTGTTAGCTTGGTCAGTCTGGTCGTCTATTTAGATTGCTGTTTCTGAATAAGCCACAGAATAAGGTGGCCAGAAGATTTAAAGAAAAGAACCTCACAATTTTGAATGTATTAAGAACACTTTCAAGACTTTGCAAGGCAACTTGTGAGAGCTATGGGTCTATAACTGCTGGGGGCCGTTGGTGGCTTTCCTGGTTTCATGAAAGGCACAATAATAGCTTTTTTCCAGGCCTCAGGAATACTCCCGGATACCCATACTTTGTCGAAAAATTTCAGAAGTGCTTCTAAAGCAGGTATAGAAAGATGTGCAAGCATCTGATAGTGAATTTGATCTGGGCCAGGTGCAGTCTTCTTGCCGGCAGATAGAACCGTGTTTATTTCTTGTAGTGTTATTAACTTGTTATATGCTTCATTTGTACTTCCACTTGTTGGCAGTTTTTGTTTTTCGGCCTTGTTTTTGTATGTTATGAAAGATTTTAGGTAGTGTAGAGAGCTTGAAATTGTAGAAAAATGCTTGCCTAGAATATCTGCCTGTTCCTGTAAGTTTGTTTGGGTGCCAGGAGATGTTAGAAAGGGGACTGTGTACGGGGAGAAGTTACCATCCAGTTTGTGAACAAGCTCCCACATTTTTTTTTGATGTGATTGAGCTATTTGTTGATGATATGTATTTTTGCCAAGAAGCCTTCTCAGCGTTGCGGCGGACGTACCGTGCCCTAGCTTTCGCCTGTTTGAATTTTACAAGGTTTTCGTTTGTAGGGTACCTGCGAAAGGTTCCCCAAGCTTTGTTTTGTTTCTTTTTTGCATCTCTGCACTCCTGAGAATACCAGACTTTGCGATTTTTCAGTACCACTCCTGAAGACTGTGGTATAGCTACAAGTGCTACGTCAATGATGCAGGCCGTAAATTTTTCATTTAACTCGTCAACACTGAGGTTTTCGGAAAAGACCTTTTCCAGGCTGGCTTCAGACTGAAATAGAGCCCAGTTCGCAAGGTGCAGCTTCCACTGCTTGTGTTTGTTTAGAGTGATGGAGGGTGAGGGTGTTAGGCTGATAATGACAGGCAAATGATCACTTCCTAGAGGATTGTCAAAGACGTCCCATTTAAAATCAGTAAAAAGTGATGGGGAGCTAAATGATAAATCTAAAACGCTCATTTTCCCCGTGCTTGGGGAGCAGTATGTATGCTTTCCTGTATTTAGCAGGCAGACATCATTGCATAATATAAAATCATCTATTATACGGCCTCTAGTGTCTGTCTGATCCCTTCTCCAAAAAGTGGAGTGCGCATTAAAATCTCCAACAACCAGATATGGTTCTGGCAGTTGTTCTTAGAGTGATGGAGGGTGAGGGTGTTAGGCTGATAATGACAGGCAAATGATCACTTCCTAGAGGATTGTCAAAGACGTCCCATTTAAAATCAGTAAAAAGTGATGGGGAGCTAAATGATAAATCTAAAACGCTCATTTTCCCCGTGCTTGGGGAGCAGTATGTATGCTTTCCTGTATTTAGCAGGCAGACATCATTGCATAATATAAAATCATCTATTATACGGCCTCTAGTGTCTGTCTGATCCCTTCTCCAAAAAGTGGAGTGCGCATTAAAATCTCCAACAACCAGATATGGTTCTGGCAGTTGTTCTAAAAGCTCTTCCAGATCATGAAGGGTTACAATTAGGTGCGGTTGGAGATACAGTGAGCATATAGTTATTGTTTTATAATGAATGATAGAGACAGCAACAGCTTCGAACTTGGTTTTGAGGCTAATCTCACGTGTTGCAGCTCCATTCTGTACTACAATAGCGACACTTCCAGATAGCCTATTTGCTTCTTTTCAGTCGCAGCGAAAGACATTGTGCCCTTTTAAAATGTTTTGATGTGGTCCTAAGTTAGTTTCCTGTAGGCAAAGGGCTACAGGAGAAAATGAATGTAAAATGTCTTTTATATCGTTGTAGTTGTTTATGAGACCTCGGCAGTTCCAGTGTATGAGAAACGCCCTTTTTTTTTTTATGGAATGTACCTGAATTTAGGCTTCAGGTTTGTCTGGTCCTGTTATAAGAGTTTTTTCTCTCAGTTTTCTTTCCAGAGAGTTATGCCGCCGCTGCAGTGTGGACGAAGAAGGGGTTGTGTCCATTGCCTCGGGGGCTTTGGATGTTTGGGGAGAATTAGGAGTGTTGGATGCAGGCTTCTCTTCTGGGGGAGGAGCCTTTTGGGCTGCTGGCTCTGGGGCCAGTGTGCCCTGTTTCTGAGATGGCAGGGCAGCTTTCGCTGCTTCTGCCTGGGGCGTGGATGGCCCTGCCTGAGGCTTACCCTCGGCGGAGACCAAATCCTGTTGTGGTGTGCTGCCCCCACGCTCCACCACATTGGAATAGTTCGGTTTGGCTGTGAACAAAAAAGTGCCCTGTTTAACAAGATATCGCTGTCGTGCCTCTTTAAACGTTATGTTTTCCTTGACTTTTATGGTAATGATGTCCTTTTCCTTCTTCCAAGAAGGACATGACCGTGAGTATGCGGCGTGTTCACCTGCACAGTTCGCGCAGTGTGGCACAGCTTCATACTCGTCAGATTTATGTGCATTTGAGGCACATTTTGCGCACATTTGTCGGCCACGGCAGCTCTGGGAGCCATGACCGAATCTTTCGCAGTTGAAACATCTAGGGTTTGGGATGTAGGGCCGGATGTCTACTTTGATGTAACAGACTTCAATGGATTCAGGGAGTTTGCTAGAGTTGAAAGTCAGAACTATGTGCTTTGTTGGTATTTCTTGGTTCTTTCTGATTTTGATCCTGTGTACACTGATTACATTTTGCTTGGAAAGACCTTCTAGAAGTTCTTTTTTGGTGAGTGACAGGAAGTCGTTCTCTGAGATCACGCCTTGGACTGTGTTCAAGGATCTGTAAGCACTGACTGTTACTGGGATATCCCCAAATGTGGCAAGTTGCTGAAGGTTGCTGTACTGGTGTTTGCTTTGGAGCTCAAGCAGGAGATCCCCGCTAGCCAGTTTATTAACTTTGTATCCGGGGCCTAGTATGGTTGTGAGAGACCTAGATACTGCAAAAGGGGATATTAGCCGAGCTTGTTTGGCAGGGCTTTCACTGTGGATCACGATATTTAGGGAAGGTTTCATGCTTCGCTGAAAAGAACTGGGCTGATACATCGGTCCGCCTTTTCTTGGAAAGGCGATCAGTTTGTTTGGAGGAAGAAGCCATAAATAATGTATGATGTTCGGCCGCGGCGCCAGCCACCCATCATGGAGCCCAACGAGGGGACGGGGCAGGAATTTGCAGGCAAGTCCTGTCCACGTCAGATGTACACCGTAACTATAACCTAATATGGCGTAACTCAGGGTAGTCAGCCACACGAGGTTAACCCTCGCTGCCTGGAAGTAAGGAAAAACCAAGAAGAGAGTAGAGGACAGGAGAGTTGTAGGATAGAAGATAGGAACGTGAAAGATGGAGGGGAGGATAGGAAAAGGCGACTGCCGGTTTCCCCCGGGTGGGTCAGCCTGGAGGTGCCACCTATGGGAAGCATGGGCCTAAGTGGTGAGTTGCCTCCGCCGAGGGGCCTTAAAGGTCCAAACACTTGGCATTGGCTCAACCACCAGGATCCCCATTTCCCCAGACACGACGATGCAACGCACGGCTAAGCGTGGGTGCTCGGGGTCCGTGGTGTCGCACAAAACACACAAACACCTGCTTTAACAGGTGCCCCCTGCGGGGAGAACACGACTTGCAAAAGAAATGATTCAGAGTATATACGTGGCAGCAACTGCCCCTACCGTTTAACTGCTCTCGTCTACCGCTAGTTCACATGATTGTTGTTGCTATAGTGATGGCGATCACCGCGCTGCTTGCTTTTTTTTACTAGTGCGAGATTTTTTTTCTGTGAGTTGTGTGAGGTGCATCGAAAAGGAGTTACGCCTTAATTTGGACCACTCCAGTTTTCTTTTCTCCCATCCATATCACTGAATAATGCCGTTTCTTCGTTTAACCTTCATGGCGTGCCATGAAAACAAAGTAGGGATTGAAGCTGTCAACCATTTGACACTATCTACAGAGCAATATCGTTTGTAGCGAGCCTTACCGTGCTTAGCAGTGAGGTTTGCTACTGCGGCTATTGCAGTAGAAGCAAGAATGAGCGCACACGTCTTCCAACTTTACTTTGTCTAAAAGTACCCAGCCCTATACATGTATGCATCACATTTGCTGTATGCCCATTGATTGGTGCATTCTACTACTTCCCTGAATTGCTGCTGGCAAATAATGTTTCTTGTTTTGCAATATGGCAAAAAAAAAAAAAAAAAAATCCCATGCATCACAGCTCCACACTGAAAACATTTGTGTTCTTTCAGGTGTCAACTGACTGGACGCCCCATAAATTCGGACTTTGCAAAATATGCTCGGCAGCTATAGAAAGAAAACCGCCATTTAACATTAGACAGCCCGTATAAGTTCGCTACTTTTTCGCAAAACGATTTCGTGAAGAATGTCGCTAGTGTCGAATATTGCATGAGAATGCAGTGCAATTAGTTTTTTCATTCAATATCTTCACAAGCAAAGAAAGCCATTAGACCCCGTTCGCCCCCCCCCCCCCCCCCCCTGTTTCACTACTGAGCTCATCCCTGACATGGACAATGAAAAAACAATTGAAATATTTCAATTCCGTCATGAATTATTGAAAGAAAAAGAAAAAATGCGGTATTGGAGAGGAGAAAGGCACTGCTGCAAAAACTGCGCATTGCACAAAGCACTGCTCGAATATGCGTCCACGAAGGAGCTTGACATTGTGTCTGGGTATAAGGCAGACCTCTGCTTTGTGACTTCGCAGGCAACAGTATCTGCTATAAGTTGATTTTCATGAAATAGAACAACGATGTGATGGCAACAGGAGCTACATATCTGAGGAGGATCAGCGCGCACGGAATCACATTGTTGACCTGTCACGTTTCGCTGGCAAATTCACATGGTTGGGGGTTTTACCCAGTAGCATATAGAACATGGGATTACTATATGGTTGATTACGCACTAACGAGATACATCAGTTGCTTAATGTTCAGACAGAGGATGGGAACAGAAGTGCGCCCTCCTCACTGGGAACTGTGAAGGTCCGTCAGAGTGCAGTGTTTATTAGGCATCTGTCCAATAGTTAAAAAAAAAAAAAAACAAGAAACAACATTAAGCTCCTTCGTGTAGGCGTAATGACATCACAGACATGTTTTACACCCGGAAGCAATATCAATATGTTTTGCACTTTCATGGACGCGTATTTGAGTAGCGTATCAAGGAATGCCCCGGAGCAACAACGAAGGTTTTGCCATTTGTAGCTACGCTGTTACCACCGTTCGCAAGAAGTTTTGACAGTGCAGTATCGCTTCACAAAGTAAAATTGGAATGTAGGCAGCGTGGACAAGTCAATCGTCTATTATTCTGTCATTTTTTGCTCTGAATGCGAACAAATACACGGAAATCACAGCAAAAAGCAGACGCAGCTAACGCGACGGCAGGAGCCGTAAGCGCAGCCAGCCGACGCACTCAACCCTTGAACACGGCGTTGCGTAGCGCGGTTCGCTGAAGGTCCAATAGATGGCGGCAATTTTGCATAAGGTCTATAGGTGAGAAGTACAGTAAAAGCTCGTTAATTCAAACTCGAAGGGGCCGAGGAAATTGTTCGAATTAAGCGGATTTCGAATTAACAGTCGGGCACTGGAATGAGCGCCATCCTGGCCCACCGTGCTGGCCGAGCCCACATGTTGACTCATTACCATGAGTAAAGAGGGCTAGGCGCTACTGCACGTTTACGGAGGGCGATTCCGATAATTTTTGCAATCGAGCCGTAACGGCGAATGAACGGGACTAATCGGTCAGTCATGCGCTGCAAACAAGAACCGGAATGCATTCGTGTGAGTAGCGAGCTTCAAAACATGTTTATTTACACGGAAAAATAATCGGTAATGTGTGTTTGCTTGCGTTTCTTGTGCCGCGACTCCACAAGCATCGACTGCAGCTTGCCCAAGAGTTCCAGCGCAGGATCCGAATTCTCATCGGCGGAGAAGTATCGTGCAGCGAGATCGAGCGCCGACGCTACTTCACATGCACTAGGGGGTGGCACCGGATCGCCGCCTTCGTCGGACTCTTCATCGCTTTCAGCCGTGTTCGCCACCCGTGAGCCCTGTGGAGCACATGCAGCTGCGATTATATCCTCATCACTCAAAGGCCCAGACGTCTCCACACCGTTGTCAACGTCAACGTAGGCTTCAAAGGCGACACCCTCCGACAAAGCCGCGTAGCCACGGTCGAGCACGACGAAGTCATCATCAGACGAAGCCTCCACTACCTCCGCGCTGCATGCTTCTGGGGCGTCACCGAAGCCACACTTGCGGAAACAAGTTTTGATAGTTTCCGGCTTGACGGTATTCCACGATGATGCCAGCATGTGGACAGCTCCAAGCAAATCGATGTCGTAAGACTTGCCACTGCCCAAACAAAGAAGAAGTCTCTCTAGGAGGTGGCGCCTGTAAAGCGTTTTTAAGTTCTGTATAACTCCAAGATCTATAGGCTGGAGCACAGAAGTCGTGTTTTTAGGCAAAAATGCCAAGCGGATTGCTGTCAGTCCACTCACGTCACAATGAGCTGCACAGTTGTCCACGAACATGAGAACATTCCTGTTCTGTGCAGCGAATTTCCTGTCTAGCTTGCACAGCCAGTCGGTGAAAATTTCCCGTGTCATCCACGACTTTTTGTTTGCGGTGTAATCAACAGTAAGCGTCTTAATGCCTTTAAAACAGCGAGGCTTCTCTGCCTTGCCGATCACCAGCAAGCGGCATCGTTCCGTGCCCGTCGCATTTGCGCACATCATGACGGTGATTCTTTCTTCGAAGTGTCTAAAGGTACGTCCGACGTACCCATTCTATTCTCGTAAGGATACGGCGGATGTCGATATACAGGCTGAACTATATGCACGTCGAACGCGTATGTTCATTCCACAAGTTGCTACGCTATGATATCAGCCGCGACTCCTGATGAGGTGCTACAAAGAGTTCATCCATTCTAACATAGATCACGCTCTTCACTCAGGATTATGTGCGGCAAGCATTGCTTGTCACGCACATAGCTGCAGGCGATGCGACGTATTGCACCAGCTCCGCCAGCTGGCACCGAGACACGCACATTCATGAGTTTTCGCGTCGAACTAAACTATAACCTTGATCTGCCCGTAATGCAAGCAAGCTATTCCTAGCATTTACGCTGTCTTAGATCCTGCAACGACCTCCGAAGATCGAGCGCCGGCACAACACACACACCTCGCCGTGCAGAACATTCGGCCGTACAAAGTGTGTATACGCGTCCTGTATGTCAAATGCCATTATGCTCGTTGCTCACATATGCAGACAGAAATAGGATGTTTCTAGTTAAATCCTTCCTTTAGATTCTATCTCAGAGCCGTGAAAAAAGACATGCCGAATCTACTTGAGGCCTACGCTGCTACAGCGGCAAGCTGCACGTCGACTCGTCGAGACGAACACCGAGGCGAAGACCCGCTTCACCGCAATACATGAGTGCACAACCGGAAAGCCAGAAGCGCGAATGATCCACTTCCTTACAAACAGCAATGCTTTTTTTGGTATTTAGGGGAAGTCTAGACAAGTACTCAGCCTGCATCTCTTTCTTGTCGTTGAAGTTTGCGTACATGCAGTTTAAACGCCGGCATGCTCGAGGTTAGCGTGACCCGAGTGAACGGCCGCAGCTTGAAACAAGCGCGGGAGATATGCATGCGTCGCCTGACTTCGGTACACGGTAGAAAATGTGCGCTGCACCTTTGGAACTCCTTGGAAGTCATAGCAATAAACGAGACCCATTATCATGAGCTATCTAAGGTATGCATATATATGTCCATCGCTCAGTGGAATGATGCCAGCATGCTGTTAGAACAGATCTTGTAACAACAACCATTGTCTCAGGTGGTCCTTTAAAGGGCATTGGAGTGCCATGTAACTGCAGGCACCGACAGAACTCTTGATTATGCTATGTGATGATGCCGCCCTTGCATGCATATAGGTATACATTTCAGAATCTGCAGTGCACCACTTGACGATTTGCCACCAATGTTTGTGCAAAAATGTCTTTTTCATGCATATTAGCCACCATGATTAACAGACAGACCCTGTGCACAAGCCAAAATGACCACGAGCCAATTGTCACGAGGCCACACGACATGGCAGGAGCTGTTAACTCGAGCTTACAAACAAATGCGTTTACATTTTTTTAGCCTCCACCAAAGTGCGGCTGCCATCACTGGGATTAAATATCACGACCTTGGGGCAAGTAGCTGAATGCGTCACTGAGATGTCGCAGTGTGTAAGTACATGCTATACACGTCAACCTTTCCAGGGCCCGTATTCAGAGTTTGCGTCGCTATCTCCTTGACCTCGAGTCACCTGATTGGTGGAAACGCCAGAACATGATTTTGCTACCTCTTCCGGTTCCGTAGTGGCACCGCCCGGTTCCGGTTTCGACCAATCAGATGACTCGAGGTCACGTGAGATAGCAACACTTCGATAACAATGCGGAATACGGGCCCTGCATTCCAGCTGTCACATGCATGGCAGATATTTATGTTCAGCTTTGGACTGAGAAGTTTAAAAGTGAATTATTTGCATTTGTCTAGCACCAAAAAGCAAAAGAAATTAAGATAAAAACTAAAAAAAAAAAGAATATATAATACAGTGGAAAAGCACTAGTCATTAACACATAAACCATATTCGTTCCTTTATTAATGATAAAGTAGCCATCAACACTAGTACAAAGCCTGAACATTTAGGAAGATGCTGTGCCAGGCAGCTAATATTTCCCAGAAGCCGGAACCATTTCACCTGTAATAATATCTCGACAGTGTGGGCTGGGCACTTATTTTTCTGTCTACTCCAACATGCAAAAACTATCATGTGCATTCCCAACAACTTTGTGCAAGGCCAGGTTAAAGTATTGCCATTTAATTTTTTTTTTCGAGGCTTCAAAACGCACTAATGTAAACAATAGGCGTGTACTTTGTAGAAACACCACATTTTCCAGGTTTTGAGCTCTGTAGTGCAGTCTGATAACAAATTGTCGATGACTTATTGTCGTCGACTGTTGCACAGCGCGTGTGAATCTCATTACGCCACGTTTTTGGACTTACCACTGCACCTAATAAACACTGGCATGCAGTCGGAACATCGGCGATCATAAATGGACACGCTGATGTTCGTCAGGACATCGGCGCACGCATCACATCACGGCACTCTCGTAGTCTCACACAGCACTTTCGTTACGACGTAGCACGGACATCATAGCTTCTCACAGAAAGCACAAATCGGCGCCTACACCTCCATTCGCACAACAGGATGACGCGACGCTAGGGCTAGAGGTACATCGGCGGTACCCAGCTTTTTCAGCGCCTCTTGTATATGTATGTAGAACTTGCAGCACCGCAAAGCACATATACGAGCAGAAAGCGACGCGTTACGCGACGCATCTCATCGCAGATTGAAGTGAGGAAACTTTGAAGAATCAAAACTACATAACTACCGTCGTACACGATAATCCACATGATAACGAGGACCAAATGAGCGGGCGTACGGGCCGTGGACTGGCCGTCAACATCGCGATTACATGCGCTTGCGCTCTGGTCGTGCTTGCCACCCTGCCGCTGTCCAACTCACGTAAATCTATCATCATGCCGTCACATAGTCTATCACCCATTCTAGGCACTATTCTTGCCACTGTACTGTTCTTCGTAATTTCACATTTCACGTATGCTTGGATCCACCGCACACCTCGTATCAACTTCGACTTGGCTACATTTGGCTATCGCTACCAAGTAACCACTACAACTGCTACAACACTACAATCTACACATCCGGCTTTTCCGACGTATCCCAAGTCCAAAAGGCCCATCCCCATCCATCTACCTTGCATATCCCGGATAAAAATGCATAGGGTCCGTCGGACGTTAAACTTGAACCCCACCGACCGGGTCCGTCCGCCGTACCTCTGAAAAATATTTCCCGGATCCATCCGACGTATCTCGAAGAAAAACGCACCGGGTCCGTCGGACGTACCTTTAGCCACAGCTTTCTTTCTTTGTTTCTCTTTCCGCCAGCACAAGTGTCGCCTTTGTAAGTGACGGTCTTGTTGGGGAGCAATTTGAAATACAGCGCCGTCTCGTCAGCATTAAATACATCGCTGAGCGCATAATCAGCGAGGAGTTCCTTCAGTTCACTGGAGACCCACTGTTCACACGTTTCCTTGTCGACTTCAGCTGACTCCCCACAAACGTTTCTAAATGTCAGCCCGTGACGCGCCTTGAAACGCGACAGCCAGCCTTCCGACGCGCCGAACTCGCTGATGCCCATTTGGCTGGCAAAGACTGCAGCCTTCGCAGCAATTATGGGCCCGCTTAACGGAATGTTCCGGCTGCGAACTTCTTTTATCCATGCCATTACGGCACTCTCCACTTCGGGATGGGCCGACGTCCGTAGCCTTTTGCGAGAGGGCTCCATAACGTCTTTACGAAAGGCAGCACTGATCGATTCCTTGTTCCTGAGATACGTTGACAGCGTGCTCTTCTTGATGTCGTACTTTTTGGCTATATCTGTCTTGGATAGCACACCACGTTCCACCTCACTCAAAATCTCCATTTTCGTATTGAGGTCCTTTGCCGTGTATTTACCGCGGTTTGCCATGGCTGTCACAATTGATGAGTCGTCGCTGGCAAAGCGGCGAGGCAACGAAAACGGTAAAACTTGGACCACCGCGGCACGAACAAATGCACGACACCGACAACTGCGTTGTGCACACAACGTGACCGCAGGACAAAAAGAAAAAAGGATTGTCAAAAGCGCACCCAGCAACCGCGGTGCAACCAAAACCTGCAACGGCTTGCGCCGGACCGTTGGTGTGATGGAGCCTGGCGGCACCCGGCAGCGAAAACCTGCTACGGCATCCACCGGAATGCTTGCTGTGACTGTCGAGTGCGCACCTCGTCTCGCGCGCGCGGGCAGATTTGAAAGATTTTGTTTTTGCGTCTTTAGTAATCTTTCTGCGCATTGTACACGGTATGGGCCGACTTCTGTCTGCGAGGAGCTGTGTGAGCCACGGGCTCCTAGTTCGAATTAACCTTTGTGGATACTGGCATGTTCGAATTATCGGGCGTTTTCTCCTATTGAAATACATAAGGCCATGCCGGGACCCGAGCGTCAGTTTGAATTAACTGCAAGTTCGAATTAACGAGGTTTTACTGTACTACTTTTTTTACGACAGTTGTCCACCCTTCCACCCATCAGTCATCAAATAAAGCATGCAGTCAGCCGCAGTCAAGACGCGAGCTTTTAGCATGGTTCGCTTCATAAGGCGTTTACTGCTACACATGTTCCAATAATTTTATGGCATTCTACAGCGCCCACTCCAATCACTGCGTGATAAAGGGAAGACAAGGCCCATCTATGGGAGTCACTGAGCAACCACACCAGCCGAGCAGACCACCACCTGCACTCCTGTCTAAGCCGCTGGCACTCTGCCAAGTTCGCCGCCCATTCACCTCATCACTGGAGCTAACGCACACAAAACACACACAGTGAAGTCTTCGCTGCACCTAAGCTTGGTGCCCTGCCAAGAAATACACTGCACTACAACGGCACGCAAGGAAGGAATGTGCTAACGACGAGCTTTTTGTTGCGAAAGCAACACTACGTTAATTCTGAGTGATTTCGCGGAGCCCCGGAGAACCCCAACTGCGCATGTGCGAGGGGCGAGTGACGTCAAAAGAGCACAGCTGGACAGCTGCGTCAGGGCCGCCGCCGACTCCTCCGCTGCATGGCTAACTCAGAGGTGCCGCTTTCGCCTAGCCAGCTGCGCATGCGCCAGGAGGGAGTGACGTCACACGGTGCACAGCTGGCGCGCCAAGGCCACAGCCGTTTCCTCTGCGGTGTCTCTTAAGAGGAGAATGGCGAAAGCCTACCCTTCCTCTCCTGTCATTTGCTTCTCATCGTTTGCCTCTTATCGGCGTTCATTGCAGTGCTACATATAATTATAATTGGTTTACAGGAAAGGAAAGGCGCGCAGTATCAGTCACACTTTCTCCGGCAAGTGTGTTTGGACGGTACACCCCCACTACTGTCACGTGGAGTTCCACAGATGCATTCAAGTCTCATCCAGAATGCTGATGGCACCCCAGACTGTAGCGCTCCGTATGGCCCCAGCGGCTGTCACGCTTGGAGGGCCACCCCTCTCTATGGAAAGCACGCCTCGTTCATCACACATCTTCTTCTAGCCACCCTACCAAAGTGGAGGGCTACGGAGTAATTTCGACCACCTGGGGATCTTTAATGTGCACAGACATTGCACAGCACACGGACGCTCCTCCGTTTTACCTCCATTAAAACACCGCCGGTAATCGGGTTCAAGCCCGGGTACTCTGCCTAGAACACCGGTGAACTTTGATGCGTTCAATGGAACACTGGTTGAGTTCGATGCAACGCTCGGTCGCCTGCAGCCAAAGCTTTCGCTCCACATTCGGTTCAGCAGCGTTGAAACTCTCAAATTTTTTTTAAAAATTTTTTGACGGCAAAAATGGAAGGCAAGTTAATTACGTGTAAATATGGTACGTGTATGTAAGGCCTAAACAAATTCCGCGTAAAGGTTACCGTGCCAGCATTGGTGGTATGCTCGCTCTTTGCTCGCATGAAAAAAATTATGCGTTCATGTCCGTTTGCTATCACCCATTATCCTGCTAATGTACAAAACATCCGGTGCCCTTGTCAGTGCTATTATTGCTAAAATTTCTTATTTCCTGAATTCGTAATATACAAGTTCCCATCTACTAGCAGTGTTCCACTAACTTTTTACTTTATTTGCGCAGCTAGAGCATGGCAAACTTGATGTAACAAAATTCGTGATTTAACGAAAATTTCGACTGCAATTAGGACTTCGTTATATCGAGGTTCGACTGTATATCTGAAAATAGTACCTTGGTGGGCCATCAAGGTCAGCGCTGCAGACTGCAATAGTGAGGGTGCGAAAACTGAGCGACCTGCTATGAAAATTTATAGAAAAAAAGGAAGCAAATCCTCAACAACAAATGAGGGAGAGAGGTTCTTTACGCAAGCGGAAACTAGTTATCCACGTGAGCTTTCCATGTTTTTGCGATTTTTTATTATCCAAACCCACATAAAAATATTACCACATTAGCCTTACAAAAATGTGTTGCCTCTACAATGATAATAATTTCATCAGTTTTGACAGCACTGAGCTAAGCCCATCTAGCCATATCGACAACCACAAACTTTGCACGATAGTGTTTTCCTTGATACATACGTGGACTGATGCCTTAGTTATCACAATGGGTTGATTTAAGAGGAAGCAGGGAAGTGGAGGGAGGCACTGAAATAATACAAATATGCTTTATGATAAGCGTCATATCGAAATGTCGCTGTATATGCAATTATAGACACGCCGTTTTTCAAAAGAAATATATGGAAGAATGACACAATGACCGTGAACAACATTTAGCATACACCAGGCTAATGTCTGCCTGCAGAAAAAAAAGAGCAATTATCGCAGATCAAGTTAGAACAGTGAAGCTATTTACTTGGCACTGCGTGGGATTTCTTAAAATACATTTTTTTGCCTTGCATACTCCTCCTCACAAGTGTTTATCACTCCCTTTGCTTATTCCTGCCACATCCTGCACAATCTGATATTTTGGGTAGTCAAGTTAGCCTAAATTTTTGCTAACCCAAGCAGAGCGTGTACACATTCCATACAGCGATTAACAAGGCCCTGCCATTTGCTCCTAAACCTGCTGTACAAGCACACAACCATGCACTCTGCACAAGCACGGATGTTTAGTCTGCCCCTGAGGCTTCACTCCCATCTTTCATACATACCATCATCGCAGTCTCATGCAGAAAAACGCACATCACCAAGAGCCTCCCATGAGTGGTTCATTTTGAGCCAGCACTGAGGCGGATGCACCAACGAGAGCTGGCTGACAATATCGTGCAGCACGGGCAGCATCCTCCAGCTCTTCATGGGTGGGCACCCCAGAAGATGGGTTGAGAGCGTACACTACGTTCTCCTCGAGGGTGAGGTCCATCGGAGAGAGTCGCAGCCAGCACACAATGGCACAGGTGTCCCTCTTTCACTGCACGCACATCCACACCATCCAGGTACTGCACAGGAATAACAGAAATAGCATGTCAAACTTTAAAAGTATTTTCATTCAGCAGCTGTCATTTGTCAAGTCAATTCTAGCATCCATATTATTTATGTGTACATGCCAAAGATGGCGTGTAATTAGAAACCCTGTTGTCTTTTCATCGTCAGCAGAAGTCTGCCTGACGTCTCAAACATTAACCAAGGCTCCGTGTACTAAACTTGTGAAAAGCAGTGTCAGAGAAGCTCTCCTAGACATGAAAGCAAAAAGAGCCAGTATGGGGAGATGTCATGCATACTATCTGAGCAGCCAGTATGGCTTCTGCGCTCTCAGCTGGCACAGGCCATGTGCTCAACCAGGGCCACTTCCCACCTTCCATGCTTTGCTCATTTGTTCCTCAACAAAACAGATAACAAGGCTACCAAAATGAAAGTGATAATATGGTAGTCTACTGAAGCCAGTTCTATTGAACACATCAAGCTTCTCATTCTAATGCCTACAGGCATTTAAGAAGCACCTTTAGGCAAACTCCTAGGCCACGATGGTGCTGCATGGTAGAGCACTGCATGGACCGCATTTCGTGGCCTGAGCCTCACCTGAGTCCAAGGACCCAGGCCCCCTAACTTATCCTTCTTCTGAGCTCGACACGGCCCGGGCCCGTGCTCACAGTAAAGCATGAGGTGAATTAGTCAGTCTCTGGTTGTACGTGAAGACAAACTGACATTTTTAATGCTGCATATATTTGAAAGACCTTCACATCTTGTCTCGTTTGACTCCTCGTACGTCCTCCTAGCTTTATCAGGCTCTGATTTAGGGTTTTCTGCCCCCACGCAACCTTTGTTAACACGGTGCACTCTTGACAACATTCAGTTAATATATTGAACTGGAATTTTGATTCTATTAGCATCAAATACGTCACTGCATTTCCCAGTTCAAGCTCCAGATAAGTCGAGAAAATTTTTGATAGCTCTGGGTTGAAATTATTGAGTCTATTTTATCCAATTTGTACCAAGTGCAAATGCGATAAATTATTAGGTAATTTAGGGTCTCGAACAAATTGCTCCCATATTTGAACGTGCATATGTAAGACGTCAATAAACTAGCATGAATCTCTGGGAGGAAGGTGGGACTCTTAATGCACACATTATGACAATCGCATGTTTCAATGCACAAAAGCCATTTCAGTACATCACAGACGTCAGGTAGAAAGGTGAGTGACTGCAAAACAAGAAACGTGTAATGGTTGTGACAACTGCCTGCAACAATTAAATAAATGCAGTTTTCACTTCGACAAGAGTCCTTCAAAAAAGAGACTTTAGAGGCAGCATCCAGCGCATCCGTTGCATTGTCCAGAAGCAGAACTTTGGGAGCCTCCACCACTGCACGGGCAATTGCTATGTGCTAGAGTTGTCCTTTGCTTGGCTGGCAGCCTTGCTCACCACCCTCACTGTCATAACCCTGATAATGAAGAGGAAACACAACAATTACATCAGACCCCTTGTAATCGTGTGAAAAGTAAGCACTATGTGCACCACCTCAGAGGTGAGTTACCGACTGTGTACAACAGCTACCTTCCTATCCTATGCAAATCACGTAACACCTGCCGGTGTAGAATTTTCTTTTGCATTTTCTCCCATTTTCTGCCTGTAGTTCTACCAATTTCAGTTTAAGATTCCGGTAATCCCCATTCCTACCAGCCATAACTTTTCTTTATCTACTGATGCTGATGTGACTAGTAAGTCACTGTTCTCTTTTCTTTTTTTTTTTCCAGTACTTCCGAACCTCAATGCCTTGCACACTTCCTTGATGGCCTGCAAACTGTCCTTGAATGAGCATGTTATTAACTTCACATATGCAGACCACAGCTGCCACATGCCCTCCAAGATGAAAAGGCCGCGGATGACTGACAGACACCTAAAATGAACTCAGTGCTGTTCTTTTACCACAAATGTAGAGCCATGTTTAAAGCTCTGAAACAAAGCATGTCACACATGCTGGACATGCATTCTCGGGCACTGAAATAAACCTAGACCTAAAGTGTTCAAGAACAAGAAGCCACATAATTTCATACAATTTGCATAAAACAAGAAATAAATGTTTAGAACCAATATATGATGCAACACAATGCTCACTTTAGTTCGTTACAGATAAAGAAACACGAAAGCAGTGCGGAAATGGAGAGGCACATGCGAGAGAGAAGGTGAGTGAGAGTGTTGAAGCTGGCATTGTTCAAACTCGAGCTCTGGCTGTACTGCTGGACGAGGTTGCAACATAAAGCACCTTGAGGTGTGCGATGAGCGAGAGGTGTAGTGTTGGCAAGAGTCGAAACTGTTCTAGTGGCGTGCATACTGCTTTCAGCGTTATGCATACTAGTGTCAACAAGTCACCTCCTCACCATGTCCTCTCCAGGCCATAGCATGATGGCTTATTAAGTGCACGCTTTTTATTTAGAGGCCAATTTAGTCATGGCTCAATCCCAATTCCGCAACCTGCTCCAGAAACTGCGAAAGCAGTCCGCACATAATATCACCCCCTACCCCCAACACTGTGGTCTCAAGAGGCCTGCCACCACTTCCACTGTCTACAAGGAGTCCCTGACACATGCATGGCTGAGAACCACTGACCAAGGCAATGCCGTGAACATGTTCTGTTTGTGCATGCTCAAAGCCACTGGACATGGCTTCATCATTTTCTTTCTTGCTCAATATAAGCAGAGATTTATCTTGAAAGATTGCACCCACTCGCATCTTCTTCCACATTGTTCCAGGTTGTAGTCGCCTTTGTTGGATTTATCCAGATGTTTTCTTGCTGACTTTAAATTGAGCGCTGATGAGTGCAACATGCATTTAATGTTGCGATCACCAAGCGCGCTTGTTGCCACCACCCCCACCGAGTTGCTCAGCTCCTTTGTGGGTGCAGGTCAGCCCAATAAAAAGCTTGTGAGTCTCTTCGGTTGGATTCGGCACTGCCACCATCATGTGACAATTTTAAGGGAGCATGCACTTTGCAAGTGAAGGATGAAATTTACCTTGGGAAGGCTGATGATGAAGTTATGCACGCGCACAAGTTTGGCTGCCTGGACTACGTCCACCATCGTGGTGTCCTCCTAGCCAAATTGGACGGTCTCAGCGACAAAATAGTTGAACAGAGTTGGCCGCTCACTCACAAAGGTTCACGTTCGAACGCAGCCAGCGTACACTCAGCAAGTGCAAATTCGCACCATCTAGAGCAACCTGTGTTCAAAGAAGAATAATGGAAAAAGAAAACTCTTGCAGCACCTGCTTTTGACTTCCGTAATTTTTCCCACTGGTTTTTCTTTCACCAGACAAATGCAAGAGCACGCAGCTTGACCTCAGAACTGCATGTGCCACCGGCATTTTGCAAATAGGAGCCACGCATTAAACCAGCCATTCTCAGCATGGACTTATTGGCCAACACTGACGAAACAAAAAGAAATGCTTGAGAGTGAGCAAGCTCCTTTCGCATAAATTTAACACCACACAGTATATGCTAACACGAAATGAAGGTCTCCTAGCCATTAATGAAGGTCTGCTAAAACACTTTCAGAAATTTACCCTAAAGGAGTTCATCCTGCATTAGCCATGTTTCTGCCAATCCTGAAACTGCTGATGCAAACCTTAGCACTGACATTTCTGCTTCTGTTGCAAATGCCTCCTATTTAGCGTTGATAAAGCGTCATCGTAATACTACCACTTCCAAAGAAAAAAAAACACGTAATCAACGTGCCTGACTTATGAAATGTTTCACCGAATCACAACTGAAAGATAATATCAGCAGATATTGAGTTTTGCGACAAGACTTTGCATCCCACAACTTTTGTATTACACAAAGCCAGTTTTTGAACCACACAAAAATAGTATTAACACTTTCAAAACTAACCTCGAAACAGATTGCGGCCCATAGGTGACACATTGAAAACAAGGTTTTGTATTCCCAAGGTTTAGCAGGCAGATGTTGCAGAGGATATCTTTTTGGCACCCCAAAGTGAGGACTACCGTATGGCAAGGTAAAGCTCTATATATTGCTTGTGACCTGAGGCATATGCCGCATATATCTACAGTGCGGTTGAGGACACAACATTCAGAACATTTATCTATAGTGAGCTACCTACAGCCTGTCATTGCATACCTCTAGTTTTTATAGCCATATCTTACCTACAGCTTTCACATGAACTTGTGGCTAAGACGGTCACTGCAAAAGACCCCATTATACACATATGAACAGCACACTTATAAATGAAAACCTCTGAAACTCTAAACATTAGCATGTATGTATAAACTGAAAAATGTTAACAAAAGTACAAAAGGCAGTAAAAGGTGAATATGTATCCTGGACCTGGTTCTCATTGAGTGCTTTTATTTCAGCCAGTCCAATGGTATCGGTCAAGGGGACTTACCTGTCCCCAGCAAGGGTGATCACAGAAGCGCACAACCAGAGTGAGCAGAGTGGCCTTTTCCAAGTCACCTGTGCCCCGCCACTTGGCCCTCACTTGCTTCCAAGATGACATAACGCAGAACCTGGCAGTCACAGGAGCAAGAATGAGTGAATAATAAAATAACTACGACTACCTCTTTCGCGAAATGCTTTCCAGGATTCAATAAAAAGCATAGGAAATCTAAAACAATTGCAGCTCTGTTTCAACATTTTCAGCAAAACATCCTTTTTTAAGAGCCATGGCCTTCAACTGGAAGGTGGCACAACTGATAATATTTCTGAATTGGTCATTGAGAAACACTCACTGCAGTCCTATATAGTACCTATGTTGTAAGGTTTGGCAAATCATACTAGGCCAGTCTGTAATTTCTTTTGGACTCCAGTGATTTTATTCACAGTTCTTGGCATGCTGTTTAGTTCTCACTGGATACCTCCAATCTACACAGGGAATGGTTGCTTTGAAGTGTTTCATTATCCTGAAAGAAGTTGGGTAACACAGGTACAATGACACTTCTCTTGGAGACCTCAACTGTCAATAAACTGTCCATTAGAGGGCTACCAGTGTAGAGTGAATATGGGCATCTAAGAGGGAGTGATCTGAGCCTCTTCTTAAGTAAGATGAAGTGGTGGAAGAGCAGAGCAAGCTTTGAGGAATATGACTAAAATACTCCCTGTAAGGTGAAGCAGAACCTTCCCAACCCACCAGTGATGGCCCCAAGTCAACCTTGCAAATGAATACGTAATACAGATTGTAAAGTCAGGCACATACCCTTCCTTCTTGATGTGTGCACGGTAGGAAGCGCTTGCTCAGTGTTAACAAGAAGTGCTATGCAATTGATGCAAGTTCTTTCAATTGTGAGGATTTGCCCCTTTTTTTTTCAACTCCAAGCAGCTTCCACCAACTACTATGTTTTCTAGAAAGTTTATACCAAAATGTACCAGAATGTTAACAGCATGCCAGTGGCATTTTTTTATCATTTATTGCATGCTGAACGGTGGTTCCAGAAGGTCTATAAAAAGTGCAAAATCATGGAATCTTTCTCTTGCAGTTTTCATAAGATTCTTATACTATTGATCTAGGCAGAGAAATTCTCTCTTATAAAAATATCTCTTATAAATCTCACTTGGCTGCAAGCGAAATGTATCCCTGAGGATTATGGCAAGGTTCTGCCCATATATAAAGAGTCCGTGAGAGTTCCTCAGGCCATAGGGCCTTCTTTTGAGCCTTGCTGCAAAAAAATCAAGACATTCCTGATGACCAAAATCTTCGCTTCCCCCTTGACAGTCTTCATAGCTTCATAGATGCTGAAAGTGGTCGACTATACTACTCCAAAATCAGACCCTGTGACCCCGAAACTTCTCAGCAACCCTGTACGTGTGAAATTACTCTGCGAACAGGCAAAAATTTGCGCGTTTCAGCTGCAAGTAGGACTTCGTTATATCGAGGTTTGACAGTATATGACAAAGTTGGAAAACATCTTCAGCAAACGTCATTACAGTTTGACTTCCAAGCTGTACGTAGCCCTCTACGAACTGAATCCGACTTCCATTATGGCTCTCAACCAACTGACACCAAACTAAGCAGCTCAAGTCCGCGATGCCCGTGAAACCTGCCAAGTGCTGCTGATACTAGGTCCACGTGACAATACACTGAGAGAGTTATCGATTTTCGGTGTTCTCTATCACCATCTGTCATCTAGAGTCTACAACGCATGAAGATGGAGATACCCTACGAACGCTGCGCCACACAGGGATTCTGACAGCTCTGGTTCGACAACAAAGTGCGCAAATGTGCTTGAAAAAAAAAAACAAACAAACAAACAAACAAAAAAAAAAAACCTAAAATAAAAAAAGGGGGGGGGGGGGGTACCTTTATTAACGAAAATACGGTGTATTCTGCTGGTATGGTAGACATACTTATTGGCCACTTTTCGGTCTGGATGCAAGATACAACTCGAACCATGTTGGCAGAGTGGAGATGTCGGAAATGAAACATAAAGTGCCAAGTAAAAGGATTTCACCTGTATCGGGTTTTGAATATTTGGGGGCTGGGTTTTAAAAAAATCCTATGCAAAATCTACAACCCCATTCGAGCTGAAATTACGTTCACAAAGTAGCAAAATATGGTCTACGTTATCTGATAAGTGATTGAACATCGGTACTTGCCTAGATTTTCCGGAATGGACGGAATATTGCTCTCGGCGGCGTGCACAAATTTCGCAGAAGCGAGTCGAGAAGCTTCGGTGACATGGTGCGCCATCTGTCGAGCGGCGAGTTAACCGCCATCTCCGGCAAGGCCATTGGTGCCGTTGGCGCGCTTGCTTCGAAGGTGCAGATCGTCTGCTCGTTTAAAGTAATACCACAAGGAAGAGTCACCGCTTCTCTTACTAAAAACAGTAGTGGAAATGCTACATCAGCAGCATTAGAAACAAAAATAAATATTAACTCGTCGCTTGCTCTTCCGCTACGATTCCGGTGCCGTCAATATCTGGTCCAATCTGGCTGATCATTTTCTGTGGTTCAACGTCCGCAAGCTGCTCATGGGATATGAAAGAGATCGTAGTGAAAACACCCGAGACTGTAACACGCACTTACATCGAACAGTACTCAGGCGTTCACGTCGAAGTGCTTGCTGTGATTTATACATCAAAATGTCCTCCGGCGGCGTCAATACATCTTTGCAATCTTTCTTCATATTCTTTGAAGACAGATGCCCTCATTCGCTCCGTGATGTCTGCACAAGCAGCCTCAATTTGCTGCTTCAGCTCTGAACAACTGTGAAGTCGGCCTCGGCGGTACACGCGGCTTTTTAGATAGCCCCATAAAAAAAAAATCGCATGGAGTTAGGTCAGGTGAACGGGGCGGCCATGGCATGTTGGACGAGCCTCGACCCATCCACATGTTTGGAAATGTTGCATCCAGCCAGTTGCGGACACTTCTGGCGTAATGAGCAGGAGCTCCGTCCTGCTGAAATATGCAGATTTCTTTCTGCATATGTGTTGCTTCCAACTCTGGCAGAATCTTCTGCTGCAGCATTTCCAAATATGATTCGGCAGTCACGTTGTCCTCAAAATAAAAAGGCCCAACGAGCCCCTCGCGCCACAATCCACACCAAACCATGATATGTGGGGTCTTGTCGTTTGTGGAATAAAAACGAGGATTGTCTTTTGCCCAAAACCGAGTGTTCTGCTTGTTGATTTTTCCATCCAGGTGAAAAATGGATTCATCAGTGAATAATAAAAAGTTCAGATGTCCCCGGTCTTGAGTTATCCTTCGTTGTTCCGAGTGGCAGAATTGAAGCCGACGGTCTCTGTCGTCTTCTGAAAGCGCTTGTACAGTTTGCATCTTGTACGGATAGAAGCCCTTGCGTTTCATCGCGCGACTTACCGTTGACGGGCTCACTCCGAACAACAGCGCAGCGCGCGTACAGGACATCTGAGGGTCCGACGAAAATGCACCCTCAAGGGCATCAGCAATACTGCGATGTGTTCCCCCTTTATCACTTCTTTCTTTCTTTTTAAGACAGCCTCTTTCTTCGAACATTTTCTTCCATCTTAGCAGTGACCTTTCACAAGGAGGACGACGGCGAAATTTTACCTTGAATTTCGTGCGTACGCAGTGAACTGACCCGGATTCAACAAGCCATGACACAGCTGCCGCCTTTTCTATCGCTGAAAATGAACGCATATCACTGCAGCACACAATGCATTATAGGGCGAACACACAAAAAATTTCGATCTTTCCTCGGGATCAGAACAGAGCAAGAGTCGTCAGAACAGACCAACAGTCAAAAGCAGACGGCACCGGAATCGTAGCGGAAGAGCAAGCGACGAGTTAATATTTATTTTTGTTTCTAATGCTGCTGATGTAGCATTTCCACTACTGTTTTTAGTAAGAGAAGCGGTGACTCTTCCTTGTGGTATTACTTTAAACGAGCAGACGATCTGCACCTTCGAAGCAAGCGCGCCAACGGCACCAATGGCCTTGCCGGAGATGGCGGTTACCTCGCCGCTCGACAGATGGCGCACCATGTCACCGCAGCTTCTCGACTCGCTTCTGCGAAATTTGTGCACGCCGCCGAGAGCAATATTCCGTCGATTCCGGAAAATCTAGGCAAGTACCGATGTTCAATCACTTATCAGATAACGTAGACCATATTTTGCTACTTTGTGAACGTAATTTCAGCTCGAATGGGGTTGTAGATTTTGCATAGGATTTTTTTAAAACCCAGCCCCCAAATATTCAAGACCCGATATATGTCTGCCACAGTTTGTGGACGGTGAAAGGCTAAGCATGGCTCTAATTGATTGATTGAAAGCACTGAACGGGTTTGGGGAATGGGTTGGCTGCAGGAGCGTATCTCTGTGAACCCCATTATGAGACTGTGCTTAACACGACCACCCTCTTAATAGCAATGCATGCATGAAGAGGAGTTCTAGCTTCGATATTTCAGGGTGGCTTTCATTTTTGAACATCCTCTAGAATCAGCCAGCAGCGCTCAACAAGGAGCTGATGCAGTTTGGCAGCCCTTGCCAGGACTCAAATCTTATCGCACGCTTATTGTCTTGTTTGGACTATTATGGTGACAGACCGACACAGTTAACATAAGTGGTTTACTTTCGTTCACGGGCCTCAATATGTGCACCTCGCACCATACATGACGGTCGTGCATAACAAAGGTACGCTCCCACTTTGTGCACAGCAGCTGTTTCTTTACTGCTTAATGAATACCTTGAGAGAGCATGCTTATTTCATGTGAGAGGCAGACTTAATTATGCGCTTTTAGTTTTTACAAGCTGCGTAATTTGCAGTGTGGCCATTGAAGGCCTTGGCTGACTGCTTGTTTGTATCGTCCCTTCCGTTCTTTTCTGTGTCCGAGTAGTTGTTTGACTATTAGCCTGTTTAGTTCTCGACTGCCACTTCTATATATATCCTTGTGAACGTGAACACATGGTCTAGCATTGTTTGATTCACTGTGCAATAATTTTTTGTCATCCCTGAGGATGCAAGTTGCTTTGTGCATGCTCAAAACTTCAAGTAGTTTGTGGAACGAGCGAGAACGGCGACCACAAAACAAAACATCGACTAGTTGTTGCTGTTTTTGGTGATTCCACTATGTCACACGCATACGAAATAGCCCACATTGCCACCACGCTATATATACCTGGTGGCATCTGCCACTGACTTCCATTTATTTATTTCTGTGCACATCGGTACAATGCTTCTAGACACTCAAAGTTTGTATTTCTCGTGGGTTATTGTACGTGCCCCTCTATGTGCGATCCAGAAATTCATCTGTCGAAAACCAGTTGCTCTATACGCCTTCATAAGTGCACCTTTCTTCTTTCTAAAAAGAAAAATATAACCTGCCCTCCTTTTTCAGCTTGTTGTTACAGAACTAAATATGTAACTACGTTCTTACATATTTACATTTATATTTATATGTTACAAACAGCACATAAGAGATGTTTTGCTGGGGTACGTTCGTTATGCGGACATCTTAAATAAAAAAAAAATGCTTCCACTTGCACCAGGTTGTGGGGTTAGCAGAACCCCCCCAACCAAACCTCCTCCCCCCTCCCCCTGGTTTAACTGAGCCATGAGAACAAATGCATTGGTTACTTGGTGCCAGAGGGGAAGGGGGGGGGGGTGCTGCTGGCCCTAGTGATGCCACAGTACAAAGCTCAAGTTCCTTTGCATCCAACAGCTGCTTTCAACTCAGTAGAGCGAGATCTATCAGAAAGACCTCACACTTAAATCCTGACGTTGCCAGCGTGGCCATTGTTGGAAGATTTGTTATGAAGGCTGCCAGCAACAAGATTCCGTGCGATGACTGTGCAACACTGCTGCAGACATCGAGCCAACACTCCCCTCCTCAGACTCATAGCCCAACAAGGTCGCAATGGCCTTCTCTAACCCAAGTCAGGAACATCTCAAGCTTTTCACACGTCTTCAGAGGTTTGTCGACAACGTTTGTCGACCACGTGCTGCTGCACATCCCTTGTGAAGCCACTGGGATTATGTGTACACAGGAGTGTTGAAGTGCTGCAGAAACTGCCCATCCTGAGCTGTGCGCATAGCACGGACATCGACCACTGCAACAGACTCCTGGAGCTAGTAGCCAAGAAATTTATGGAGACCCTTTTGAGACACTATGCTCTCAAAGCAACTGAAAGGCATATTTTTTGTTATTTTATTAAAATATGCTAAAGACCCTAGTGGGCATTGCTTGGGGGCGGGGAAGGTGGGACAATAGTAAAAACAATGCATCAAAAATTCAACAAGTATATAGTCGTTAGCCAGGAACACAATGTTGAAAAGCTAGTCCTTCAAACACTAAAAGATATAAAGACAATGGCACCAAATATTCCTGTTTCTTGGAGAGCAGCAGTTCAACAGGAATACAAAATAAATCCAAGGATGAAAGTTACAGCTCGAAATGACTGTTTAGACTGGTTACAAACATTTCGTAATCATTGAAAGATGCAATGGTGCCAGAAAGTAGATTCCATTGACAGAGGGCGAGGAGGAGAGGCAAATGAAAGAAAAGATTAGTTCAAGCAAAGATAGGTTCCCCTTTCAGTTGGTGGTCAATGTGTGAGAATATGTGATGGGGCGATGCAAAAGAATGACTATAATATAATTTGTAGAAGGACAGTACGAAAAACATTCTTCCTCTTTCAAGAAGAGGTAAGCTGAGGGCTGTTTTTATTTGAGTTACACTTGTTGATCACAAATAGTTTTTAGTCCGGAAACGGGCGGCTTTATTTTGCAGAGACTCCAATTTTGTTACTAGGTATGCTTGATGGGGTTTCCAAATCAAAGAGGCGTAATTCAATTTGGAGCGCACTAATGTAGTGTATGCTAATAGCTTTGTGTCTAAGCTAACTTAACGCAGGTTGTGCCTGAGGAAGCCAAGTGTTTTGGAAGCCTTGTTGATAACCGTATCTATGTGACAATTCAATGAAACGTCTGATGCTAAATGCACACCTAAATACATTATGATGAGTACCGATTCAATATGCACATTGTTCAAAGTGTAATGAGATGGTTCGGTGCTAGAAGTTGTGCTAAATCTAACAAGTTTCATTTTTGGAGTGTTAATTTCCATTTGCCATTGTGTGCATCAATTGCTAATCTTATTAAGGTCTGATTGCAGATGAGTACAGCCTGAAAGATCACTGATCTTTCTGTATATCATGCAATCATCCGCTAATAATCTGACCCTGAAATGTAGGTTATTACTGATGTCATTAATATAAACTAAGAACAAGATAGGTCTGAGCAAAGGCCCTTGTGGCACTCCAGATTTAAGGGGGAGTGGGACGAAGAATGGCTATAAACAAAAACCAATTGATAGCGATTAGCCAAAAAACTCCTTATACAAGAAATAACCTCAAAATTTATGTTTAAATTCTCAAGCTTTTTTATTAGACAAATGTGTGGGACTTTGTCGATTGCTTTGGCGAAACCTATAAATACGGCCTATAAATAAGTTTTCAGAGACTTGGAATGGGAGCAGTTAGGGATAAGGGTAGATGGAGAATACCTTAGTAATCTGCGATTTGCTGATGACATTGCCTTGCTAAGCAACTCGGGGGATGAACCGCAAATAATGATTGATGACCTAGACAAGAAAAGTAGAAAGGTAGGCTTGAAAATCAATATGCAGAAGACTAAGGTAATGTTCAACAGCCTCGGCAAGGAGCAGCAGCTTACATTAGGTAGCGAAGTACTGGAAGTAGTAGGCGAATATGTCTCCTTAGGACAGATAGTAACCGCAGATCTGGACCATGAAAAGGAAATAACAAAAAGAATAAGATTGGGATGGAGCGCATTTGGCAAGCACTCGCAGGTTATGACTAGCAGCTTACCGGTATCGCTCAAGAGGAAAGTATACAACAGTTGCATCTTACCTGTACTCACCTATGGGGCTGAAACGTGGAGGCTAACCACAAGAGTTCTACTTAAGTTGAGGACAACCCAGAGGGCTATGGAACGAAAAATGGTTGGGGTAACATTAAGAGATAGGAAACATGCAGAGTGGGTCAGAGAAATAACACAAGTTACCGACATTCTAGTGGAAATTAAGAAGAAATGGGCATGGGCAGGACATGTAGTGCGAAGAGAGGATAACCGATGGTCGCATAGGGTAACAAACTGGATTCCAAGGGAAGGAAAGTGTAACAGGGGGTGGCAGAAAGTTAGGTGGACGGATGAGGTCAAGAAGTTCGCAGGGGTCATGTGGATGCAGCTAACACAGAACCGGGTTAAGTGGAGAAATATGGGAGAGGCCTTCGCCCTGCAGTGGGTATAGTCAGGCTGATGATGATGATGATAAATACGGCGTCTATTTTAGAGTGAGCAAGAACAGCATGATGAAGGTCAGTAATGAATTCAAACACTTGTGTTTCACAAGTTCTACTAAGTAGGAAGCCGTGCTGATTGGAAAAAAAGAAATTATGCTTCACCAGATGACCCATGATATGGCAGAGGAGATTACTTGCTCTAGCAATTTACAGCTTATGTTGGTTAAACAAATTGGTCTGTAATTTCATGGCTGAGAGGCATTGCCAGATTTGAAAACGGGTATGACACGCGCACTTGTCCAGTTGTTTGGGACACAACCATCAATGCATTGTTGAAAAACAGCAGCTAAGATGGGGCATACTGCAGGCTTTGCTACTTTGAGTAATTTAGGACATATCCCATCAAGGCCGGGTGCAGAGCTAGCAGGGAGACGGTCTATGGCAGAGGACACACTTTCTGACATGACAGTATGTCGAGCATGGTTTCGCGCAGCTTTGGGACTAACAGGTCAGTAGGTAAAGGGTTCTCATCAGTGAGCACTGAGCAGGAAAATTGGTGCTATTTCAGGGGAAGTAAGGAGCTTTCTTTCTTTAGTTATTGGCACTGACTAGTTTGAACCATACTTTGGATTAACAGTGTGCCAAGATTTTTGAGGATTGTTCTTAACAGATATGAAATGTCACTGTCATAAAACTTGTCATTTGCTATTTCAATTTCAGTTTTGCACAGCTGCGCATGTGTGCGGTATTGATCCCAATTGCACCCAGATGCTGATTTTTTTAGCTTTCATGTACAACCTTTTCTTTTTGTTTATACATCTTTTGACGCTCCTTGTGAACCATGTGCTCTCTGCAGATGTGATGATGGTGACTAGGTACATACTTATTTACAAATAAACACAGCACAAAGAAACCGAACACTAGAGAAGACAACACACAAAATGGGATGGGAGCCTGTCCCGTCTTGGGTGTTGTCTTCTTCTGGAGTGTCTGGTTTCTTTACGCTGTGTTAATTTGTAAAAAACTGTGAACCAACTAGCCCAGACTAAGATCCTCACTGTACGTACTTATCTTCTAGCAAAGTAAATTTGTTATCAACAAGAAACCAGTTTTCATTCACGTCCCACAAACAGAAAGAACAAAACAGCTACAGAGAACAATGATATAGTTCATTAAGCAGCATATGAGTACCTGCTCTGGGATAATCAAATATAATTTCATTCGCTTTTTCTGGTTTGTTTCTGGCTACTGTGGAATCTCTCTGCAAAACTTTCTAGCCACTGAGACCATTCAACACGTTTACAGACTTTTGGTCCAGTTGCGTTGTCAGCACAAGATCCAAGACTGAATCGCCACAGTAGCGGTGGAAACCATTTGGTGCAGACTGAAAAGTACTAACACATCCAGAAAATTCTGGCATTCACACTTTCTTGTGCTGTGGAGGGGCCTATATGCCTGCCAATCAATAATTGGCTAAGTGAAATTTGTTCTGAAGGTAAGTTAGAGAATCATTCAGCTTGTCAGCGAATTCCTAGCAACCCACAAAATTTCCGGACATGATCCTGTATCAACAACATGCACTTGCAGGCTTTTCCTTACTGCAATTAATACCCCACCGCAGCGTGTGCTAATGCGATCTTTTCTAAATAACGAAAACTGGCTGGACAAGGGTAGTTCAGTACCAGCAATATCGGACAATAACCAGGACCATATTCCGAGTTTGCATTGTTATTGAAAGTATCGCTACCTCCCTGACCTCGAGTCATCTGATTGGTAGAAACGCCAGAACATCGTGTTGCCACCTCTTCCGGTTCCGTAGTGGCAACACTTGGTTCCGGCTTTTTTACCAATCAGATGCCTCGAGGTCACGTGAGATAACGATAACGATGCAAACTCAGAATATAGGCCCAGGTCTCTGTGTCCAACGCAAGGTCTGCTGAGCATGTTTCGACATATGAACACAAATTACCTTGTTTTAGAAACAGGTCTTGTTGACTTGTACGCGTGCGCATCAGCTGGAAGGGACTGACAGGTGAGTAGGTAAAGGGTTCTCATCAGTGAGCACTGAGCAGGAAAATTGGCGCTACTTCAGGGGAAGTAAGGAGCTTTCTTTCTTTAGTTTCGCATGCATACATTTCGCATGCTGTCTCCTGATTAAACAGTTGGAGTAAGCGCCGGTGTTGTTCTCTTTCTTATGTTGTATCCCTGTTGCGCTAAAAATCATTTATTATGTTTAAGTGGTCCTTAAGCTCAGTTTGTGGAACCAGCGAAAAGAACAGGCACCACAAAATGAAACATCTACTAGCTCTTGCCGTTTTTGGCGATTCCACAATGCCACACGTCTACTAAATAGCCCACATTGCTGCAACGCGATAATCCTGGCGGCATCTGCCACTCACTTCTTTTTATTTATTTGTGTGCACATCGGTACAAGTGTTTCTAGACGCTCAAAGTTTGTGTATTTCTCGTGCCCCTCTATGTGCGATCCAGAAATTCAATTCACCTGTCGAAAATCACTTGCTCTATATGTCTTCATTAGTGCACCTTCTTTCTAAAACGAAAAATACAGACTGCCCTTCTTTTTCGGCTTGTTGTTACAGAACTAAATATTTCATTATGTTCTTACATATTTACATTTATATGTTACAAACAGCACATACTGCAAAATGCCAAGCAAGTATCCTCCCTCTCAAAAGCCGAAATTACAAGAAAAATGCAGGGGGGCACTTTCCCTGAATGCCACCGAAGTTCAAAATGGCGACAAATTTTTTCCCACCAAAAAAAAAAAAATGAGCGCAGTGCATATGAATTTAAAGTTTCATTTTTCTCCGATCGGGCCTACGGGCTTAGAAGTCTGCACAGAGAGATCAGCGAGATGCCGCCAAGTGTTCTCGCTACGCCGGATGCAAACTCGGCCCCTGCATATGCCAACGTTTCCTCTCGGAGCGCTATTTAAATATGTTCCTGGTTGTCTTATTTCTTTCGGCGCCAGCTTCGTTGGTCGTCGCTCGCATCGAATGTCTCCCTCGCAGTGGTCATCCGACGCCAGCTGTCAATCTTTAGGCATGTGCAAATCCAGGCAAGTCAGCGCCGTGCTGGTATCATTTTTGTTTGTTATGTTTTTAAGAGCTGAGATTGGACTGTATTCTTGGACTGGATAGGGCTGGCAGTGTTGTGTGAGTGAGGTACATACTAAGGGAAGGGAGTGGCGAAGTGTGGAGCGTTAGAGGGGTGGGGGCGGGAGGGGCACTGTGCCGAAAAAGCGTGGAAATCTGAAATTAGCAGTGAAGTTAGAGGGGGTGCTTGCTCGAAATTTTACAGTGAGTGATGCTTTGAATTATCATTCGTGGGGTACGTTCATTATGTCGAGGTTATGTGCATGTCTTAAATAAGAAAAAAAATGCTTCCACTTGCACCAGTGGGATAGGCAGAATAAACTCACCCCCCCCCCCCCCCCCCCCCTTGTTTAGGTGAGCCGTGAGAACAAAGGCATTGGTTATTTGGACGCCAGGAGGGGGGGGGCACTGGTGCTAGTGATGCTCAAGTTCCTTTGCATCCAAGCAGCTCCTTTCAACTCAGCAGAGCGAGATCTATGCCAGCATGGCCATGACTGGAGTATTTGCTTTGTTACGAAGGCTGCTAGCGAGAACTTCAATGAAGTGACTGCGTTCCACTGCTGCCGACATCATCAGATTTGTCGCTTGAAATTCTTTTTCCAGTTGATAATTGGATATTATAATACTGACACGACACAGGTAATTAGTTACTCTAGTGGTTATGTTACACGCATGCGACACTCTCTTTCCATAAAACCATTGCTAACGAGAATAAACTGCTACAAATATTCCTGTTTTCCAAGAACTATCACCGAATGAAACGCCCTTCCTGATCATTTCTTATCCCTATTTGAAGCGCAGCTTACATAATCTGTGATCATCTGAGTACTCATCTCTAGGTCATTTGAACTGGTTTGATGCTCCAATAAAATCCTTTGTACATTGGGCGCGATGAACGTAACTGGTACTCTAGTAATGATGTAGCGTGTGAGCGTTTGTAGTATTCTAATTCAATAATGATTCAGTGTAATGCTGGAATTTTGTTTTTGGTAATGCCTTGCCTACTATACCTCTCTTGTCTTTTTTTCATTGTTATTGTGCAAATGTGTGAACCCACCTGCTATGGTCTTGTATTAAGGACTGCAGTATTTATATATGAATAAATAAAATAAATAAATAAATCAAGAGCCAACCCTCCCCTCCTCAGACTAAGCACAACAAGGTTGCATGGCCTTCTCTAATCCAAGTCAGGAACATCTCAAGCTCCTCACAGGTCTTCAGAGGTTTGTCAACTACGTGCTGCTGCACAGAACCTCCCTCGTGAAGTCACTGGAATTATGCGTACATAGAAGTGTTTAAATGATGCAGGAGCTGCCCATTCTGAGCTGTTCACAAAACATGCACGGTGACCACCACAAGAAACTCCTGGAGCTAGTAACCAAGAAATTTGCCAAGCCTCTTTTCAGTAAATATGCTCTCGGAGCAACTGACAGGCACATCACCTCAAGGTATCTAAAGCAGGAACCGTTGTCCAGAAAAGTGCTGAAGATGTGATGTGAAATAAGGTGCAGTACATACGAGAGTTAAGTCGTGCATAGTGCAGGGCTCCAGTAATTTCAGACAACTGCCATTCTTCAACGTGCACTGACATTGCACACTGTAGTACACAAGCGTCTAGCCTTTCACCTCCACCAAAACGGCTGGGATCGAAACTGCATCTTTCAGGTCAGCAGACAAACACCATAACTGTTGAGACACCAGGTATTTCTGTACGAACACTACGGCACACAAGAAGCGAGAAGATGCATTGCGAGCTTCAGCTAAAAACTCAAAGAGCTCTAACGTCTACGTAAGACTCTGTGCAAGATGTGGACTGAGGACTTTCACTTTTGGGAGAAAAGCATAAAATCAACAAACGACGAGTTGCACATTCACAAATAGTGTGTCTGCATTCTTGGAGATGCTATGCAAAATAGGATAAGAATATTTCTAATGATACGCTGTTTGCGAGCTAGATTACCAGCCAATAGTGGCATAAAAAAGAGGACAGAAGGAGCCTTGGCTAATAATACAAACCCCCGGATTAGGTTAATATTAGAGTCTACTGCCAAGTAGAGGTTTGTCTTCAACACGATTGAAAAGGCAATGTAATATGTTCCACTAGAAAGGACGCGTATCTGCGGCTACCATATCCACCTTCCCACTGCCACGAAATGTAGACGGCATGATCTGTAATGAGATCGGTACCTCGCACCATCCGTTGGCAGACCCTTGCCAATGGTGACAGCGTAGCTCCTACAGGAACATGACTGATGCAAAAGCATCTTACAGAGGAGGCAATGACTTAACGATGGTGCAAATCATGACTGTATCACTGATCTCCAGACAAGCCAACAAAAAAGCCACTTATTTTCTTTTTCTTCATGTTGAAAGTAGAGTGCGAAGAGTGGCAACAGACTCACACAGACACCAGGTACACAAGCAAAAAACATAAAAACAAAAAACAGAGGTGCAAGTGAAAAATTCCTGGCTTGATTTTGTGAAGCAGCATCCTTACCTCATGACCAAGACACTTGAGATAAAGTGATGTCCTTATCATGGACAAATGGGACGTGAACTGCTTTAGCTGCAGTCCCACTCTGAGTATGAGTCACAAGACTCTTGAGGGTTCAATGAACATAACTCACACACAAAAACACACAAAGATATCAAGAAAAAGATTCATGATGACTTTTACAATAAAATTAACTTTTGCATACCCAAAATGGCTTCGTATCTAAAAAGTGACTGCCAGAGTGCCATTAAGAGGAAGCACCACTGGAAAGGCATGCACCCCTGCAACATTTTGGAAATTTAGTGAAGCGGAGTTCAATAAATGCGAACACTGAGACTATTGCAGCCTTGTCATGATGACATGTGACAGCTAAACCCAATCAAAAACTACATACATACACGATTGACTGCTAATTCACCAATACACAATAAATTAAACATGAACACACATTTAAAATATAAAAAATAAACACACAGCGGGGCGCTAAACATCATAATCTATTTGCAAAGATGATAGACCCTCTGATAAGAGCATCCAGCTATTATTGCATGGCTCAATTTTCGTGCACATGAAAAAACAAGCAGTGGTGGGACTGCTTGTAGCAGCTTTTGTAGCAAAAATTTCAAGTCTTGTAGCAGAAAAAATGCCATTTTGTAGCAAATATTTGAGCTTTTGTAGCAGAAAAAAAAAAGGTTTCGTAGCAAAATTTCAAATCTCGATATGCTTAAATAAAGGTGGCTTGTTTTATTTCTGAAACCCAATTGCTCAGATGTTTATAATGACCATAGCCATGCAAAAACAAGCTTCAAGCTCAAATGCAGTGTAATGTGCTGTTCTTTCTTTAAAAAGCCCTAAATTAAGTCAACATGAGGTTTTGCTAAAAATAAAGCCTTTGTTATTCAGAGCGAAGGCATAACGAGATATGAAACAACACTGTAAACACTGTAGCCTTGGAAACAAGGTAGCTAGCTGTCTTAATACAAAAACTCTCTGTAGGAATTTAGAACTGCCACTTCTTAAAGCTGCAACTTTAAGGCACTATTTCTTCTCTCGTCTTGATGACTTTGGCTTGGACAGCGCTGCTGCGAGCCTTCCCTCTCCATTCTTCAGGAGAGTTTGTCCACTCTCAATGTCTGCAAAATTTTTAGTCTTGACGCCATTTGAGAAAAGCAGCTCAGCATTGGTGATCAAATTCTTGGCCAGCCTGATCTCTTCTTGTACCTTTTCCTCATTCTGACGTCTTTTCTACGTGTCCTTGTCCTGTACATCAGGCTAACGTCGAGGCGCCTTTTTCCTTCAAGACCCGTGCTGATTGGAGGGAAAGGGGGAAATATATTTTTGCAGGTCCTGGGTGGGGATTTCTTTTTCGTTCCTTGAGAGAGTCGCGCTGCTGGCGCTGCTCGGTCAAAAGGTTCGCCCGCTTTCAAAAGCGCGTACAGGTGCATACGCGCCTCTACAGCGCAAACATTCCCACAGCGGTGGCGTCTTTAAATTGCTCGTTACGATTCAGGCATCATCGTGACGGTTGCGACAGTTGATTACGTTGCGATGTCATACCTCTTATTCCGTGCGTTCGCAATCTTTACTTTTGTTCTTTTTTTTCCGGTGGTTTGGTGGAGTGGCTAGTTAATCAAAGCGATGCAGGGACTCGGAGTCATGAGTCTGCGTCTTCGCAGCGCACTGCGGGGATTGTGAGTATGCTTTCCTCATTGCAATGAAAACGTCCAAGGGTACCTACTGACCGTATGTGGGGCTGCAAATATATTGAGTACCTGTGCTGAGTTATTTGCACACGCGCACACCCACACACATGCAGTTTTGTAGTGATAGAAAAGAAATAACTGTCAAGACTGATGTAATCTTCTAAAGGGCGCATAAATGTTGACGTTTCGATTAAGCTGTGAAATTATACAAGATGTTTCACATAAGGGGTTGAACTTAAGGTACAAAAGCAGCCAACAAAGTCCACTGTGTGCGCACTGAAGCATTCAAATCCTTAGCGCTCCCTCCACTGCTACTCAGGCCATTACAGCCCATAACTCACTGGTTCGAAAAAAAAAGCAAGCAAGCATGCATACTGCCCCGCTGTGCTTTACCGAGCGCAGTTCCAAACCGTCGCTCGTTTTAAACCGCTTGCTCGCACATCCTTTACACATGTGTGTGTGTGTTAAGCGAGCGCCCAGGGCAGCTCGAAGCCATCATGCGTTTGAACGTGCTTCGACCCTTCAACGGCCAGCCTGCCAGCCTCTCCCTTCACCCTTCCTGCGCACTGGACTTGAGATATATCTTGCAGCTCACTCCCTCCCAGTAGATCGAAAAAAAGAGAGCACCAGCAGGAGACGCAGAAGTGACGTAGACAAAAGTAAATTTTGTGTGACGTGATTGTCCGCTCAGGACCTGCAAAAGTATTCTTCCACCTTGCAAAGTTATTCAACGACTTTTGGTGCAGGCGTGGCACTGAAGTAATCAAAAAATTGATTTTGTAGCAGCATGTAGTAGGATTTCTGATTTGGTGCAGTTTGGCACAGCAGTTCCACCCCTGCAAGAGGTATGCCAGTTTTCACAGGGTCATACCATGGCTATGCTGGTTTTTGTCCACTGTAAATGTTTCAATAACACCTTTTAAATGAAGACGCAGACGCAAAAAATTGATATTAAGTTTTTGCACTTGTTAGTACAACCATTTTTGCCAGGCCGCTGGGAAGCCTTGCATTGTGGCCTTACTCAGGAGCAGTAAAAGAAATGAAGAAAAGTGGCAGCCCTCCTGAAAGCCCAAGAAAATAAATACCAGCTGTGATGTGACATAGGTAGACCTGCAAGATGAGAAGGGAAGAGAAAGGTAAGAGAAGAGGACAGGCAAGAAAGTTAGGCATAGGTGTTTTTGTGAGCTACCCTGCACAGGGGAAAGTGGGAAATGTGGATGAAAAGAGGGAAAGAAGACAGACAAGAAGAGAAAAAATTTTAAGTGCATGCATATACTCATGCATTAATTTATAACTGGCCCACTGAGGCCAACTGGCTTAGTTTACTACGGTCACAATCCATGTGCCATGGACCAGTCGACACATAGTCCAAGTATCCCAGTTCTAAGGAAGGTCCAGTGTCCATTTGGCTTCATGAAGTCCCCAGGAAAAAGCATGAAGCCTCAAAGTCAGGTTAGAACCACAGAATATATGCAATGGTTTCCAGGCATTTGCAACTCTTGCATGCCAGGCTAAATCAACTGCAGTATTCTGCTATTCTCTGGCATCACCTGTCAAAATGGGATTTCAAACGTATGTTGTTCTGTGTGGGTCAACAGCAGCTGTTCAAGCAAGCACGTCTCCAGATAAAACTGTGCTGATCCATTACATGCATGAAAATATATCTTTCAAGAGCATTTTTTTTAAGCCAAATTCAGTAGCCTAAGCAGGCTTGTTTCTAAGGTGAAACCTTCTTGGTGGTAAATGTCAGCCTTGTTCCCCAGGCTGTTTAAGGTTCATTTGCATAAGAGAAGTTTGGTATTGATCTGGCCCTTTTACAACCTTCTCACAGAACACTTGCCCAAGTGGTGGCAGCAGGTCTTAGAGTGGCAAGCCAAATTATTCGGACATCATGACTTTGAACAACAACAAAGCCAGCAAGCACATTTCTAAGTTCTCTTGAATCATGCGTCTTTCAAAGTGCTTTGCCTGCCACTTAATGTGATCAAAACTTTCTCCAGCTTCCACCAGGGAAATATCTTATGCTTTATTTGGTCCATGAACAAGCTTTCAAGTATAGAGGTTGGATATGGCAGTCTCACAAGTGACTGCATTTATTTATCCCCTTCACAAAAAGTGCCCTAAAGTTCGGTCTCATTGATTAACACCCTCTACCTTGATCCATATGACCCAAAGGGAAGAGAGCGAGTTAAAAAATAAAAGTTAAATCGTCAAGTGCAAAGAAAGTTGACAACACAGTGTACACAAGGGAAAGGTGAGCCACAATGCCAAACTAGGACAAATAAACACAAATAGTAATTGCATGAAATAGGCCAGTCAAATATAGTACCTTCTTCACTCTCAAAGTTCAGAGGACAGAATTCCACTACAGCTAAAGCTCTCTACTTTGTGTTGTCACTTGGCTGCCTTAATTGCGAGATATTTTCTTGGCTTGTTAAGGCGTTGGGAATATCTAGTTATGGTCAAGTGAGAAAAGAAAAGGAAGGTTGAAACAAAGTCCTTAGTTTCATTGCTCAATATTAGCCAGAGGCATAAAAACTCACCCTGCCAATGACGGCACACCCAGCTGCCACCTGTGCCACAGTGATGCTGTTCAGCTGAGGAAGAGCACTGCCCAGTGAGAATGAGCCCACCACGACTGCAAAGAAGACAACAAATGACAGACAGGGCGATTAGGGACAAGTCAACATCCCTCACGGGAAGCAGTAGCAAAATTAAGCCAATGAATGCCCTGCTGGGGTCCAACCTCAAAGCTGCCACAGGAACAGAACTGTACCTGAAGGGAAGCATAAAGGGATTAGGAATGCAAAGCACTTTCAAGTACATTTTGGCTGCAAAAATATAAGTTCAAATATTGCCCAAAGAGCCCGTGTAGCAGAGCACAGTTGAACCTGGATATACCAAACCAGAAGTTTTAGAATTTTGGTTATACTGAACTCCCAGATTATCCCCTTGAAAATCCTATGTAAAAATATGGAAAGGGTACTTCGTATATCGAACTAACTTCACGAACTCTAATTTCAGGGGGGGGGGGGAAGGGGGTACTGCCAGCACCCCCCCCCCCCTTCCTGCAGGAGTCAAAACACTTCATGATGTTATCGCCACCAGCATCTTGGTACGCTGGCATGGGAATGAGCTGTGGGCTGCGATGATCATGGCACGAAACGGAGGGACCCACAAACATACTGATGATTTTTTTTCTTCAAATTCTCATCAGCAAAAATAATTGGTGGGCCTATTATGCAAGGAAATAAAGTGTGATTTGTCATGATTGTAAGAGGTGTCAAGCCGGTTTTTGTATATCAAATTATCGATATCCAAACTATTGTGCACTCCCCTTGGAGTCCGATATATCAAGGTTCGACGGTATGAAGAATGAAATAAGATGAACATCTGACTAAACTACAATTGTGGCGTGACTGAATATCTGTTTCTAAGTTTTTAATGCTTTCTTTCAACATCTCAACAAATAATGTACGTTTTAAAATGAAAGACTATAATGGCATAAAGCAAAGCAAGAGTTATCAAAGTGGATTCTGCAGAACCCTTGGATTTCTTGGAGAGCTTTCTGCATCCTCCAAGCAGCTAAATCCATGCACACCTAAACCATCAAAGTTTTCTTCAAACCCCTTAATTGTAACCACATCATTACTAATCATGCCATATGCATATTGTAAGTGCTCACATCAGACTGCTTCACTGTACATCCAGCCCTTATGAATTGAACCCGCTCATTTTTTAAGAAGGCATGTGCATGCGAGCCCCTTTTTGCGTGCATGTCAGGCAGGAAGAGATGGAAACTGAGGAATGCATGGTTCCTCAACACCTTTTTAAAGCCACTGGGATAAAGCTAAGGATAGAAATGACTGAGAATCCCGGATGTAAACAGTATATATGTAAACATTCTGCTTCTGTATCGAGACATCAGGAACTGCATGTATGTTCTTCAAATATTTTAACAATTCAGGAATGTTACTGTTAGGAAGGTACCTCTCCAAAAGGCACCATATTTCCTTGCAAGGTGAATGTATCAGCTATTTCATTTGTTAAACATAAGCTAATATACTACACTAGCCTGAAAAATTGTGTTCCCACTCCTGTAATAATACCAACTAGAATCGACAGTATTCTAAGATAAAATAAACAGATAAATAATGCAGTTAGTTAGTTATATGGAGTTTTATGGCGCATAAGCAACTGTGGCTATCATGCGCCAACCGCAAGGTTAGACGATCAAGTGGCTACAGTAATGATGCTCAGATTTGGTTTAAAACATTGGCTTCCTTTAAAAATCCGTAAACAAGTGAAAAATCAACAAGTGCTTCTTGGCCTAAAAGCAATGCGGGATGAAATGGGATGTGTTCTTTGTAAAATACAGTAAAATATTTTTTCCTGTGCTCCTCGAGTTGTGAGCATGAGATTAAAATATGATTTACTGTTAGCTCATGTCCACACATTTCACATACAGGTAGTAGGAAGTTATGTGTTATGTGTGTATGGCCTATGCGCAGACGACATAAAATTACCTCAATGAAACGTTTCTGATGTTCACATGATTGCCATTCTCCTAATATGGGCTTTATGGAGTGAAGCTTGTTCTCTGCTTCGCTTTCCCAATCAGCCTGCCATTTAGCTCGTAATTTCGTACGTACTAAGTTCATTCCGTCTCTGTGTGGCATGTTGATTTGCTTTATTTGTAAATTTTTCGCACTTGCTGTGCATATATCTGCTCGTTCATTACCCTTTATCCCAACATGACTGGGTACCCAGCAGAATTTGATAGTATGTTTTCTTCTTGTGATATTTACTATGTTGTGTATAATGTTTCCTATCAGTGGTTGAACAGCATTTTTGGAGTTTATTGCACTGATGACGCTTAATGAATCTGTGTAGATGATGCTGTTTTTGATGTTCTTATCCAATATTTTCTCCACAGCAACACAGACAGCGTAGCATTCGGCTGTAAAAACTGATGCACACTGGGGTAGTCGTGTTATTTTCTCTGTGTTATTTTGTACTATTGCACTGCCAACATAGTCTTTAGTTTTTGAGCCGTCTGTAAAAAATGCAATGCAATTTTTATATTTTTCTTTTAATGCAAGGTATTCTTGTGATATATGCTCATGTGGTGTGCGTGTTTTCGACCTGACACTAACGCAGTTTCAAAAAACTGCTGGGAGGGTGTACCATGGTGGGAGTGGTTTATTTCTTGGGGCAATACTTGGCAATTCACTAATGTCTAAATCTTGGCACATTTGTTCGAAGCGCATGAGAAGCGGCTTAATCAACCGGGGCTTGTTGTTGAAGACTGTCCTAGAGGGACATTCCGTGACTACTGAATGACATAGATGTTTTGGTTGAGAACGAAGTTTCAGGATGTATGCACATGTTAGGGCGCATCGTCTGTCGTTTAATGCAGGTTCATCTGTTTCTACATAGAGGCTGGTTATTGGGGATGTTCTGTACGCGCCAACTGCTAACCGTAATCCAAGATTGTGTATCGGGTCTAGTCGGTTTAAATAGGATGTCCTAGCTGAACCATATACTATACAACCGTAATCTAACTTAGAGCGCACCACGGAGCGGTAGATTTGCAGAAGGCATGCTCGGTCGGACCCCCACCGTTTTCGCGACAGCACCTTTAGGACGTTAAGTGATTGGGCTGCTTTCTTTTTCAGATTGTTTATATGGGGAAGAAATGAAAGTTTCTTGTCGAATGTGATACCCAAAAATTTATGTTCATGTTTCACTGGTAGTATGGTTTGGTTGAGGTATAACGTGGGATAATTCTGTAAGCCTCGTCTCAATGAAAACACAACGGCCACTGTCTTTTGAGGAGAGAACTTAAATCCATTGCTGTCTGCCCAGGTAGCTAGTTTATTTAGTGTCAGTTGTAGTTGTCTCTCACAGGTGGATATGTTGGAGGAAGTGCATGCTACTTGCAGGTCATCTACGTAGACGGAGTACATTATGGACTTTGGGATTATTGCAGATAACGAGTTCATTTTCACTATAAAGAGAGTTGTGCTTAGAATACACCCCTGCGGCACGCCGTTTTCTTGTGCAAAAGTCGTGGAGAATACTGTGCCTAAACGGACTTGAAATGTACGGTTCGTCAGGAAGTCATTCAGGCAGCTCAGCATCCTGCCCCGGATACCTAGGTCTGCTAGGTCGCGGAGGATACCGAACCTCCACGTGGTGTCGTAGGCCTTCTCCAGGTCGAAGAAGACCCCGACACAGTGCTGCCTGTGGCTGAACGCCTCCCGGATTGTGTTCTCGAGGCGGACAAGGTGATCGGTTGTTGATGATGCCTTTTTGAAGCCGCATTGATGTATATCGAGAAGATGCCGGGATTCAAGAAAAAAGGTTAGTCTGATGTTTACGATGCTTTCAAAAGATTTCGCAATGCAGCTGGTTAGGGCTATTGGTCTGTAACTGCTAGGACATGTGGGGGGTTTGCCTGATTTCAAAAAAGGTACTATTATGGCTTTTTTCCAAGCTTCTGGTATCTTGCCAGTCGTCCATATTTTATTAAAAAAATTCAGCAATGCTTCTACAGCGGCTTGTGAGAGATGGGCGAGCATTTGGTAGTGTACATTGTCAAGTCCCGGTGCTGTTTTTTTGCCAGAAGATAAGGCTCTGTTTAATTCATGTATTGTTATAAGTGCATTGTAGTCGTCATTTACACCTGTCTGAAGGGGAAGCTTTTGCTTTTCTGCTGTTGTTTTATGCTTTTGAAATGTGCGAGTGTAGTTAGATGAGCTTGACACATTGGCAAAGTGTTCGGCTAAAATGTTCGCTTGTTCTTCTAATGTTGTTTGTGTTCTGGGTGGTGTCAGCATAGGATATGTATAAGGGGTGAAATCTCCTGTAAATTTTCGGACCTGTTCCCATATTTTTTTGGAGGGCAACGAGCTGTTTATCGAGGACACATATTTTTGCCACGAAGTTTTCTCCGCGTTTCTCTGGACATACCGCGCTCTGGCTTTGGCTTCCTTGTAGTTAATCAGGTTCTCATGTGTCGGATATCTGCGGAGGATGCCCCATGCTTTGTTTTGTTCTTTTTTGGCTAATTTGCATGCCTCCGTCCACCATACTTTGTGTTTTTTTCTTGCGTGTTGTGACGTTTGTGGAATGGATAATAGTGCTGCTGAAATTATGCACGCGATAAACATTTCATTTATTTCTTCTACGCTCAAATCTTCAGAATATACTTTTTCTAGCGCAGCGTTCGTTCTAAAAACCGACTAATCAGCGAGGTGGAGTTTCCAGCGCCGTGGCCTCGATTGGATGATGGGTGTGGATGATGATAACTTTAAAACTGTCGGTAAGTGATCGCTTCCCAGAGGGTCATTTAAAACATCCCAATTAAAATCATTAAAAAGTGATGGAGATGTGAAGGCTAAATCAATGCAGCTCATTTTTCCAGAGCTGGGGCAACAATACGTCGGCTTCCCGGTGTTTAAAAGGCATATATTATTTGAAAGTATAAAGTCTTCTAAGATCTGTCCTCTGGTATCAGTATGGTCACTTCCCCAGAAGTGGGAGTGCCCATTTAAATCCCCAACAATCAAGAATGGTTCTGTCAACTGCTCAGTCAAGTCTTCTAATTCATGTAGTGTAATTGAGAGTTGTGGTGGTATGTAGAGGGAACATATTATTATCGTTTTGTGGCTTATGATGGTTACGGCCACTGCTTCAAGGTTTGTTTTGAGTGGTATTTGTCTGGCAGGGACATCAGGTTGTATTATTATGGCGACACCTCCTGACAGCCTACCAGCATGCGTTCGATCTTTTCGGAAAGTTTTGAACTTTTTAAAGATATTTGTGTGCTGAGGCCCAAGGTTTGTTTCTTGAAGACACACAGCTGTGGGTGTCATGGTTGTGAGGATATCTGTAATGTCTGCGTAATTTCTCAATAAACCTCTACAATTCCACTGTACTATGTAAGCCATTATGATATGTTGGGGATTAAGAAAAGTTACTTTACTTCAGGAGGGGTTATACGTGGTTTTCCCTTTTTTTCAAGTGAGTGCCTCCTCCCCTGCAGCCCAGAAGTGCTGGGGGAGAAGTCCATCGCCTCACCCGAGGCGCTGGAGGTCCGTGGTGAAGGCACGGACGACCGATTCTTAGGTCTCCCCCTGGTAGGGGAAACCTTGCGGGCTACCGACTCCGTGGTCGGCAAGCCCTCTTTTGAAACTGGCAGAGCAGCCTTTGCTGCTTCTGCCTGGGGCGAGCAGAATGGCCCTGCCTCAGGTTCCGAAGACACCTTGGCAGACGCCTGATTGCGGTGTAGTGCCTCGCCCTTGGACGCTACAACCGCATAGTCTGGTTTTCCAGTGAATAGAAAAAGATTAGTTTGTGCAAGTCGTTTTCTGGCCTCTGTAAATGAAATGTTCTCTTTAGTTTTGATAGTGATGATCTCTTTTTCTTTCTTCCAACTTGGGCATGATCTAGAATAGGCAGGATGGTCCCCCTCGCAGTTCACGCAGTGTGGCGATGAGGCATCATAGTTTTCAGACTGGTGTTCTTTCGAAGCACATTTTGCGCATGTTTTGCGACTGCGACAACTTTGTGATCCGTGGCCGTATCGTTGGCAGTTAAAACATCTTCGGGGGTTCGGTATATAATGTCGGACTTCAACTTTCAGGTATCCTACTTCGATCTTTTCTGGCAATACGCTTGAGCTGAATGTGAGAATGAGATGTTTAGTAGGTATCTCTTTATCATCTCTTCGGATTGTTATCCTGTGCACATTTACCACATTTTGTTCTGCAAGACCTTCTAGCATTTCTTGCTCGCTTATGTGGAGGAAGTCATTATCGGAGATTACACCACGCACGGTGTTCAAAGATCTATGGGCGGTGATGGTCACATTGACATCCCCAATGCAGTGGAGGTTTGGAAGCTTTGCATACTGTGTTTCGTCGTTTAATTCAAGCAGTAGGTCTCCGTTTGCTATTTTTGTGACTTTGTATTTCGGACCAAGGACAGCTGAGAAACATTTTGACACTAGAAATGGGGACAAAGTTCGGGCCGGCTTTCCTTCAACTTCGGAGTGCACGACGTGATATTTGGGGAAGCTTTTCTTAGGTTTTTGCAGGAATTCTGCAATTTCTTCGGTGCGCCTTTTTTTGTTTAGGCGATCAGTTTTTACAGTAGAAGAAGCCATGTAATATGTGTGTTGTTCGGCCAAGGTGCCAGCCGCCCACCATGGAGCCCAACAAGGGGGCAGGACAGGAACTTGCAACCAAGTCCAGCCCATGCCAGCTGTACACCCCAGCTATAACCAAATACGGCGGTACTCAGGGTGGTACGCCACACAAGGTTAACCCTAGCCGCCTGGAAAAAGAAAAACCAAGAAGAGAGGAGAGGACAGGACAGTTGTAGGAAAGGAGATAGGAAAGTGAAAGATGGAGGGGAGGACAGGAAAAGACGACTGCCGATTTCCCCCGGGTGGGTCAGCCCGGAGGTGCCGTCTACGTGAAGCTGGGGCCAAAGTGGTGTGTTGCCTCCGCCGAGGGGCCTTAAAGGTCCAAACACTCGGCATCGGCTCAACCACCAGGATCCCCTTTTCCCCGGACACGGCGATGCCACGCACGGCTAAGCGTGGGTGCTGGGGTCCGTGGTGTCGCACGGTACACCAAACATCTGGTTTAGCAGATGCCCCCTGCGGGGAGATAAATAATGCAGCCCAAATTTTTCTGTATGTGGTTAAAAACTAGATGCCTTCGTTATGCTTCAAGCATAGCACATGAGATCTGCACAGGATGAAATGCCAAATGTGCAAGCAATAAGAGCCATGTACTTGACAGCCAGGTGCATTCTAAGACTCTGTCAACACATCCATATGTCGCATCTGGGCTTACCAGAAGGCAAGTGCACAGGTATCATAGAGGACCACAAATGTGAGGCCAAATCCAAATGCCATGAAACATAACTGCGTTGTGCAGTAGTGTTGCCTGCTTCTAGGGCAGTCATGTTCCTGACGATAAAGGAAAAATTCAGTCCGTAACCGCATACAAGAGCAACGCATGACTGTAATTATGAGCTAGCAATAATAGCATGCACAAGGGTGCAGCTACTCAAAAGTGAAATCAACTCTTGCCAGGGTGCAAATGTCAGTGCATTGCCTTGAGGAGCATTTATACAAATTTCACCATTCCTGCATGCATGCTTTATCATGTGCACCTAACCTCAAGAAAAGCACTCAAATGCTCATGCACACATATGAAATGGGCTGTAATCATGAGTCAGAGAAGAGCTGTGAGTATATAAACAAATAAAGAAGACAATAAAAGAGTACCGCCTTCTGAGAGGCCTGGATATATCACACTGCTCTGAGAAAGCCAAGGAAAGGACACAGAGCAGTGGAGGCACAAGAGAGAAGACAGACTGAGTGTTGCAGCTCATCGTACCAAGCACAAAAGCCAGCTACTGGCTGCATCTCGCCCATAAACTCTACAGCTACAGCTCTATCCTGCGCATGTTTTTCTTGCTCCTTGGCAGCTGAGTGGGACACCATCTGAAGACTACACAACGTGCACACAAGATTTGCCATGCTCGCAGCTAAAACCTTCTTTCACCTGGTACTTCTCAAAGCAGGCTTCCTGAAAGCGTTGCAAAGGTGTGCGGCTCAGTGAAGGCTGCTAAGTTGAAATCCTGGTGATGCTTGTGCTCACTGACGTAAATGCGTTTGAGTCTGGCAATTCTTTTCTAGGCCTGCATTTCTTTGATGCTCTTCCTCAAACATAAGAAGTTCAGTAGTTTGATTAGCCCCATGAACCTTTGATAATCCTGAAGAGCAAAGTGATGAAGCTATCACGAATCAATAATTTGCATTTACAGTTATGCTGCATATCCTTACGTTATACCAGGGATTACAATAGGTGATACGTCAGATCTCCCTGCACTAGGTGAACTAAATACAAGCTCATACAGCACCATTTCAGCAGCCCAGGGACACTGACATCAAGCAAAAACAAAACCCACTGTGGCACCAATCACATGCAGCCTTTCTCTGGTATGTCTCTCCCACCATTGTGGCATAAATAAGTTTAGCACAGTTGATAAAAACCTGCCTTTCCATTTGCTGCTGCTCCACATAAGAAGTACACTGATTTCCACTCCCACAAAAAGATGCTGTTACAGTCGTAGACTTTGAGGGTGAAGATGACACAGACACTACAACAGAACAAAGCTAGACACAATGAACACTACAATAATGCTGATAAATTTGTGCAATTGGCCAATGTATCGAGAGCCAAATTAGGCATAACAGGTCTCTCAAACATATGAGGAGCACTATCCCATTCTTTCCAGATGCAATAGGTTTAAAGGATTTAATGTTCCTAAGCTACTGAGGCTATGAGGGATGCCGTGATAGAGGGCTCCAGAAATTTCGAACCCCTGGGGTTCTTTTAACATGCACCGAGATTGCACAGCACAGAGGTGACTTACTTTTTGCCACCCTATGGACATGGCCACCATGGCTGAAATTTGATCCAATGTCCTCAGGTTCAGCAGTCAAAAAAGCCCTAACCACTGCACCTTCACAGAGGGGCTCTTGCCACATAATAAAAAATGGTGATTTGCAAAACAATCATGGCTGAATTTGGTATTGTTGATTGCAGCACGTAGCATGAGCGCCACCTGCAGACATCATATGAAAAAACACAGCCAGAATGGCCATCTTTCCTTCTGCAACCTGTAAAATTACCTTCTATTTAGAAGATTGGAGAACTATAAATGCTCCACTCCAATCAAGACCAAAATAAGAAAAAGTACTGTTACCCTGTGCTCTCCTTTTTTTACTGATCGTTGGTTTCATGTGCATGTATGTCGTAAAAAGACTATCAATCGCTAACCCATGTCTTCTACTTTCAGGAATGGGATGCCACAATGTGCCCATGTAATCTAAAAATAGTCAAAACATCACAGGACACTATAATGTATATACCATGGTATTCATAATAAATGAACCAGAACACATGCTGCAAAGCATGAGTGGTCATTTTGGAAAAACTTCCTCGCTCTGCTGTGATGCCATCTCGAGGGGTCCCCTGACTGGCAGGCAGATGTATGCCAACAAGGGGGTTTCTAGCGCATCCTCAAGGTGCAAAGTCTTCACCTCCTTCCTTTCAGTACCAGTACTCACTTTCTTCAAAGCACATTTACAGTGAGACCAGGACTTTTCGATTTTACAAGTTGGGAAACTGCTTCAAAAAGTGATTAGTTTTAGTAAGCATTTTTTGAGTGGTATGGACTGTGGCAACATCTAGAAGCGGTCAATAAAAGCTATCTCCTATTGCCGATATTGGATTCTAAAAATATTTTCGTTTCTTTTCTCTTTTCCCTATTAACTATCTCTATGGCTCTTAAGTGTAATAGTTTTTGCTACTGGCTCCCTTCAACTAATCTTATCTGCCAGGTGGCTGTGCATTTATAAACCATCTGAAAGTTTGCAACTAAGACATAGTTTACTTTATTGGCACCAGACATCGCCACTAGCCGTAAACACCCGAATTCTGACCACTCAAAATCGGTATTTTTTTATACATGGGCCCTATGGGAAGTTTCGCAACTCGTGCTATTAAACAGCTCTGAATGAGACATCTCAGTTGTGAACGTGCCTCGTGCATTAGGAAAAGTGAGGATAGTGAGTGACAAGCATTGATGAGTGAGAAAAAAATTACATTTTCCTGCACCACCTCCTCTTCTCCACATGCACCTGTAATTCTTCTATGCAGCGCCGAGATAAATTGTGCCCACAAATGAAAATTAAAGATAAAAAATTCTGAAGGAAACTCACAACTCCAAGAATGGCCGAGGCAAAGGCAAGCAGTGGTGTGACTGACATGATCACGAGAGTAAGGTCCCAGCTCTCGAGGAACCCAGTGGCAAAGCCGCTCACAAAGGTGGCAGGCAGTGAATGAAGAGACCTACTTTGTCTCCAATACAATCGCGTAGGAGCTCCACGTTTCTGAAAAGAAAAAATAAATGAATGAATCTTTTGTTGAAAATGGAAAAATTACATAAGAAAGTGGGGGGGGAGTTCCTATTACAGGAAGACATTGGACACAGCCATCTAGGCCCTCAGGTGATAAACAGCCTCAAGATTGCAAGGACTGCTATTAAAATGTTTCGGCACGTGCATCACAACGCATGAACAAGCAGAATAACACTGCACAGATGAGAAAAGTCATCTGGGCCTTCCAACAATAACGTGCACCCCAAAGAAAAAAATTGTCCAGAATTACCCGACTCAGATCTGTGTAAATAATCTAACAACCTTATCTGCCCTAGCTTACAAACAATCTATCTTAGCCACATCGATGTCCTTCGACCCTCTTTCCTGCCGCATACATAAACACACAAAACATTAGCTGTGGTTTAGCTGTGGTTAAACCTGGATGGAAGCGGAAGCTTCTTTTGCCTGGCTAAGCCTGTGGCCGATTTATGGGGGGCGCTTAATCTCCGCCTTTAAGCATACGACTCCATAGTGTAGGCTAGTCTACCAGCCCACATATAAAGCCCTGCTTTAACCAAGCAGTATCAACGTGCCTGCGTGGCCTAGGAGTAATGTGAATGCCAGGGCCCTAGCAGGCTGGGTCTGATATCACCTTCCCACATGAAAGGAGAGGCCGAGTTGGCAGCTCCAGCCAAACGTAATGTCAGGCAACCTTAAGCCAAGTAAGTGCGCGCCATGTCAGCTGCCAGCTACCACTGACCCTACCAACACTGACGCTGCTGAAGGCTCAAGCTGACTGGCGTAGTCAAGCTTCCGCTTCAAAAAAAAAAAAAACAAATTTACAGGATGAATGTCTTCAATTTATCCCTGGAAGGCGACAGATATATATATAATATACCATTGATTCACAGGAAGGGAATGGCACAGTATCGGTCACACTTGTTTCTGTGGACACCTGAACTCCGCGATGTAAGGGAAAGGAGGAAAGTGGAAAGAGCAAGAGGAAAAACAGAGGAGGGCTCCGAAGTAATTTCAACAACCAAGGGATCTTTAGCGCACACTGACATTCCACAGCACAAGGACGCCTCTTCCTTTAGCCTCCTCAAGAACAAAAATGACCTTGTGAAGAAAACTGTCAGTAGTGTTAAAAGTCTGTGCCACGGTGGAGGAAAGAGAGGTGCTCCGACAGCGCCGCTGGGAGCGGCCGCTTAGTGTGACTTTTACGCATGGCGCGGCCGCCAGGGGCAGCACGGGTACTGGGGGCCTGTCTCGTCGCTCGTTTCGCTGGCGTTTCTATGGGCGCGTCTAGGACAGGCGCTTGTTTTTTACACATAGGGGCGTTCGCCTGCTTGAAACAATTTTTATTTTGGTTGGAATTATGTACCATTATATTTCTGCCCATTTTCTAGGTTATAATTCGACTCGGGGCGGCATGAATGATTTCTTATTTATATGCAGCTCTGCGGTTTACGACAAACACGAGTAATACAATATTTCCTTAAAGCACTCCTGTGAGCAGCGCGTAAAGAGCATCCAAAGGAGTGCAAGATGACTATGTGAGCCTTCACAGCTGCCAACATGTGCAAAGCTTCAGGTACCATCGCGCTGAAAAAAAAAAAGAAAAACGAACACAGTTACGTTCGCGCACTCTGCTATTTGAATTTTTTCTCGCCGTTCTTTTTTTCCGGTTGATAGCAAAAACACGCTAATGTCCTTATTTATCTCATTACGGACAATTGTAGAAGGCTTTTGCTGCAATTCAAATGTAAACATGCCGACCTTATAAATTGATTTTAAAATTTTGATATACTGTTGCCCGATGACTGGAAAGAAGATATCTGCAATTGGTTGTGCTGCCAATTTTTTTTTTTTTTCGGGGCATAGGAAATTATTACTAATAACGAAGGAGTGGAGTGCCACGGTTATGTTCTCTGTTGTTTTTTAAAACTCTGGTTATTGAGTACATTGATTACAGAAATTATATTAAAGTTAGGTAGCTGAAAATGGTCTCACTAAAAATATGCATGCTTTTGTTTGTATTCAGATAATTTTGTTTTTTTTGGGAAGTGTAGATTTTTTTATTTAGATGAACAATAAAAAAGAAGTTGGTGCCGCATAGCGGTGCCGGCTACTCCTTTCGACCAGATTTGTAAGAAACACCTAGTCTGTTTTTATGAAATCTCATAAAATATAATAATTAGTTTTCACAGGAAAGGAAAGGCGTAGTATCTGTCACAAATGTTCTGTGGACACCTGACCCGAGCCTCACGGGAAGGGAGGAGTGTGGGAGGGAAAGCGCGAAGAGAGAAAAAGGTGCCGCAGTGGAGGGCTAAGGAGTAATTTTGACCACCCGGATATCTTTAACGTGCACTGACATCGCACAGCACACGGACGCCTCTTCTTTTCGCCTCCATCGAGGAGGAGGGGAAGGAGAAAAAACTTTATTTAGCCCTATATTATTTGGCGGTTTTTGGGACATCTTCAGAGATGTCTGCTTGTTGAATCCACAAGAGTCTTCTCTGTCGACCTCGTCCACGAAACGCAGCCGTCGGCGGTCGGGATCGAACCAGGGTGCTCCAGCACAGTAGTCGGGCATCTTAACAACTGCACCACTGCGGCGGGGCGAAATCGGCCCAGAAAATGAAATTTTGCCTATTTTGCAGGCCTTTGTCTCAAAAAACGTTTGTGATAGAGCGGCAATACTTCCACACTATGTTCTCAGCATATTTATCTATCAAACTGTGAAAGCTTATATTTATATAACGTTTCAGTATACAGACATACGATCGCGTTAATTTCAAGAAAGCAGCGAGCAATGAAAATTTGTGAAGACAAATAAATTTTCTTATATTTCTTAAACTTTGTCCCCTATTCTCCTTTGCTTCAGCTTTCAAATTCATTGAAAAGATATTGCATAATTTTGTTGCGCTAGTAATTACGGCAACTCCAATAACGTCCTTGCGCAAGTCTCAGCGCATGACGCAGGATTCAAGATTCAATGACATTTGTGAATCGCACACTGTTTTTCAACTGTGGCATAATATTGTATTTTGTCATTTATGTCTTGGCGTTGCAAATTATCTGGCAGACACCGTAGTGAATGATGCGGAAATTTGTACGCGTGGTGTTCCTGACGCGTTTGTGGCATCGGGCAGCACAGAGATGTTTTTCGAGTCTTACCTTCACCAAACACGGAGTGCGCAAAATACGATAAAGTTCAATGAGCAAGCAACGTATTCCAAAAATTACTAGTGAAATGAACCAATTGTTAAGGCCATGGAGAATTGCTTCATTAAAACAGAATTTTTCTTTGGTGCAATCGTTTACTTTAATCATTCGACGACGCACATTACCTTCATTCCTGTGGAGTTTCTTTGTTTCTTTCATGCAGTCCAGGCTATGCATGCCTGCATGCCTGCATGAAGTGTGAACGACAGATCGAACACGCGGCAAAAGCCCCAGTCTGACCGTGTGGATGCCGTCGTCTGAGATAGACACGTGCATCCGGCTACAGATAGCTTTGCCTTTTTTGTGTTCGATACTTCACTTTGCCACTGGAGCGCCACGTTCATTCTGATACCATCTGGTGCAGCGCAGGTTCTCGTGTGGCAACGGTTGTCGCGCCCGCGAGGATGAAGCAGACGCTCAAACCTCCCCGACAGTGCTTTAATCTTGCTTCCTTCACCTTCATGTAATCGGCGTCTGGTTGCGATGCGAAGAAGGGGCGAATAGAATACCGAACCTTCATTTCACATGCGTTGAACAGCTACCCAAAAGGCATTGCACCAGCGGCATGATGTCATGCGACTTCTCTTTAATTGGCCAGACGTGGCAACAATCCGATAGAAACGCGCCCAGTGCGTGCTCTGGAGCGGCGAGCGCAGCGGGTCGTCTGCTCGAGCAGACGACGCGTCTCTGTTTCCTCAGAAATGGAGATATTTGTTTAGTCAGCGTTACGAAACTTTATATCTGCTCAGAAGTTGGGATGTAAATATCGCAAAATAAATATCTAAGGGTTAGGGCCTTTTAATAATGATTTAAGTGCGAAATTATAAGCACGCGCGCCGGTGCTTCATAAGCACGCCAGCAGGACCGGCGGAGAGGATGGCCCCCAGAACACGTGCTGCCCCCAGCGGCTGCCCTCTGTTTCGGTCACACTAAGCGGCTGCGCACTCGCTGCAGCGCGGCCGCGCCGTCGGAGCACCTCTCTTTCTTCCACCGTGGTCTGTGCATAATGAACAGTGTCCAGGTCCATAAAAATTTGATATGTTTGCCTGCTCATGTTTACATGCCCATAGTACCAATCAAACAATGATTATTAATAGCACTGTAAAGCAAGAAACTTTAACCTGTGGATATAAAAAGCAGTGTGGATAATTTGAGCTTCTCTCTCATTATTGTGATGCCTACAACAAAAGGAAGTGAACTGTTTCCTTACAGCTGCCTGTGTTGACTTCTTTCCCACGTGAAAGCACAGCAAGGAAGTAATATTTTTGGAGGCAAATTAATTGCCTTTTCTTCCACCTCTTTTGCTACAGAATACAAAGTTTCCATACAAATAGTTAGATAAATACAGTGCACTATTACATGCAAAACGTTAATTCTGACACCCATGACGTTAAGCGCTCACAGAAAAGTTGCAGTTCAGTGTTCACATTTGTTCTTCCTTCAACAATAGGAATCGCCATAACCATTAGGAAAGCTTCTAAAATATCCTTATGGTATTTTCTAGCAGAAATCAGATGCTAAGAAATAAAACAAGCATGAATTATTACTTTCCAGAATACAGATTCCTTCTGCCTACAAGTAGAAACGCCTGAACACCACCAATGTGCATTACACAGAAAAGTGTTAAGTACGGCGGCAGCTAGTTAAGCAGAAGGAAAGCAGCCGCCTTGCACCATGCAGGCATGAGCCCGGAGCCATCAAGCTGAAAGCTATTAAGGACGGCGACAGCAAGACACGGCTTGAGGCAGCAACAAAGACGAGCCGAAGAAGAATGCGGTGTTGTCTGGTCAGTCATCGACTGCGGTCCATGAAAGGGCCGTCGGGAACAGGACGGCTCAAGAGGCACTGCACTGACCGGTACTGCCAAGGCGGCCACGCAGGCATTCTCTTTTCTTGCACGTGCAGACGATGCGCGTCGGTTCCTTTGATGCAGGTGTGCACACAGAACATAAGCCACCGGCAGACACCAGGGCATTTCTTGTGCCACCATTTGGCACAGCCTCAAATACTTCCTCCTGCCCATCAATTCCGAAACCTTTGGAAGGGTATCATCAGAAGTGAGAGAGTGTGAAAGTGTGTGATACTGAAGTGATCAAAAAACTCCCTAGACTATGGGCCCGCTCTTCACCTAGGGAGACTATGAAAGAAAAACTATAAAACTGTGAGGGTGCCGGTGCATTGATGTTTTCGGTTCTAGTTCTAATTCTTGGTTCCTGATGAACCCTTCTAAAATTTTAATAAACAATGTGTTCTTAGTCCTTCAACTCCGTACTTCTTCACTCAGCAGCACTTCTTTCCTGGGTGGAGCGAACGTCAATGCGGCCGAGGATCCATCGAGCGGCACCCGAGTCCCACCTCTAACAACAGGAAACTTAAGGCACTGAGAGGAGTTATCAGAAAGGCAAGCATAAGAAGGGAGCCAAAAGAGGAAAGCATAGGTATATTTTTTTGTTTACCCTTACAGTTCAACCTTGTTATAATGAAGTAGTACGGGGTGCAAAAATTTGTTCATTATATCCAATATTTGTTTTAAAAGTGCGCGCCCAAATTCCTGCAAAAGAGTCTACTAATAAAAGAAAACAATATGCACACTAATATGGATAACACAAAGGAGTGAAAACGCACAATTTTTTAATTAAAAGCTAGGTATAAACACGAAATCTCGCCTTTTGTTCCATGTTGGAGAGCAAAAATGAAGGAGCCAATGGACTGAGGGTGTGCAGCATGCACGGGTCATTTGGAGTGGCAGAGGCACAACAGAGGCTCATGATATGATGAGGCAATGTGGATGACATGCCAGTCACATGTCTGTCAGCCGTTGCATGGCTAGACTCGAGTGGTGGTGGTGGGGGAGCCGGCCATCATAGAGATTATGCTGGCTATGGCGTGGGGGTGTGATCTCGAAGGCTATATAATCCGTTGGTGCTAGTTTTTGCTGTAACCTCAAAATGACACGAGACGCAAACGTGCGGGCAATTCAAAAATTGTGTTTCTTGATCTTTTTTCCAGCTCCTTAACTCATTTTTTTGCTGTTTAAATGCAAGAAAGCTGCTTCGTTATAACCGATCTAGTGTCAAATTCTGAATTTTTCATTTTATTATACAGATAGAACTCCCATAGAAATAAAGCATAGACCAACCAAACTTTGATTTTTAGTTTGTTTTATCTAATAATTCGCTATATCTATGTTCATTATAGCGAAGTTTGACTGTATCAAGTATTAGTTAAACGTGCAAATAATTGACTAGAAAGTAGAATAAAAAACAACCACATGCTACCAGTGGGATACAAACCCACAACCTCCATGCTGTTCATCCTTATCTGTGCCATGACGAAGCCCATCATTTTTCCTGCGTGCGCGTACAGAAAGGCAAGTGTGTAAAGAAAAGAATTTTGTTTACATGTTCCAGCGAATTACAATGCCTCTGTTCACTTCTTCGAAGCCTCTGACAGATATCTGCCACCCCTTTCTTTCCAGCTTGCAGCATTTCTGCTTGGATATCTTCAGTCACCAATATCTTTCAGCTCCAAATATTGTGATCAATCAGCCGTTACATTTTCCTTGACATGCGCTGCCCCTTGAACAACTGCACCACCACTGAGGCAAAGACTTGAAATGCACACACACGGCACAGTGAACTTGAAAAGTTGCACGTGTGCAAAGGAAAAACAGCGCAGCATTGTCTGTCATGCTCTTCACCGTTTTCATCAAGTTCAGGAAATTAGTAATTGCAAAGCCATGCTTTTTATACCTGTATTTTGCTCCCACCACATAACAGTGGCAACTTCTGATGCTGGAATAGCATTCACGCATAGTGTTGGTGCAGTTTCATAAAAATGTTCCGTTCAGGGCAGCATGCGTGTAGCAGGTCTCACGGTACACAGCACTCTGTTCCAATGAAACTCCATTTTAAAGCAGTTTCTAGGAAACCGAGTCAATTGATGTTGATCCCACTGAGCTTACCCATTTATTCCTCGATTCAGCAGTACAGTGCCTGTCGAACCATGATGCACTTTCTCGCAACAGCGAGTAGAACAACTCTTGCCGCAGTCTGTACAGCTGACCATCCCAGGCAACACCATACCTGTAATCAATGAACACGTATACTTTTGTAATAAAAAATGCCACAAAAAAAGAAAAAATTAACCCAACAAGAAACCTTCTCCAACACAGCATGGCTGAAGATAAAAGTACACATATCAGAAAAGAACAGATACCGTATATCAGGTGGAGGTATGCCATTTTCTGTTATCTTTACTCTTCACCAACTAGCCCAACTCCAGATTGTTTACAAAGATAGAAAGAAGCCTTAAGAAATGGGCGGAGCTTAAATCAACTGCACCAAGAACATTAAATGCTTATCTTAAAAGTACTGACAGCTTTGCAGAGAAAATGAACCTGCACTCTCAGTTATACCTGTGACACCATAATGAAAAGAGGGATAAAAAACAAATGAGAGCCCCTTGCATGTAATATGCCAATAGGCATATAGTTCCAAATAGTAGATAATTTAGGGCTACATCTAGCTTACTGCTTTTAGACATAAGTCCAAAACGCCAGAGCGCAAGAGAATAGACACTAAATCAATATCTGGGGGCGTGGACTAGAATCCTTGAACAAAGCATCAGGTGAGCAGTCAGCCGTCTAAGGGCATATGTAGGTAACGAGAGAAAAAAAAAAGACTATGAAAAAAAAGATGTGCACATTTGTTTTTCTGCAGCACTGGCTACCAATGTTGCCCCCCCCCCCCCCCTTCCCCCCATCTCATTATAATTTATCTGATTTGGAGGCTACAGTGACACAGAAAATGGGGAGTTTATATAGATTCAAATTCTCACATACTAATCTTTCATGACCAACACCTTGGTAATACTGGGCGATTAAAAAAGGCATATATGCAAAAATCGAGTATGATATATTATTCACTTGTAGCATAAAACTAAGTTTTGGTATAAGAATAAATGAAACTTGCATATGTATTAAGCAATGATGACATAGGCGAGAAAAACTTGCTCATCATTTTGTTGCGCTCAAAGATGGTTACGGTGTCAAACATGGTCATTGTCCCACTGTGCTATATTGCTTCCACAGAGGCCTCGATAGGTGGCAGAGTGCTAAAATTGGTGCTGCCACCATCGTAGAAGGCAACAGCTTGCTGCTGGTGTATGAAGGCATTCGTCATGTGACCAGCCTGGCGAGCCGGCAGGAAGGCAGAGATGGTGCCCAGAAACAGCAGGACGATGTCTTCTGCAGTGGCATCACAAAACTGCAACACAAATGTAACAATTTATAGGTGAATACAGGTGAAAGTTCCAAACTGGTTCAATCTAGTTTATGCAACAGTTTACAGTAGATTGCAGTCTAAATCAGTTGATGCATGCTATAGCTAGAATAAACTGGGAATTTCTTCACAAACCAATTAGAACAAACATGTTATCTTTCCCATGGTGACAAAATATGGAAAGGGCACACACATATATCTAGGATGCTACGTGCGTGAAGTTATTTATATAGAGCTCTATTTATATAGAGCCATGTAACTATATTGTAAATGATTGCAGTAGCCACATGCACGCAGGCATTTGTGGACAGTGCTCGGACACTGACGCGCGAGCGACGTGAACTCGTTGCGCTTTTGTATTTTGTAAATATGTACATAGCTCCCCTTGTCCTTTCTTCCTATCGCTCCCCTCGGTACTTCCCCTGGCCATACTCTCTTTCCGCTTTTCTTTCCCGCCAGCCGCCGCTCAGGTGCTTCAGTTTTTTAGACAGCAGTTCCCGCAGCCGGCTACACACTTTTCCTTCTTTTTGATTATTTAATAATAAAACCACTACCACCAGTATACAGATATTCAAACAGGAGGGCATACACTCTTTGAGTACAGCTTAGGCAATACTCATAATGGTGTTAACTTTTGAAACAGTGAAAAGTTGTTGTTGTGTTGTGTTTTGTGGCACATAGGCAGCTAAGGCCATCATGCGCCAAACTCGGGGTTTGCGTATCTGTTTGGTGAAAGGAAGCGAGCGATTATTTTAATACACTATAGTAGGTTTAGGATGTTGGCATCTTTTAAGAAATCAATGAGGGAAGAAGTTTTAACCAGTGAATTTTCTCCTAAGAGTAAGCTAGGATGTAGGGGAATGTAGTTGTCATAGAACTGTGGGAAATGCTTTTTCCTAAGTTGATCGAGTTTTATACAGGATATTAGGATGTGGTTTATGGTGACCACCTCTCCGCAGTGTTCGAAAATGGGTTTGTCTTTCTTTGCTAGGATGAAGTTATGAGTCAGGTGAGTGTGTCCGATACGAAGGCGGCATAAGATTACTTCAATAAAACGTTCTTGATGGCTGCATGTTTTCCATTCTTTTATAACTGGCTTTACTAGGTGTAGCTTGTTATTAACTTCGCCATCCCATGCAGCCTGCCACTTTTGTCTCAGTGTTCTTTGTATGAATTTTATGGCATCCTTATGTGGAATTTTCACCTTCTGTACTTGAGCAATGGAGGCGGCCGTGGCACATGCATCAGCCCTCTCATTACCGCTGATTCCTACGTGGCTTGGCACCCAGCAAAATTTGATATTAAGTCCTTGTGTTTTTGCTATCACTACATAATGGACTATGTCCCCTACTAAAGGTTCTGTAGCATTTTTTTGATGTAGTGATGCGAGTATGCTCAGAGAGTCTGTATAGATGATACTGTTTTTGATGTTTTTGTTGACTATTTTATCTATTGCTAGGGATAAGGCGTAGCATTCGGCAGTAAATATTGAGGCACACTGTGGCAACCTTACTGTTTTTTCCTGTTTGTCTTCTATTACTGCACTGCCTACATGAAATATTGTCTTTGAACCATCTGTATAGAATGCCTTGTGATCACTGTATTTCTCATTTAATGCCAAGAACTCTTGTATAATGTGTTCATGCGGTGTTTGTGATTTGCAAAATTGAGTTAATGTGAAGTCACATACAGCAGTGAAGTTGTACCAAGGTGGCAGTGGGTCAGGTCTCCGTGCAATATCAGGAAGTGCATCCAACAAGTTGAGTTCCCGGCACTGCTCTTCAAAACGGAGTATGAGAGGTCTGATGGATCGAGGTTTATTGATGTACAGTGTTCCTGAGGGGCAGTTTGTAAGTATGGAGTAACAAATATGTTTCGGTAACGAGCGGATTTTCAGGATGTATGAAAGTGTAAGCATGGTCCTCCTGTATTTTAGTGGCGGTTCGTTTGCTTCTACATACAGACTTGTCACCGGCGATGTCCTGTATGCACCAGTTGAAAGACGCAGACCCAGGTTATGTACTGGGTCCAGCCGTTTAAGGTATGACGGTCTTGCTGACCCATAGACCACGCACCCGTAATCTAAACAGGAGCGTACCACTGAGCAATAGATATGGAGAAGACATGTCCTATCAGAGCCCCAGTGTCTCCTTGAGAGTACTTTAAGGATGTTGAGAGCTCGAGAGGCTATGACTTTCAGGCTGTTTATGTGTGGGAGGAATGTGAGCTTCTTGTCAAACGTTAGTCCTAAAAATTTGTGTTCTTGCTTTATCGGGAGTATGGTTTCATTTAGGTGCAGGGTGGGATTGAGCTGCAGGCCTCTCCTCAGAGAGAAAAGAACAGCAACTGTTTTCTGAGGCGAGAACCTAAATCCATTTTTATCTGCCCAATTACTCAGTTTCTTTAATGCTAGTTGCATCTGTCGTTCACACGTCGATAGGCTGAATGATGTGCATGCGATTTGGAGGTCGTCAACATAAAGTGAGTACATAACAGACTGTGGGATTACTTTGGCTATGGAATTCGTTTTTACAATGAAAAGTGTAGTACTTAATATGCATCCTTGCGGTACTCCGTTCTCTTGTGTAAAGTTTCTTGAGAGTGTAGAACCGAGGCGTTCTTGGAACGAGCGGTCGGACAAAAAATCTTTTAAGCAGTTCAACATTCTGCCGCGGATTCCAAGATCTGCCAGATCGCGAAGTATCCCAAATCGCCAGGTGGTGTCGTACGCTTTTTCCATATCAAAGAAAACTGCGAGACAGTGCTGTTTATGTATGAAGGTTTCTCGGACTGTGCTTTCAAGCCGAACTAGATGATCCAGTGTTGAACAAGCTCTTCTGAAGCCGCACTGGTGGGTATCAAGGAGTTCACGAGCTTCAAGAATGAACATTAACCTGGTATTGACTATGCTTTCGAATGATTTGGCAAGGCAGCTAGTTAGGGCTATTGGCCTGTAACTAGTAGGAGAGTTTGGCAGTTTTCCAGGCTTCAGGAATGGTACAATGACAGCCTTCTTCCAAGCATCAGGCATTTTGCCTGACACCCAGATTTTGTTAAAAAATTTCAGGAGTGCTTCTACTGCAGGTTCGGACAGATGGGCTAGCATTTCATAGTGTATCTGATCGGGGCCTGGTGCAGTTTTCTTGCCATTAGTTAATACTCTATGGAGTTCCTGAACTGTAATTAAGTTATTGTAGGGCTCGTTGGTATAACCATTTGTAGGAAGTCTCTGTTTTTCTGCCGTGTTTTTATACTTTAAGAAGGAGTCTGTGTAATGTAGGGAACTAGAAACATGAGAGAAGTGTTCTCCCGATAGGTCAGCCTGCTCGAGTATACTTGTTTGTGCATCAGGGGGTGTAGGGAAAGGAACTGCAAAAGGAGAGAATTTGCCATCGAGTTTGCGGACTTGCTCCCACATTTTCTTTTCTGTGACGGAACTGTTTATTGAAGACACATAACCTTGCCAAGATCTTTTTTCAGCATCACGTCGAATATTTCGAGCCTTAGCCCTTGCCTTTTTATATTTAATTAGATTTTCCTGTGTAGGGTATCGACGAAAAATTCCCCAGGCTTTGTTCTGCTTCTTTTTGGCCTCTCTACATTCCTTTGTATACCATATCTTTCCATTCCTTCGTACTACTCCCGAAGTCTGGGGGATGGCTAAATGAGCAGCGGCAATGATACATTCTGTGAACTTTTCATTTTGCTCGTTGACATCGAGGCTGTCCGAAAACAGTTTTTCTAAAGCGGCATGTTTTTGGAAGAGTGCCCAGTCGGCTAGATACAGTTTCCAACGCCGTGGTTTCGTAAAGGTGATTAATGGTGACGATGTTAGACTGATAATGATGGGAAGATGATCGCTTCCATAAGGGTTGTCAATAATATTCCATCTAAAATCAGTGAAAAGACTTGAACAAAAGGACAAATCAATGCAACTCATTTTTCCAGTGCTTGAAGAACAGTAAGTGTGTTTGCCCGTGTTCAGGAGGCAAACATTTTTGTTGAGAATAAAATCTTCTAAAATCCGACCTCTGGCGTCCGTTTTTTCGCTTCCCCAAAAGGATGAATGAGCATTAAAATCCCCTACTAAAATATATGGCTCCGGTAGTTGCATTAAAATTGCTTGTAAATCATTAAGTGTGATAGTGAAATGAGGTTCGATGTATAAAGAACATATTGTTATTGTTTTAAAATGCACCACGGTGACTGCAACAGCTTCAATTGAGGTTTTAAGGTTGATTCCTCGTGTCGCAACGCCACCTTGGACCACAATAGCAGTGCCTCCGGAGAGCCTGCTTGAATTCTGTCGGTCACAACGGAAGACTTGATATTTTTTAAGAAAGTTTTTGTTCTGTGGTCCGAGATTGGTCTCCTGGAGACACAACGCAACTGGATAAAATGAATTTAAAATGTCTGTTATATCAGTGTAGTTGTGTAAAAGCCCGCGACAGTTCCAGTGAACTAGAAATGCCATGGTGGTGGATTAGTTGGGGATAGGGTTGAAAATCTATGTTGTTGGGTCTTTTGGACCCGTTATTGGGACTTTGTCCCTTCTTTTGAGCTCAATAGAGCTTTGCCGCCGCTGCTGCGGAGGCGAGGGGGGCGATGTGTCCATCACATCTTCAGATGTGCTGGACCTTCGTGCAGAAGGCACGGATACACTTGTTTTTGACCTCGCCCCTTGAGGCAAGGCCTTAAGGCCTGCTGACATGGGGGTCGGCGTGACCTGTTTTGGGGGTAGTGGAGTAGCACTAGCTACATCCACAGGGGGCGCGGATGGCCCTGCACCACTGTCACTAGACGTGACCTGGGCAGATGCCGAGGTCTGCGATGACGCTGCGCCCTGTTGCGTCATCACAGAGTAAGTTGGATTCTGCACCAACGAAAGCCGCTTTCTTGCCTCTCCGAAAGTAATATTCTCCGTGACTTTCAAGGTTACAATCTCTTTTTCATTTTTCCATGTAGGGCAAGATCGTGAGTAGGCTGGATGATTGCCTTCACAGTTTACGCAAACGTTTGCTTCGGTGTTACAGTTGTCAGTGCTATGCTCGTTGGAGGCACATTTTGCGCAGGTGAGGCGGCCTCGGCAGCTCTGGGAGCTGTGGCCATATCTTTGGCAATTGTAGCAGCGGCGTGGGTTGGGAATGTACGGTCTGAGCTTGAGTTTTTGGTAGCCTACTTCAACTGAGTCAGGAAGGGTGCTCAGTGCAAATGTTAGCACAATGTGTTTAGTTTGAATCTCGTTATTGTCTCTCCTAATTTTGATTCGATAGACATTGGTTACATTTTGGTCTCTTAGTCCTTCTAGTAATTCCTCCTCAGTCACGTATTTGAGATCATTATCTGAAATGACTCCATGAACTGTATTGAGTGACCTGTGGGGGCTGATTGAGACAGGGATGTCCCCGAACGACATAACGGTTGTTAGCTTTTCACTCTGATGGTTATACAGCACTTCTAGGAGGAGGTCACCATTTGGTAGTTTCTTAATTTTGTAGCCCTGACCTATGGCACCTGTGAGCGTCTTTGTCACTAGGAATGGCGAGATCTGACGGGCAGTTTTTTCTGGGTGTTCTGAGTGCACGACATGGAAGCGGGGAAAGCTGTTGACATGTTTCGTAAAGAACTTGCTTGTCACATCAGTGCGCCCTCTTTTACTGGGAGGGCGATCAGTTTTAGAAATAAAAGAGGCCATGTAATTCAATTTTTGTTCGGTTATGATGCCAGCCACCCACCATGGAGTCCAACAAGGGGACGAGACAGGAGCTTGAGCAAGCACCCTGCCCACGCCAGCTGTACATCTTAACTATAACCAAATACGGCGTAACGCAGGGTGGTTAGCCACACAAGGTCAACCCTCGCCGCCAGGAAAAAGGAAAAAGCGAGAAGGGAGGAGAAGACAGGAAAGTTCTGAGAAAGAAGATAGGAAAGTGAAAGATGGAGGGGAGGATAGGTAAAGGCGACTGCCGATTTCCCCCGGGTGGGTCAACCCGAAGGTGCCGTCTATGGGAAGCGTGGGCCAAAGTGGTGTGTTGCCTCCACCGAGGGGCCTTAAGGGTCCAAACACTCGGCATCGGCTCAACCACCAGGATCCCCTTTTCCCCAGACACGACGATGCCACGCACGGCTAAGCGTGGGTGCTCGGGGTCCGTGGTGTCGCACAAAACACCCAAACACCTGCTTTAACAGGTGCCCCCTGCGGGGGAAACAGTGAAAAGTGAAACAATGGCTAATTTTAAGTGAAATCCAAAAGATAGAACTTGACGATAATAAGGGATTTAACCTTGCAGTAGCTGGTGGAAATAAATTTCGTTTCCAAATTCAGCAATAGTGATTACCGCTGCCAGCTTGAAAGTTTGGTTTGGTTTATCAGGTTTAGTTTAACATCCCAAAGCGACTAGGCTGTGTAGTGGAAAGCTGCAGAAATTTCTACCATCTGGGGTTCTTCAACGTGCACTGACATTGTACAGCACACGAACGCCTCGCTTTTCGCTACAATCGAAAAGCGCCCGCCGCGGTCCCGCATCCCTTGGGTACAGCAGTCGAGAGCTCTAACCACTGCGCCATTGCGGCAGGCCTGCACCCATACACCCTACCCGTTCGGAATAATAGATGTGTTGAACAACAACGGGTCAAGCTTGAAAAGAGGGAACGACTTCTTAGCTCAGCAATAGCATTTCTTGTAAACAAGAACTCTGGCCCAGAACCATAGCGGTAATCGATCGGTACCAATGCACGATAAAACCAACACACACGCACACACACGCACGCACACACACACGCGCACACACACACACACACACACACGCACGCACGCACACGCACGCACGCACGCACGCACGCACGCACGCACACACACACACACACACACACACACACACACACACACACACACACACACACACACACACACACACACACACACACACACACACACACACACACACACACACACACACACACACACACACAAAACAGACTGGTGCGAAAGTCAAAGCAAGCAGACGCAGGCAAGGATTTGGGGCCACCCAACGAGTTCTAACCTTGTTTCAGCCAACAACGGGAGATAGAGATTATGCAGATAGGCGCGATCGACAAAACGCCATGATGAAGGCGACAGTCTCTTTCAATTGACTATCACAGCTCGGTCGGCTTGGAGTTAACAAGTGTAATGTTTTAATTTCTAAATGACACTTTTTGGAACCCACTCTCTAGAAGAAAAAAGTTGACCTAAGAGAACAAGTGCTGCTTTATTTTATTTAATCGTGCCATATATAATTTAAATCGCGCAGCGAAAACGCTGATGCGAATGCTTGTTATGCAGTCAAAAATGCAGTCAATGCAACTTACCAGTTTCAAGTCAGAAAACTTCTTCAGACGCGAGCATCAGACATAGTACGGAACGCGCCAAAATAAAAACCACGAGGACCGTCACCTGTTGCTTGGCTCGTTTGAGCATGTTCTGTCACGGCCGGTCTCGAGGGAGAGAGCGCTTCTCTTCTCTTACGGCCTCTCCAATGGGGTCTGTTTCCACCGCCCGCCGCGCCTCGGTGGGGTCGCCACCGCCCCACTGCTGCTTCTCCGCTGCAGCCGTTCACGCGCAAGGGAAACGCGGGCTCGCTTTTAGCTTCGCCCGCGTCAGTTGCAACCGGCAGGTCCGAACATTTCGCCCCTTATGGTTTGTACAAAGTCCGTAATCAACATCGAACATTTATCGTGTACGAGGAATAAAATACAGTCAACAATCCGCTCACGCGCGCACACCTTCGTCAGTGCGGCCGTGCACGGTCGAATGAAGCTTCTGGTACACTTCAACATTTTTTACCCCTAAGTTTTGTACAAAAATAAATTTGCCAGGCTATGCAATGTGCCTTTGAATGTTTTAAGCAGGTGTAGCGCGACCTGACGTGAGTGCATGGTGAACTGTTGGGTGGAGATTCTATCAACCGCTACCGTTTTCGTTTAGATCAGAAGAGGCACGGGCAAAAATTCATGGCGCGTCTCAGATTCAGAGTAAAGAACAAAAATTTACTCATATAGTAAAAATTTCACTTGTCTAGTGGTGTGGGCTGTTCTAGCTTCGTTCAAAACATATCAGTCAGTTGAAAGACCGAAGATGTATATGTAGTCTCACGACTACTTTTAATCAAGGAAATCGGCATAAACAATTAAGCAGAATCGAAAAGAGCGGAAAACAATAAAAAAATTGTCCTTCAATGTTACACGTATATGTTCATCAATTCATCAAAATGCGACCTGCGTCTAGAAAATTCAGTCTCAAAATCTTCCTGCACGGCTTGTGCACATAAGAAGTTGGCCTCTCGGTCTTCTCTGTCACTTTCCTGGTATAATTAATTGAGAAGAATTCTGAGAAATGTTTCAAATATCAAAGAAGCGGACCTAATAACATAGCAGTTGTCAATTCCTTTCGGGCAACTCAGTGTTGAATTCTGAAATGCTGACTGAATCAGGATCTTAAGTACTTCGAGAACATTTGTGTGTATAGTAGGTGCACGGCAGCTTTTTCGAAAAAAGAAGCTCGTTCAATAGGGCAACAAGCTCACTAGAATATTGTCCTCGTAGAAGAGCGTACTACATGGGTCTGATTCTTTCGCTAGATTCAAGAATAGCGCAAGCGTCACACCCGAAGTTGATTAACTAAACGATATATCCAGCGGCGTAAGGTAAACCGGAATATGTGACAGTGGGAAATGGGATGGTAGGAGATGCCATCACTTACTTCAGTGCCTTGATTTTTCTCTCAGATGAAACGTCCGTCTTGGCAATGTAGCCATGTGCCGCTAGCTGTTACGGCCCTGGCATCTAGCATATGTCATTCCCTCCCGCACATTAACCTTACTTTCCCGAAGAGAGCCTCAATGGGTCGCTATATAAGGCTTGAAATGAGTCTTCAGTGAGAGTGTCCTTCTTTAACGCTTTAGAAGTTTCTTGCATAATTTCGATATAGTAGGTGAACTCATTGGTAAGTCACTGCATCGAGTATCACCTTAATCATTTATTGGCCTTTTTTTACCACTTCGAGCACAAGTAGTGTCATGAATATCAAACCATTTTTTATTGATTTCATAACAAGCTTAATAAAACTCAACCCTACAACGTTTACTTTGACTATTATACTAATACTTTATATCATGAAAGCATTTTGCAATTTACAATACATTTTTATGAAATTATTTTTATGTTCCGTGTTACATGAATGGTTTCGCATCTAGCGCTAAAGACGGTTTTACTGTAGCAGACGAGTTGCTGTCATGTTAGCCTTGAAGAAGCTTCGATGTGATCACTTCTCATTCAGTTTTTTTTTTTGTTCCTATTCTTGCACACGCTTTGGAAAAATTCGGATTAAAATGGACAAAAGTAGCTACCATGCCGCAATGTATTCCATGTCTGTCGAACGTTTGCTGAACGACAGTGTTTTTTATATCCGTTCACGTGTGTAGTACGTTGACGACATGCCGCTGCAGCATCTACCTTCTGTGTTCTTTAATTTCGGGGCTGCACTCACCACGAATCTCGCGAGCGACAGCGCGAAACCAGGCAAAAGCCACCCGCCGCCGCTGAAGCAGACGCGGAGCAAACAGTGAGCAGGTCGCGCCCCTTGCGGTGGCGGAGAGCGCAACTCAAGGAGGAAAGTTCCCATTGTTCCCGCGGCGATTGAGAAGGCCGTAAGAAAGAGCGCGCGCTCTCCCCCGAGACCGGCCGTGGTTCTGTGCAGTCTCAGTGGCGTCCTTCGTTGCTATGCGACGTTACTCTGGCACGAAGAATACTTAAAAATAATATTGCTGAAAGATAAGCAATATGCTTTAAATTAAATACATTATACAAAATATATAAACCTGCAGTTGTTATCAACGTTGCTAGTAACGCTGACTGTTATCTTAAAACAATCTTCTTAAAACTACGGTGGAACTCACAACATCCGGTCGCTCCGCTCATGCTCCGCTCGCTACACTACACTTGCTGCTGTTACGTGACTGAGCGGAGTTTGGCATCGTCTGCTGCGCGCTGCCGAACAGCCTTTATGTTTTTTTTCTTTTTTTCGCGATTGTAAGACGAAAACCTTCCTAGGCTCATGAGACGAAATTCCGTGCGCGAGATCTGTCATATTCAGCGAGATGTGTTCAGCATTACTTCCATCTGCAATCCCACACTTGAACGCGCACTAAGGAACGCCACGCGCGACAGGATCGATGGTGTACCATAAAAACACATTTGCCGGAGAAAGTGTGACATATACGGCGCCTTTCCTTTCCTGCAAGCCAATTATAATTACATGTAGCACTGCAACGAACGCCGATAGGAGGCAAAAAATGAGAGGCAAATGATAGCTAGGATAGGAAGGGTAGGCTTTCTCCATTCTCCTCTTAAGGGACATCTGAAAGATCCTTTTTTTTTCTTTTTTTTTTTTTTGACAGAGCTCAAGAACGTATTGAGGAACTTCGTAACATTCATACTGTGCCATTGCCAATATAGAATTAATCATACGTAGTTATATGCGTAGCTTATGTATAAAGTTTACGAGCATGAACCAACTATCTCTGCAACGCATATTACTTGCAGTTATAGCTCAGGATCAGCATGTTATGATTTTTCCACCTTTTTTATAATTTTATTATTTTTTTTTAATCAACTGTGTGCGTAGTGTCATCAGCCTACTCGGAGCGAACGGAAAATTTGCCTTCGACATGCAGCTCATTTATGCCAGCACGGGTGTATTCTTTGGCATTTACAAGCCTCGTCAACATATTTTTAATAAAGTTACGCGCGTGGCCATGCAGACAGCGGGACATTTTCATTGGATAAGGGTTCTTTTGATCCGTATCGCGATAACTCCCCTATTCTCAAAAAGGTAGTCTAATCTGCATCAGTGAACACCTCAATACGCAACGCGGCATCAAAAGCGGTGGAATGTAATTTGGCGAAAACGGCTGCGCTGGTGCTAACCGAAAAGGGTTAATCAAGCAATCGACTCACAAGGCGATTTCTACAAGATTGTAATTTTTCCAGGTTTCCAGTAATAAAGCGCCTGAATTTAGCCAACTGCTTAAACCATTGTCGTGACGCTGGGGCTATGTCGACCCGGCCTTCACTTGGTAGCGTGCAGAGACTCGGGGTTGATGAAGGATTGAATCTTCGAAGTTGGTAAAATATTTACAAGCAGGTTTAATGGCACTTTGTGAAAACTTATTTACAAGATTATTTACACGAAAAAGAAGGGTACATCAGCAAAATGGCAAGCGTTAAGAGTTCATAGCGAGAAGCGACTGGATGAGCCGTTTACCCAGGGCTCAGAGCGACCTTTCGTGCTCTGCAGCGTCCTTAAAACCCCCTATGTCCAGCCCCTCTCTGAAGATGCTGACCAACCAAATCCAGGGCACGCCCCTCAGATATCGGCATCCAATCGAACACATCACTGCACTGATGGTCTGAAGCACTGACTGGCCCGGCATTGTTTCGTTGAGCCTGGTCACTTGTTGGCGGGAAAAGCTTGGGAACTGCGAGGAGGTACATTTCTATTCTTCAGCCAAGAATCGATAGGCTGTTTCCGGCAAGTGGATTTACTTCTCAGAAACCCAAGTGCACGTGCGCGCCGCATACGCTCCCAGCATTGTCCGTTTTCGACAATTGCAAATCTTTCCTGCATTCCCGGGAAATCATCTAATGGCCGTATGCGTCATGCTCCTTTCTTGTCCTGCAAGTCAGCGGACATGTCACTCTGTCGTCTCCTTTAGATAGTAGGCATTCCTCACTGGACGATGGTGCTTCTCGACTGGAAGGGTGAACAATTGAACGAAAGCACTTCCGGCTATTTCCCGCAGGGGGACATTTCTTTGTGTTTTTCTAGACGTTCTCTTGACAGGGTCAATTTGGCATTTGCAGGGTGTCCACAAAGCAAAACAGGCTTACAAAACAGGATTCCTGGAAACAGGCTTACTTAGAGCCATTGTACCAACACCACATATCCACAGCACTTATCCATGCCCACAGGCGAACAATAGAGCGCGCAAGTGCGGATGATGCACGGTCGTAACAGCCTCCTCCCCCGCCAGAAGAGTCACGGAGGGCAGCAGTCGCAGCTGCTGCATGAAGAGACGACTTAATGGCCTGCACGTGAACGCTTGAAGCTCGCTGTTGCTTGTCGCGTTGTCTTGATTGTTGTAGGCCAAATTGCTTGAGCTATCTGAAACTCAACCACATGTCCAAGCAAGCACTCGGCTCCCGTCTGAAGAGACCAGGTTAAAAGAAAACTGCCATCGTTGTTCGAGAAAAGCCCACACTCAAGACGTTAGGACCTACGTATGCCTAGAAAACAAAACGTGCTGCTTTACATAGTCAGACATATACAAGTGCACGAGAAAAAAAAAAACCTGATTATCAATTTAGATACATGATGAGGAACATCTCGGACCGCTTAGAAAGAGCGGCTAAGCGCGTCCGCATTCCCATTTAACTTCCCCTTTTTGTATCTTATTTCAAAATTGTACTGCTGTAAAATCAAGCTCCACCTAAGAAGGCGACTGTTCTTCGATGTCGCAGTTTGCAGCCAAGCCAGGGGACAATGGTCCGTCTCTACGGTGAATTTGGCCCCTCCAAGATAGCACTGCAATTTTTGAATGGCCCATACAATGCAAGCGCACTCTTTCTCTGACGCGCAATAAGCTCTCTCTCTAGAACTCAGTTTTCTGCTCAGGTAGAGCACGGGGTGCTCATTACCGTCGTCATCTCTCTGGCAGAGAACAGCACCTAACCCTCGATCACTGGCATCACACTGGACCGTGAATTCTCGGGCATAGTCTGGAGCTCGCAATACCGGGCGGCTAATCAGCACAGCCTTCAGGTTTACGAAGGAGGCTTCCTTTTGTTCGTCCCAGACTACATTTGTCGGTTCTGTCTTGCGGAGAGCGTCGGTCAGAGGGCTAGCCAAAGCTGTATAGTTAGGAATGTAGTGATTGTAGTACCCAGTCAGACCCAGGAATGCTCGAATTTCGGCCGCGGGTAGTCTGCTCGGCCGCGGGTAGTCGTGCTCGGCCGCGGGTAGTCTGCTACCGCAGAAATCTTAATCTCGCTGGGTTTCCTGAAACCTTGACCTACATTGTGACCCAAGTAGTCCACGGTCGCCCTTGCCAGGCAACATTTCTCGGCCTTTACAGTTAGTCCAGCTTGACGCAAAAGGCTCAGTACAGCTCTTAGATGTACCATATGGTTCGCCCATGAGTCGGAAAAAACCGCAATGTCGTCTAAATAAGGCACCGCGAATGTTTCACACCCCTTTAAAACCCTATCCATGAGTCGGGAAAAACAAAATGGAGCATTTTTGAGCCCGAAACTCATCATTGTTGGCTGGTAGCTGCCCGTCGGAGTGACGAAAGCCGCGTATCTGCTGGCGCGTTCAGTGAGCGGTACTTGCCAGTATCCTCGAGTAAGGTCCAGCGTAGTCACATATGCCGCTCTACTGACCTGTTCTACTCTCTGCTCAATATTCGGAATAGGATACACTTGATCCCCGGTGAGAGAATTTAGCTTTCGGTAGTCTACCACAGGCCTAGGGTCTTTACCTGGAGCTTCTACTAAGATCATAGGCGAAGCATAATCGCTTTCCGAGGGTTTTATTACTCCCAATTCCAGCATGCGAGTTACTTCCCTATCCAGAATTTCTCTTTGCCTTGGAGAGAATCGGTAGCACCTTGATCGCACTGGCACGTCTGAAGTCAGCTCAATATCGTGCTCAGTCAAATCAGTCCTGCCTGGCCTGTCCACGAAGCAGGCCTCAAACTCTGTTATTATTTCGCCCAGATCGGACAGCTGGGATTTCTTTAGTTCTCCTCTCTGCTCCGTCTTTCTGAGAAGCTCCTGAGCGTTGCTTCCTTTTCCGCTGAGGCAAATCAAGTTGTCCCCCATCTCCTCGGGAAGGTTTAACGTTAGATTTACCACGGCTTCCCTCTGCACATAAGGCTTCATAAGATTGCAATGATAAATGCGCACTTCTTTACGCCTACCGGGAATTTTCACTGCGTAGTTAGTGTTAGAAAGCTTTGCAACGACTTCAGCCGGTCCTTCCCACTGTACTTCGAGCTTATTCTGCCTTGAACTTCTCAGCAACATCACCTGGTCCCCGATACAAAACGTCCTTTGACGGGCTGACTTATCATAGTACACTTTGGAACGAGCCTGGGCTGACTTCATGCTGGCCTCAACGAGTTCCTTAGTGTTATGTAAGCGATTCAAGAGGTTCAGAATGAATTCTACTACTATTGGGTCTTCTCCGCGCCCCTCCCAGGCTTCGCGCACCATTCGCAAAGGTGAGCGCAGTGACCTTCCGTACACCAACTCGGCTGGGCTAAATCCAGTGGATTCGTGCGGCACTGACCGCAAAGCGAAAAGCGCTGCAGGCAGGCAGGTATCCCATTCGCGCTTGTTTTCATAGCACAGTCCCCTCAGGACTCGTTTGAGAACAGAGTGCCATCTTTCTACGCTGTTGCTCTGCGGATGATGGATCGAGCTATGCACTACCTTAATGCCGCATCGCTCGAGAAATGAGGTGGTGAGGACACTCGTGAAAACGCTACCCTGATCACTTTGGACCTCGGAAGGGAATCCAACTCGTGCAAACACTGACAGCAGCGAATCCACTACACTCTCGGACGTCACCTCGCGCAGCGGAACAGCCTCTGGAAATTTTGTGGCTGGGCATAACATAGTGAGGATATAACGGTACCCTGACTCTGTCACAGGAAGTGGCCCAACTACATCTATTACTAACCGGTGAAACGGCTCGGTAATGATTGGTACTAACACCATCGGAGCTTTCCACTTATCTTGCGCCTTTCCAACCCGCTGGCACGTGTCGCATGACCGTACAAAATTTTCCGTGTCCTTAAAACATCCAGGCCAATAGTATTCTTGCAACAGCCTCTGCTTTGTTTTCCTTATTCCAAGGTGACATGACCACGAGCTGCCATGGGAAAGTCGCAGTAAGTCTCCGCGGTACTTTTGGGGAACGACTAATTGGTCCCGCTCTACTCCGCGCTTATCCTTGAATAAGCGATACAGCACTCCCTTTCTCATCTCAAAAGAAATGTTCTTTGCTGTCTTAGTGGCGCGGTGGCGCTCTCTTATCTCCTGTATCTTGGGATCATTGGCTTGCTCCATAGCTAAGTCCTCTCGAGTTCCACTTAAAAGTCTCGTGAGATTACTAGACACTGGCGGCAAGAGGTTACTCTCAAGAACGTCCTCATTCCGCGTCTCATCAAGCTCACTTTCAAGTAGACTTATCTGAGATGCCTCGCTCTCAAAGCTTTCTGACCTGCTATCTTCCGCATCTACCACTGTTTTAGCTGCCGTTTCCTCCGCTGTAGATTCTTCTGGAATGAGCAGTGTAGCTAGTTCTCGCGCCTTTGCACGTGTTAAGGCTTGCACAACTCTGTCTCCGAAAAGGATGCCCCTCTTTCGCAGTAGCATGTCCGATTTGTTAGAGAACAAATACGGATAGCACTTAGGAAGCTTTCATGAAACGGCAGCCTCGGTTGTTAACTTGCCGAAAGGGCCCTCGATGACCACGTTCGCGATTGGCAAGCACACACTCTGTTCCTCCACTACCTGGCGGATCCATGCACACTGTCCTGTATAGTCGGAAGGCGACACATACGCCGGATGGACAACATCCATCGTTGCGGCCGAATCGCGCAGTACCTTGCAAGGCTTCCCGTTGACTACTAGGTCATGCATGTAAGGTTCCAAAAGCTTCATGTTTTCATCGCAGTCCCTGACATACGAGAAAGCAATCTTTTCTTTCCGGCAGTTGACGGCAATGTGACCCTGCTCATTACACCTAAAGCATGTGAGCGGCTTCCTAGCCTCAAGCTTATTCTTTGTGTTCTGCGCGTTGGTCACTTCCCCACTTTTCTCACTGCCGTCCTTTCTAGGGAATTTGCCTGAAGAAACCTTCATTTCTTCGTTTCCAACTCTAGCAAAGTGCCTTTCCTGACGGTTATTCACTCTCAACTTGGGATTGCGGGGCCTATCCACTGCTGGGTTGCTGAATTGTCGGCGCGAAGCATACTCCTCAATAAGTTCGGCAGCTTCAGTTGCCGACTTAATGTCGCCTCGGTCCTGTAGCCAATTTCTTTCTTTTTCTGGGAGGCAGTTATAAAACTGCTCCAAAAGAATTCGCTCGACTACAGCGTCCCTATCACTGTAGGAATCAGTGCTCTTTAGCCACTCGCCCAAATTTACTCTTAAATTGTACAGGAATTCAGGGTAACTCTCGTCCCTGGACTTAGTAGCGTTCCGAAAACGTTGTCTGAACGCCTCGGCGCTAAGCCTATACTTTCTCAGAAGGCAAGCTTTGACCTTCTCGTAGTTGTCCGCGTCCTCCTTGCTTAGCCGCGCGACAACCTCCGCTGCCTCGCAGGGCAGAACCGTCAATAATTTCTGAGACCAAGTGTCTCGCTGGAAGGACAGTTTTTCGCAGGTTCGCTCAAAGTTAGCCAGATACAGACCGATATCCCCTGATATCACATATGGCTGCATGTACTTTGACATCTTGAAATCTGCCTCCTTGTTGAGACGAGGTACCGCTAGCTGGGGACAATCGCCCGACCTCTTGCTCAACTCTAGTTCTAATTTCCGGAGCTCAATTTCTCGGTCCAGCTTTTTTGCTTCTCTTTCAAGCTTCTCACGTTCGTGCTCCCTTTCCTCTTTTTCCCTCTCAAGTTCACGCTCACGCCTCTTTTCCTCTTTTTCCCGCTCTTTCTGCTGTCTGAGCTGCTCCTCCTTTTTTTGGGCGATGAGGTTCCATGCTTCACTGAGCTCCTCATCATCGGCTCCCAAATCTGTGATTGCCTTTATAATCAAAGGTTTTCGTGCCAAACCACTTGTATCAATTCCCAATTCCTCACACAATTGCAACAGTTCCGGTTTCTGCAGCTTTTGTAGGTCCATGATCGCTCCGAGTGTCGGCTACTTCCAAAACAACAGTGCAAACTACCAAACCTAAAGGCGTTTCAACACTTTTTACCAGTTCTAAAATCTAACCCTGTTCTAGAACCTGGTCCACATCAGAAGAAAAGCCAAGCACTCACCCACACATGCGATCGATGTTCCGAGCTGCTCTCTTGTTGGCCGATTGCTGCTCCTGCTTGTTGCTTGGGATGCCACCTCCGATCACAAGATGTTGTGGCTTGTAGCTTCAGATCCACCTCCAATCACCAGATGTTGTGGCTTGTAGATTCAGATCCCACCGCTGCCACCAGTTGTCGTGACGCTGGGGCTATGTCGACCCGGCCTTCACTTGGTAGCGTGCAGAGACTCGGGGTTGATGAAGGATTGAATCTTCGAAGTTGGTAAAATATTTACAAGCAGGTTTAATGGCACTTTGTGAAAACTTATTTACAAGATTATTTACACGAAAAAGAAGGGTACATCAGCAAAATGGCAAGCGTTAAGAGTTCATAGCGAGAAGCGACTGGATGAGCCGTTTACCCAGGGCTCAGAGCGACCTTTCGTGCTCTGCAGCGTCCTTAAAACCCCCTATGTCCAGCCCCTCTCTGAAGATGCTGACCAACCAAATCCAGGGCACGCCCCTCAGATATCGGCATCCAATCGAACACATCACTGCACTGACGGTCTGAAGCACTGACTGGCTCGGCATTGTTTCGTTGAGCCTGGTCACTTGTTGGCGGGAAAAGCTTGGGAACTGCGAGGAGGTACATTTCTATTCTTCAGCCAAGAATCGATAGGCTGGTTCCGGCAAGTGGATTTACTTCTCAGAAACCCAAGTGCACGTGCGCGCCGCATACGCTCCCAGCATTGTCCGTTTTCGACAATTGCAAATCTTTCCTGCATTCCCGGGAAATCATCTAATGGCCGTATGCGTCATGCTCCTTTCTTGTCCTGCAAGTCAGCGGACATGTCACTCTGTCGTCTCCTTTAGATAGTAGGCATTCCTCACTGGACGATGGTGCTTCTCGACTGTAAGGGTGAACAAAAGAAAGAAAGCACTTCCGGCTATCTCCCGCAGGGGGACATTTCTTTGTGTTTTTCCAGACGTTCTCTTGACAGGGTCAATTTGGCATTTGCAGGGTTTTCACAAAGCAAAACAGGCTTACAAAACAGGATTCCTGGAAACAGGCTTACTTAGAGCCATTGTACCAACACCACATATCCACAGCACTTATCCATGCCCACAGGCGAACAATAGAGCGCGCAAGTGCGGATGATGCACGGTCGTAACACCATATAAAGGTCTTCGATTTGTGTTCTGTGCGTTTTGAATATCACAGAATTAAGCTAGTTATAAAGATAACCACGCCCCGTTGACCTAAACTTCATATACAGTTCATACACAGTGATATCTCCTTGATGCGATTCTCACAGGAGCTGAATATCCAAAAGGTTGCGAATAAAAGATACTTGGCACAGAACCTACATTTATTATAGCGCTTAAAACAATCTGCAACTTTGTGCTGGACTTTTTGTCTCTCACTGTCCAGAGGAAAGCTTTTCTAAAACTCGTAGAAACGAGTCGCATTTCATTGCTTAGCTCCACACCCGCGAAAAAGCCGCGAAGAGCGTCTAAAACTTGGCGTTCAGCAAGCTTCACATGAAGCGTCACCCCGACCTAGAGATTTCTTCAAAAGAAAAACATGCGGAGCTGTTACATGTTACTGCCACGGAGCACCTTGACGGGCCGGCAGCCAAGGTCAGCGCTGCAGACTGTGACAGCGAGAGTGCGAAACTGAGGGTCCAGACCCGCTACGAAAATTAAGCGAGAAGAGGATACCTTATTATGCCAAAAAGCGTATTAAGTGGGATTATATCAACGAAGTTTCACTATGTATTCGTTTATTATAAAAATGAACGCTCGCAAAAATAATAAAAAGAAAAAGAAAAACAATGATTGTTATAATTATAATTTTATTCAATAATAAAAAGAAAAAAAGCATTATTGTTGTTATTATTTTATTGTTAGCGAGTGTTCATTTTTCTACTATGTTGCCGCCTCGCCTGACGGGTTTCTGTCAAACACTTGGCTATATCTTCGTTCAACCCTTGTTAAAATCTGGATAAAGTTCAATTCACTTCAAAGTAATGGTTACGGAGCAACCATTTTTCTTGTTCCTTTGTAGGTTGGTTCGCTTTTTTTTTTTATTGTAGGTTTGCGTCCAGTCTTTCATTGCCGGACCATCTGAATAAGATTAATATCATTGGATTTCATAACGTTTCACTTTTTAGTATTGGCATCAAGGTCGAGGAGGCGCGGGAAGGCTAAAGAAATATACGACATACGACCATGACTACCAGGTATTAGCGAGGCAGAGGTATAAGTAAGCGGCCGGTCGTGTATAGGCAAATAAGGTGAATGCTGCCTCATGTGATTTCAAGAAAAAACAGGGTATCATTGTGCCCATGGTGAGTTAAGAGAGAGGGGCGTTCAACGATAGTTTTTTTTTTTTTTTCGTAAAGTTGACAAGCTGCGCTGTTTTGGCGAAGGAAGTTCAAGGAATGAACTATGCGCATAGGAACCGTTCCTACCATCCCGCCCATAAGTCATGCATTGAGGGTACTGCGATTTCACTGCAGGAAACAGCAATAAAACAACACTGTAATGTGTGTAAATAAAAAAAAAAATTGTACCTACTGAGTCGGTTTTCCCATAATTCATTTCGCCAAACATGCAGACTTTCTTTCTCTACACGAGACAGTAGACTGTCGGCATGTGGCCATTTGTGGACAAGAGCGTTTTGGCTGAAAACATAAAACATAAGGCATTTGTTTCCATTGCGGATAACTATAGCGCCACGTTCATATAGCATGTGTGTAAAAGCAAGGTGCCCGTGTGCTGTGCGATGTCAGTGCGCGTTAAAGAACCCCAGGTGGTCGAAATTTCCGGAGTCCTCCACTACGGCGTCTCTCATAGCCTGAGTCGCTTTGGGACGTTAAACCCCACAAACCAACCAAACCAACCATCACTTGAAGAAAAAAGGTTCCATGGTCGGGTGGAACACAAAACCGGTAATTTCCTGATATGCTCATATTAGTAGAGTTGGCGAGCGTTTACGATTTTCACTTAAAGACGCGTGTATGCATAACTGCGCTCAGGTAGAATGGCTGATGCGCACAATGCAATAAAGAAAGAAATGGCGATACTTAAATTGGCACGGTTTATGAGGCTAGTGATGATGAACTATCATTATAAACGTATTATTTCACTAGCGGCGCTAATTTACGTCCTAGAGTTAATGACGGAGCACAGTTAAACTTCTGTGATTCGGAAGTTGCCAAGACGAGCGTTTTGCCGTTTACAATTTATTAATGAATATTCGCCAACGAAACTAATAGATAAAGCTTAATTTTTCACTGTGATATTTATATATATTGGACATGAAACAACATTTCAGCGCAACGAAAAAACAACTGTCCTTTCCTACTCTATCACAATAACTGCCATTAACACTGCAGCAAATTACACCTCGAAGCGATGATCGAGTGAAATGTGGATTTAATAGATGGTTTGAAGGTCTAGCGCTGGCAGTAAATCGGGCACAGCAGGATCGGTATACCAGCCGCAGGGCACAGCTTCAGCGCGAGCGAGATGGGCGCCGGAGCCCAGCGATGGTGATGGCGATGCCGCAGCGTTTTCAGTTCTTTGTCTTCTTTACAAAATTTAAAAAATCCACCTTGAGCTCTGTTTCACAGAATACGCGATCGTTCTAACCATCCGGAAGCTGAATCAGATCTGCACGAGCAAAATAAGCCTCGGGTCCTTTAACCCGGGCATCAAGAAATGCTCTTATCTCTTTTTCTCTCTCTTTTTTCTTTTTTCTTTCTTTCTTTTTTTTTTTTTTTTTCGTTCGTACGGCGTACTTCACATTTGCAGCGGCCAGTGACCTTTCAGAAAGCTTCAGACATCGTCGTCGCTTTGCATGTACCCTCTCCAAAAGTCGCCTTCAAGATGCGAGCCTTGAAGGTACTTTTGGAAAATTGGTTGCTGTTGATCAGGCGATGTCCTCGTTGTTCGATCGGCCGCCGAAGTCGCCGGCGCCAGGCAGTGGCGGTGAAAGCGCGCTTTCAAAAGAAGGGAGGGCACGAGCGCCGGCTATCCGCCCACCTACGCTGAACCAGGATGGTCCTCCAATTCCCCCCATTTTTTTTAGCGAGAACACGGAATGGGCGATGGATGGACAAAGCTCATTAACTTTCTTCCGCACAACATGTTTGAGAACCGGTGAACGTTGTTTCGTGAAATAGCACGGTGCAGCTAGTGGATCCCGAAGCCGCTTTTAGAGCAGTGTGAACATGTGTGTAGCATACGCATCGCTTCCTATCCCGGCACCTCGAAGAATTACAACATGCGACATCACGTTGGGTGAAAAGGCCACCCATTGACATTGTACCTTCCTTTATTTTATTTATTTTTTTTGTTGCCCTGTTTCTGGCTTTGCGTGCTGTGCTATACTTCAGGTCATCGAACCAAAATAAAGGAAGAACCTCTCAACACGCTCTCCGCTGAATGGCTCTAGCGACCGCATGAAGCCCAGACCCGGCTGCTGGCTTTCTATTGTATTTCATTTTATTTACCAACAAATACGTGTCCAAAATAGATGCGGAACATTTATGTAATCCCTTGTCTAGTTAAGGATTCAGGTAGAACGAAAGGAAGAAGATGGTTTGCACGGTATGGAAAAGAACTGAACAAGGGTAAATGGGGTACGCCTCAGTTCGCAGATGAGCCAACGTTTCGACAAGTGGACTTGTCTTCGTCTGGGCCCAGACGAAGACAAGTCCACTTGTCGAAACGTTGGCTCATCTGCGAACTCAGGCGTACCCCATTTACACTTGTTCAGTTCTTTTTCATACTTGTCTAGTTAAGTGATTTAGGCTCATTTAATAAGTATACATATGTTCATTACTACATATGCAGTTCGTTACTACACAGTGCAGAACATTTTCTCTTATGAAATATTTTAGGACCCACATTTTGCAAAGAGGGAATCTTCACGGATATTCATACAACATTAAAAAACCGATGTTTACTCGTTCTTTCCAAAATAGTGCAGAAAAAAGGGCCGGAATCGAAATTACGTTTTGTGCAATTAAAGAAATGTCTGGGTACTGGTACGACTAGCACTATAAGCAGTTCTCATGAAGCTGTCACTCACAATACATCGAAACAATATGATGCCCCAAAAATCTGACCCAAAAGCAATCGACATCCATGTCGAAACAACTTAAAAGAAAAGAATACATTCTTCACCATCTGAAAAGTTGAGAAAGTGCAAGGTAAGCAAAATAAAATTGGACGCAACCATAAAGCAAACAATAATAGTTTGTAAACTATACTAAAAGCCGCTGTACCGTCACGACTGAAATCGTTTTGCTCACAGCGCCCCGAGGCGGGTCGAAAGATAAAGGTGACAAACAAGCTAAACAAAACAAACCGTCTTGGTGCGTTGCGAGCGAAGCGAATGCGTAACAACTCGGCGAAATGTCTGCTTTACTTAGGGCTATTTCGTGTTGCCTACACTATATAAGATTTATACTTAATGTCTGATGAAATGATTACAGGTCGTGTTCAAGAAATATGACGTAAATTTATTGGCATTGTGTCATTAATTGCATATCGACCAGTTTATTTGGTAAGTCTGCCAGAAAACACCACAGCTGAATCACCGGCATACCATGCGTATGAACATTGATGGAGGTATTTTATTCAAAAACAATGCAGGGAAGGTCTTAGCATGGGAAATTTACGTGAACTGTTGAGAAATCGTTGGCACCTTATACAAATGCATTTATGTGCGCTTTTTTGTAACACAGTAATTAAATAACTCTGATGTTATATATATATATATATATATATATATATATATATATATATATATATATATATATATATATATATATATATATATATATATTTTATTGAACTAGCAGTGCATAGTTCTGGGTGTTAGGCAGGGTGCTAGAACCCGTAACGCGTCCTAACAGTTGCATTGGCACGTAAAAACATCGATATCCCGTCATTTGCGTGACGGCTGGATTTCACGATTTCATCGACCTGAAACCGTGTTGGCATCATATTTTATTTAATAAGCAAATAATTTACAAAACAAAAATTACAGGGACACCTAAGCTCTCCCGTTAAGGGTATGAGGCGATAGCAAGCGCTCAAGGACGATGTTTTTTTCACCATTAAATTTTTTTTCTCTTTTTTTTTATAGCCGGCCGGGGGATGACGCTACCCTTAAACTCGGACTCCGCTTCTTGAAACTTAATCCGTCGTAGTGCGGGTTCTGCGAAACGTGCTGTTCGCATTCGGTACAACGGCGGGGAGCTCCACCATTAGGGCATGACGCAATAGCGTTTCACAAACAGGGACAATATTTTTGTTCACATTTTTTACGCTGCAAATTTTTATACACGGATACCACTCTACTGATACTTAGCATCAGCAAACAATCGGCTTTCCATTCTGAGTATTTTGACATCTTTGATTCTACCTTTTTATATATTTCATTATTTCAATTAATTAATTTGTCAATTTCACGCTCTAAATATTCCTGATTACCATAATCAAGCTCTGCCTTTTCATTCCGAGCATTTGATACCTTTGAACCCCCTTTTTACATAAATTTCTCATTGTCCTAATTATTTCAATTCACTAAATGATCAGCTACACACACTATTTTCTTAATTAGCCTAAGCAAACATTGGTTTTCTATTCTGAGCAATTTGACACCCACGAAGCATCTTTTCCCAATTTTTATTTCGTTTCTTCAATTAATTGCGATGATTTCATTAACTCGCCTATCACACGGCAATCAATTATTTGTATCACACGGCAACCACAAATTACCACGATGCAATTTTTTTGCGCAGCCCCCGATTATATCCGACACGCGGTACCGAAAACTACTACTACTAGTACGACGCCAACAGCGTTTCAGCCGAACGAGATGTATAAGCTACCACTTTAAAATTGTAACAATGGCTTATGGTGCCTCGAATGCCAGCGCTGCCGAAGGCATCGAGGCAGTCTACAACGACCGTACAGCAGCGCCACAAGGTGCATGCACGGCCGGTTTCATCGCGGTTTTACCCGTAATAAATAAATGAAAAGAAAAACAAAAGTTGAACCTGTGTTATTAAACTGGATGAAACGTCCTTTTGCCTCGTCCCGAGTGCACGCAAAAGCAATAGCAACAAAATAATAACAAATGAGACTGTAATTCGTTGACTGGAGTGTCCGGCGGAGTCACGCGCTGCGTTGCAGCGCGCAGCGAGAAGCAGACGACACTATTCCGCCGCCGCGCGCGGCCAACGCCCCCTGTACAGTGCTCTACCTCCTGCTTCTCCTGCATTAATCCGATGGCTTTGCTCCAGGGTCCAGAGATGACGTAAGGGCTCGTGTATGGACACGTGACGCTCCGGTGCAAAATGATGTGAGTTCTGTCTCGCTACTTTCTCTATGCTCTCGTCCCCTACATCGCGCCGGCCAAGAGTTCCGCGCGGGAAACAGCGTGTGGTCGGTGTGGTCGTGTAAGCATCACCAGCAAATTGAAAACCGTTAACGCGGCACCTGTGTCACCGGCAAAGCTGGATACAAACGACAAGCGCTCTTCCGACAAGGAATGCAACCGTACGGGCCGCGCGAGCGACGAGCGCGAAGAGAACGACGACAAAGAGGATCTACCGCCGCCGGCCACCAAACCTAAAGGCAGCAAACGCAAACGACCCGTCGACGGCAAACGCCAACGCACCTTGACCGAGCTGTTTGAGCAGATGGCAAAGCGTGTCAAGAGCGAGGACGGCAAGGCCCAGATCAAACAGCAGCCGGTATTGGAGGTGAGCTTCACACGCTGTCCCTGCTGCCTCCAGGAAGCCGCGGAGTTGCGGCTGTTTGAAGGAGACCCGCCGGATGCAGTTGACGAGGTGCGGGCGCTGGTAGACAATCGGCTGAGCTTGCTTAAAGACGGAGGCGCCGACAACGATGGCAACAACTTGATGGATACACCGCGTCATAAGATCACGCAGTTTGCTGTGTACGATCGACACACGCACCTGTGCCGCATCGACGCCGGCCTGATCGAGCGCGGCGTAGAGCTTTACTTCAGCGGCTACGTGAAGCCCATACAAGCCAAGGACCCATCCTCGGAAGGGGGAATATGCACAAGGCGCTGGGCCCCATTGAATGTTGGTGGACGGGCGGTTTCGACGGCGGCGAAAACGCAGTGATTGCTTTCACCACTCAGTTCGCTGAATACGTGCTCATGGCACCCAGCGAGGCGTACGCTCCTTTCATCGAAGTCATCAAGGAGAAGGTCTACATCAGTAAGTTGGTGATCGAGACTTTATTGCGGGACTCTAGCAGCACGTACGAAGATTTGCTCAACAGACTCGAGTTGACACCTCCGCCCCAAGGTGTTGCTAAATTCACCGAGGACTCGCTGTTGCGAAATGCCCGATTCGTGATCGACCAGGTGCAGAGCTTCGACGACGGCTTCGATGGCGAAGAAGCTCTTTTGGTTGCCAGTCCCTGCATGCGGAGCCTGGTCCACCTGGCTGGTGTGACGTTGGGTCAGCGACGAGCAATGCGCCGGAGATGTCGCAAAACGTTGCGCAAGAAACCCGTCTGCACGCTAGCTACGACGACACCGCTCGTTCGAGACGTCTTCGAAGTCCTGTTCGAGGGTCAGATTGACGACAAAGCGGCCAACTCGACGGCTCGCCGCAAGCGGTGCGGCGTTTGCGAAGCCTGCCAGTCAGCCAACTGTGGCAAGTGCAAAGCATGCAAAGACATGGTGAAGTTTGGCGGTACCGGAAGACAGAAGCAGTGCTGCTTGGAACGGAGGTGTCTTAACAAGGTCTTGGAGGAAGCCGAAGAGGACGATGGCGACACCGAGGAGATTGAGCTTTACCTCGACCGTAAGGCTGTGGACACGGAGGCGCCCGTTACTCGTAGGACGACGAGGCTGGGCGACAGCGATGTCCGTTGGGTAGACGACAAACCGGTCGCTTTCATTGACAATAAGTCCTACTTCTCGCGAGCCATCGTCAACGGCTCCGAACTTTGCTGCGGCGACTTCGTGCTGGTCACTCCCAAGGAGCCCGGCACACCGCTGTACGTGGTTCGAGTCGTCTACATGTATGAAACTCCTGCTGGCGAGAAAATGTTCCACGCGCACTGGTTCTGGAGGGGCGCGGACACTGTTCTCGGTGAGACTTCTGATCCTCGCGAGGTGTTTCTGGTCAACGAATGTGAAAACCAGAGCCTCAGCACCGTGAACAACCGATGTACCGTGGTGCACAAACCCGCGCCGCAAGACTGGTTTACCCGCGGCGGCCTCCACAGTCTGGAAGATGAGTGCGCGCTGCGTGGCGAGGACGATGGGAAGTCGTTCTTTTACCAGAAGGCCTACGAGCCAGAGACTGCAAGGTTCATCGACCCGCCAGTGTTTATCTGTCCTGAGGTGTGCGACGTGACGCATTCCTGCACCTCCTGTCGTCACGCCGAAACCGAGAAAAAACTACAGATCCCACTTCCCGGAGAAGTAATCGAGGAAGAGAACGGCAGGCGCAGCTACGCAAGCATCTCGTACCAGGGCAAATCGTTTTGTACCGGTGAGTGCGTCTTTCTGGAAGCGGATGCTTTCCAGTTCGACTTCAAGACTGACAAAAACAAGAACAAGAGGAACGCGAAGAAGGAAGATGTGGACGAGGATATGTATCCTGAATACTACCGCAAGCGACCTGAATACGTCAAGAGTTCGAATGCTGATGTGCCTGAACCGTTCAAGATTGGCAAGATCGTCTCCATTTACGGAAAGCTGAGCAGCGGCGGCTCCGATACGTTCAAGCTGAATGTGAAGAAGTTCTATCGTTCGGAGGACACGCACAAGCCCAAACAGGATACGGACCTTCGCCTTCTCTACTGTTTTGAAGAAGAAGCCATCGTCGAGCTGCACCAGGTGTGCGGCAAGTGCTACGTCGTCTACGGCGAGAATCTGGCGGAAGAGGTCGAAGACTACCTTTGCCGAGGTCCCCACCGGTTCTACTTCACAGAAGCCTATGACAGCGAGACCAAAACGTTCGTGGAGCCCTCACGCAAGGCTCGAACGATGGGCTGCCTCGGAAAGGGAAAGGGCAAGAAGGGCCAGCACAAGGCCATCAATATCGAGTCGCCAGAGGAGTTTTATGTGACACAGTGCAAGCTACGCTGTCTGGACGTCTTCGCGGGTTGCGGAGGGATGACCGCGGGCTTCCACCAAACGGGCGTCAGCGAGACGTGCTGGGCCATCGAGCGAGAAGAGCCCGCGGCCACGGCTTTTCGGATGAACTTCCCCGACGCCACCGTCTTTACCGACGACTGCAATCGCCTCTTGCGCCTCGTCATGAATGGTGAGACCGCCAACGAGCGCGGGCAGACTCTGCCGCGAAAGGGAGATGTCGAGTTGCTCTGCGGAGGGCCTCCATGCCAGGGTTTCAGCGGCATGAACCCCTTCAGCTCGAGGCAGTATTTTCAGTTCAAGAACTCGCTGATCGCGACATTTCTCAGCTACTGCGAGTACTACCGCCCGCGTTTCTTCGTGCTCGAGAACGTGCGCAACTTCGTCTCATTCAAGCGCAGCATGGTTCTCAAGTTGACCCTGCGGTGCCTCATCAGCATGGGTTACCAGTGCACCTTCGGAGTCCTGCAGGTGGGGAATTATGGGGTGCCGCAGACCCGCCGTAGGGCCATCATCCTGGCGGCGGCACCAGGAGAGAAGCTTCCACTGTATCCCGAACCGGAGCATGTGTTTGTGCCGCGCGCCTGTCAACTGACTGCCGTGGTGGACGACCGCAAATACCTGTCCAACTGCAAGTGGTCCTCGTCCGCGCCTCTCAGGACTGTCACTATTGGCGACGTCATGTCGGACCTTCCCGAGATCCGCAATGGTGCCAAATTGGACGAGATTTCCTATGGCGCAAAGCCCTTGACTCCCTTCCAGAAGACTCTTCGCGGAAGAGGTGCTGTGCTCCGGGACCACGTTTGCAAGGCGATGGCTCCTTTGGTCGAGGCGAGGATACGCCACATTCCCCTCACACCTGGCTCTGACTGGCGCGACCTCCCCAACATCGTCGTGCAGCTCTCGGACGGCGTCACGTATACCAAGAAGCTGCTCTACACACATCACGATGCCAAGAATGGCAAGTCATCGACCGGTGCTTTCCGAGGCGTTTGCCCATGTGCCTCAGACAAGCCCTGTGACCAGGCGTGCCACCAAGACAACACGCTCATCCCCTGGTGCCTACCGCACACGGGAAACCGGCACAACCACTGGGCCGGACTCTACGGCAGGCTTGAGTGGGACGGTTTCTTCAGCACAACCGTGACCAACCCGGAGCCGATGGGCAAGCAAGGTCGTGTCCTGCACCCTGAGCAACACCGTGTGGTCAGCGTGCGAGAGTGCGCGAGGTCGCAAGGTTTCCCGGACACATACCGGTTTTTTGGCACCATCCTGGACAGGCACCTGCAAGTTGGCAACGCCGTACCACCGCCCATGGCACGGGCTATTGGACGCGAGATCCTGAAGTGCCTCGCCAACAGTGCGGCTAACTGAACGTGTGTGCATTTCATGTTTACTGCTTCAAACCCAATCTGTCAGGATTTTGTTCGAAGTGAGGGCAATGTATCTTGATGCCATGTTTCCTCTTAAAGTCATTGGTGTTCATTTTTATATCTCCAGTATACAGCGCTTCTCTTTATTTATTTCGTGTGGTTCTAATTTCTACTATAAGAGTGGTAGCTTTTTTTCACGTTGCAGCTACTGTAACTGCTCCATGTGCCGACCTGAGTTGAAAATTGCTACAGGGTTCAGCAAAAGCCAAGTTCACTGTTTGTATTCATATTTGTGTATGAATGTTTTTGGCAAGTTGGGTTATTAAAGGTTCTCTATTAGTTTTGAAAAAGATATCTTCTGGAAAAATGCTCTTTGTGTCAACGCTAAGGTGGACCAGGCTCGAAATGCATAGCTGAGTAAGGTTCTCTCCTTACTGTCCCGTGCAGTAGGCCCTGAAAGGAGACAGTTCTGATAATTATGTACTACATCCAAAGGTACTGTGGTCCTTTGGATGAAGAGGGGATGACTGAGGTGAAATTGTTTTAAAAGCAACATAAGAAGAATAAAGCTATGCCATACTGCACAGAATGCAGTAAATTTAGCTGGCTTGGATATAAAGCTTAGCAGCACCTATGTGGCTAACTACGCAAAGAGGTTGGAATCATTTGCAAAGAAAGGACAGATAAGTCAGCCTCAGTCATTTGACGTTCCCTGTTATTCCAGAAAAAGGGCCGCCAAATTGCATCTCAATCCTTGTCACTTTTATTAAGTGAATCTAAGCTATTCGTTTTATCGGTCATGTGTTGGTCAGGGTCAGTTGTTGATACTTTGCTATTGCATGAAGACTGAATACCGGACCGTGTATATTTATTTGCATACAGTTAACTCGCATCGGAGGAATACGGGTGAAGCCTCTGCTCTGTAGCCGGCATAGTTCCACTGATACGTGGATGCGAAGCAAAGTGCTTTTTGTGTCTGCTATGCTGAAGGCATTCCCATTGTTGAGCTCTTGTTTTGCTCTTTTGTGTTGTGTTATGTTAGCAAAATAACTCAATTCTATTATTTTTTTTTTGTTAACCTGGTAGCCTGCGGGTTTTACCGTCACTCGATGAAGGGCTGGCATGATTTGTACAAATCGGTCGCCGCCGAAAATTTTTGAAAGGATCTTACTAGCTTGTATGGAAGCCCGCTATTAATTTTTTAATACGCGCCTTTTGAGTTTTTTTTTAAAAATAATAATAACGCATTTATTCGTCCAAGGAGTAGGCGAGATAACAGGTCGGCCCAAGCCAAACAACCTTGCAGATATCTAGAGGGCTTCGGCCTAACAATGCGGGATATCAAATGAATATTGCTGTCGCATTTTCACGATTCAACACATTTCTAATTCCATAACATTCGCAAACCAAAAGTCACTTTGCGTGTGCGTGAGTGCGTGCGTGCGTGCGTGCAAGGAAAGGCGCGTGAACAGGCCTTCCAGCACCGCACTACAGCCGTCGAGTCCGGAGGTAGCGCGGCCTCCGCGGCACGATCTCCGGCTTCTTCCGTTGCTGCGCTCCGACATCACACAACTGGGGGCACAGAGCGCGAAAAGCCGGCCGAAAGCGACCCCGACGATACTCACGCTGCAGATTTCACAGGCCCACGTTGTGTCTGCTCTTTGACCACCGTAACGGAAGTCGGAAACAGTTTGAACAGCTTCATGTTCAGACGAATTTTAATCCCGTTTGACGAAGATGTTTGCAAAATAAAATTATATCTCTCGCCACCGTCTCGTCAAGATACCGCCATCAAAACACGGGGAGAGGTCATTTTAGATTTTTCGAATCTAAACAAGCCCGCCTTACTTTCGTCATTGCTACTGTAAAAAAAAAAAAAAAAACTGTGTGTGTGTGTGTGTGTGTGTGTGTGTGTGTGTGTGTGTGTGTGTGTGTGTGTGTGTGTGTGTGTGTGTGTGTGTAGGGAGGGCGGGGAACGGTAGTAACCTGGTTAACTAATTCTGGGAAGTTTGCGGCCAGCCATTTGTAATAGCGGTGCCAATTTCTGGAGTATTCATAACGCGATTACCCTCGGCGTACGTTACGGCTCAATAAATTTGCCCACTTCGTGCCGATACACGCACGCTTTTCGAAAAGCGCGCGTGTTTGGTGATGGTGATGAGAGTCTTTTTAGCGGTGGCCACATTGATAAACAACATGACACCCGCGCGCACGTATCAGATGACTTTTGCTTTGGTGTGGGCTGGGACCAGCTTTCACGTAGGCCCTGAGCTGTGATCCTCACAGGAGGCAGCAGAAATTGCGCCAACCTCAACACCTCTATAAGACCGCGGTGGCCCGCAGTCGCAAGAAGGCAGAAAGAACACACAGTAAACGCGAAAAGATAGAATGGGACGCGCGAAACGAAAAAAGCGAAGTAAAGAAACCCGTGTAGAAATTAGAAAGATTGAGATATTAGCAAAGATGGAAATGAGAAGGCTCGAACTGACAAAGCACGAACTGTATTGAAAAAAAGCGTTAGCTGAAGCAGAAGCCCGAAACGTAGAAGCTCAAGCTGGAAAGCAGAAATAGAAGAAACCACTCGTAGACGCCCGATCGCAGCGGACTAGTGCGTCGCCTCTCAACGTGGGTGGCTGGGACGGGTGAATGAGTGAATTGTGAGCAAACCTGTATGTACCGATTCGGCGGCGCGGTGAAGGATATAGACCCGACCGCCGAGTGCGCTAAATTATTGAAGAACTTTAGCTACACTATGACTCGGACCACGTTCCATTATGGTTAGCCGCGGTAGAGAAGCTGTTCGCGAGGGATAATGTGCCTGAGAATAGATGGGTCCAGCTAATCGTGCCGGTTACGCTCAAATGATTCCAGTGCCGTCTGCAAGGCGTCAGCGTAGAGGAATTATATCTGTATGGCTATCACGCGATCAGTGCAGCTGGGCTCACTCACACCACACCGCCGATCTCAGCAGAGCAGTGGCAAACGGCAGCGAAATTGAATAGACGGCCCCTCAGGCGCGGAGATGAGATCACGAACAAGAGCGATGACGAAGCAGCCACGGCGTCCGACGCTGCCTCGAGCACTGAGCCGGTCACGGTGAGACGGCCTTCTGTCGGCGCGTGCGAAGCGGTGCCGGCTGTAATACAAGCCAAGTGTCCGCGTGTGCTGATATTGCCGAAGGCGTCAGCGTTCCGTCAGGTGCGTCGAAAAGCGCGCAGCAGCGAGGGATCGAAACAAAACTCGTCGAGACGAGGTGATCCTAGAGTGTAAAGCTGCAGCATGTGATCAAACTGACACCGTCGAGATAAATGCAACGAATGAGGGCGGAACACCAGCAGTGATCGCAAACTGGCCAGCAAGGAGCCATCGCTGACACTAGGATGGAGACCGCAGGGATGAAACGCCCACTGCTGCGAATATGCGATCTCGTTCACGATCGGAAATGACCAGATCAGAGCCGCTAAAGGCGCGGGGTCAATCACCTCATGCAAATGCGAATTTGAGACGCTCCTCAAGATGACGAGTGCCTCATGTGAAAATGAGCGCGCACGTACAAAGCCAGACGATGCAGCGCACCTGCCTTACTCCATGGATGGTCAGAGCGGAGAGAGAGCCAGAGTTACGCTCACAGGCGCTCTACGCACACACTCCCGTGCACAGGCAAAAGAGACCTCGCCTGTGCACGGGAGTGTGTGCGTAGAGGTGTGCACGGGCCGAAATTTTGAGCCCGAGCCCTAAGCCCGATCCGGCCCGACCCTGAGCTCAGACTTATGGCCCGGGCCCGGCGCAGCCCGATCTGACCTGACCTGCTATAATTGTGTTGAAGCGACGGTGCACAAAGAAATACTATCAGGATTAATTTATTAAAGATCTTGAAATGTTGACTTCTCGCGTTTAAGATGAGAAATTTGCAGAATATATAAAAGCACATCACATACATCGAATTATCGCTGTAAAGTTAAGAAAAAAAACAACAAGTTATGCTTTGGTGTGAAGCTTGCGCCATTTGCAGCGCTCCATGGCTAATCCGGCACTGCTGAAGTTGCTTTTGCTGCTCTAACTTGAGGCTGGAATGGCCTTCTTTAGCAGGAAGAGCAAATTCTTGGCTCTGGGTCAAGGGTTGGATTCTGTGGCCAAGTACTGTGCCAGGTGAGCTGGTCTTGTTCACCGTGCGCAATTCCCGGCGCCTCCCCAGCATTGCCTGCGCGGAGAAACGAGGAAACTAGGGGACCGCAGATGCTTTGTCCTGCTAGGAGCACGAGAGAGACAAGCGCGAGAGGTGACCGGCTGAAGTTGCATGTAGTGTGTCTGGTCCGTGAAGTGAGTCGGGTTCAAGGGGCGAGCTTCACCGCAGCGGGCTCAGGAGGCGACGATGCATCGAGGCGGAAGACAGCCAGGGAGGAGAGGCAAAAAGGAACGTTTATATACACTTTCTACATAGTGAAGAAGGTACAAGTCATGAGAGGAAAACGGAGCTATCTGTGCAAACAAAATCCGTCAGTTAAATATGGTTTGTTATCCCCAGTTCCCTAGCTGGGGACACAAAGTTCATCGATACTATCCAATCAGTGGGGGCAAGGGATCACTCGAGGTGCCGCCCACTGCCGAGGGTGAACCTCCTTGCATAACTTCCGGTGGCGAGGGCAACTTCTTCGATGTCCATGACGATTTTGTGCGGGCGATGGAGTTTCGGTACCAGGACAAAATAGTCCGAGAAATCGCCGTTTGGCGGTGGTCATTTACCCCGCAAAATTCCAAGGTCACCCGCTTGCCTCGCTCGCCGGCGTCCGCTAGGTACGCCTCCATTTTCAGCTGCCGGAGTCTGCGCATACCTCGGCCGGAACTCCGGTCACAACTCCCGACCCAGACAAATATGCCTTGGCCCGGCCGCGCCTCGAACGGAGTAGAACCCCTTTGTTTTCACGTCCCGGCTCGGCCTGTCTGTGTCCCTCGCGGGCAAAGGAATCGCCCAGAATGCTAATGAAGCGGACATTACCATAGGACAGAAAATCAAATGCTATTTTCATGTTTTCTTGGAAATAGCCAGGAATAATTTTACACTCGGCATGCACTGCGACTGACTCAGCGGCGCGTCATGTGCGTAGCAGCACAAAAACACTCTGGTGGCGCACACGAAGGAAGCAGACCGAAGGCCAATCAGCCCATTCGGGGAATATATGTAGTCGTGAGTAAAGCAGCGGGCAAAGGTACACCAGCCCGCAACCAGCGATAATGCAAATGAAATCATGTCAACGTGAATTTTTCCTGTTACAAGCAATAGTGGACGGAAACACTACCACATACGTGATGCCGAAACTACAGAATTTTTTTTTAGATACGTAAGCCATTAACAAAAAAAAAAAATTGTTTGGATTTCTTCGATGCACCCGACGAAAAGTGCACTTCTTTCTTCCGACGTACATTTAACCACAACCTCAAAACAGACTATCCGGATCAGACTCAATTCGTATAGGGGGTATTCACTGACGCGCTGTGCGCGGTGCATTGTGGGTAATTGAGGCGCAGTCGGCCATGTTTGTGTCCACGGAACGAACAGAGCGAACGTACGTATCAAGTGCTGTCGTGCGGTTCTACAAGCAGTGGCATTCGCAGCTATATGTTGTTTATTGAGCTATCTTAGACTGTAATAGACGCATGTACAGTGTAAACAACGGAAGCTGAACAGCTGCGTGAACGACCTCGGCATTTTAAGCTTCCGGAAGTACACACGAACAACTCCACCCGAACGAGATACCTCACCGAGATGCGACGTCACGTATGGCTGGCACGGCACAACCGCACAAGTATCATGGAATATGAGAAATGTATGTCAAAATGGGCTGGACTGGAATCTTCCGGATGTGCCCTAGTAGCCAGCTCTTGTCACTATCTGTGCACGACTGTTCTTCACGCACTCGGAAGACACATTCCCGGTAAAAGAGCAGCGCGGTATCGCTTCCAGGCATGCGCATGCATGTAGCGCGCCGCCAACACCTCTTCGTCGTGTTTTGCTGCAATAACATCCTTCAAAGAGGGCTCGCCAAACACTGTGTTTGCCGCACTTGCCTCATTCGATCCGAAGTCGGATGTTCGTATCGTCTGTGTCGGCTGCTAATCAAAGCAGACCGCATGCAGATTCGGCGAAGGAACATAGGCGGGCAGAGTTGTTTTGCAGAATGTTTGAAAAACTTTATAAACTTATTTATCACTAATAACAAATCAAGTTTAGCTTGGCCAAAACTGCGCTGTATTTCAAGAGTTTTGTTGCAAAAAGTTATTTCGAGCCCGCAAGGCAACGAGGTGGCGCCACCGGTGTCATCGCTGTGGCCTGTGGCAGCGGTTTCTTTTGCTTCCTTACCGCCACAGACGATCCAAACATCCGACTTCTTCTGATCGATTGAGGCAAGTACACCAAACAAGTTTTGTATAAAAGATACTGACTACCAAACGCCATTTCTATGCAGAATATCAGCTACAAAAACTCAGCGGTTTAGTTGGTATAAACGTTGGACGGCACGCACATAATTGCACAAAGAGCGAGTTCGTTTGCTTCAACCGCGGCTCTTAACCCAGCCGCTTGTAACGTAGTTGCGTTCTTCGAGTAGTCAGTAGGCTTGCGAATGGTTTCTTTTGACGAAGCTCGTCCGTAGGACAAGGAATTCATGAATGTCGCACATATTTATGCGTGCGCACAGGCCGACGCTTCCCGTGCAGTTGCGCACATCTACTGCACACGGGTCGGTACCAAACGTTTTGTTTCGTACAGGTCTCTCTCCGCATCGTGCACACTTTTCCGATAAATCGAACTGTCACTCATGATACCGATTGAGTTTTCATAACACTGGTGCTGGCATGAGGCAGAGTGACAAAGCAAACGGACGCGCACGAACAGCTAAGCTAACCGCCGCCCTGTACTAGTACTAGTCAGAACAGGACGCAAAGATGGCGTCGGCTGCACACTGACGTCAGCTGTGACGTCATGTAAATACCCCCTATACCGAAAAAAAAAAGTTTTCTTTCAGCTGTCGAAGGAATATCGATCGTCGGCTCATGAAACACCACCGTTGAGGGCACACTCAAAGGTAGCATTCCTACGTAAACTTAGGGGCTTGAAATCATTTACTTAATTGTAATTTCAATTTCTTTTTCGCTTTCTATTTTTTTATGAAGTGATCAAGTTGTATGCATGTGGTCACGTGGTAGGCACGGAGTCTCAACGCTGTGATGCAAACACCTGTTGTGACGTCAAGGGTCGATTGAGGCATCAGCCAAAACTCGCTGCTGAATGTGCGCAGTAATTCCTACGCTCCAAAAGGCACCTCTGATGCGAATGATCCTCTCTATAGGGGGTATTCACTGACGAGCTGTGCGCTGTGCATTGTGGGTAATTGAGCCGCAGTCGGCCATTTCTGTGTCCACGGAACGAACAGGGCGAACGTACGTATCAAGTGCTGTGGTGCGGTTCTACAAGCAGTGGCATCCGCAGCTATATGTTGTTTATTGAGCTATCGTAGACTGTAATAGACGCATGTACAGTGTAAACAACGGAAGCTGAAGAGCTGCGTGAACGACCTCTGCATTTTAAGGTTCCGGAAGTACACACGAACAACTCCACCCGAACCGAGATGCGATGCCACGTATGACTGGCACGGCTCAACCACACAAGTATCATGGAATGTGAGAAATGTATGTCAAAATGGGCTGGACTGGAATCTTCCGGATGTGCCCTAGCAGCCAGCTCTTGTCACTATCTGTGCACGACTGTTCTTCACGCACTGGGAAGACACATTCCCGGTAAAAGAGCAGCGCGGCAATGTATCGCTTGCAGTCATGCGCATGCATTCAGCGCGCCGCCAACACCTCCTCGTCGTGTTTTGTTGCAATAAAATCCTTCAAAGAGGACTCGCTAAACTTTGTGTTGCCGTACTTGCCTCATTTGATCAGAAGTCGGATGTTCGCATCGTCTGTGTCGGCTGCTAATCAAAGCAGACCGCATGCAGATTCGGCGAAGGAACGTAGGCGGGCAGAGTTGTTTTGCAGAAGGTTTGAAGAACTTTATAAACAAATTTATCTCTAATAACAAATCAAGTTTAGCTTGGCCAAAACTGCGCTTTATTTAAAGAGTTTTGTTGCAAAAAGTTATTTCGAGCCCGCAAGGCAACGAGGTGGCGCTACCGGTGTCATCGCTGTGGCCTGTGGCAGCGGTTTCTTTTGCTTCCTTACTGCCACAGACGATGCAAACATCCGACTTCTTCTGATCGATTGAGGCAAGTACACCAAACAAGTTTAGTATAAAAGATACTGGCCACTAAACGCCATTTATATGCAGAATATCAGCTACAATAACTCAGCGGTTTAGTTGGTATAAACGTTGGACGGCACGCACGTAATTGCGCAAAGAGCGAGTTCGTCTGCTTCAACCGCGGCTCTTAACCCAGCCGCTTGTAACGTAGTTGCATTCTTCGAGTGGTCAGTAGGCTTGCGGTCGGTTTCTTGTGACGAAGCTCGTCTGTAGGACAAGGAATTCATGAATGTCGCACATATTTATGCGTGGGCACAGGCCGACGCTTACCGTTCTGTTACGCATATCGACTGCACACGGGTTGGTACCAAAGTTTTGTTTCGTACAGGTCTCTGTCCGCATCGCGCCCACTTTGCAGATAAATCGAACTGTCACTCATGATACCGATTGAGTTTTCATAACAACGGTGCTGGCATGAGGCAGAGTGACAGAGCAAACGGATGCGCACGAACAGCTAAGCTAACCGCCTCCCCGTACTATAGTACTAGTCAAAACAGGACGCAAAGATGGCGTCGGCTGCATACTGACGTCAGCTGTGACGTCATGTGAATACCCCCTATACTGAGTAAGCTAACACAGAGACAGCTGATTCTGAACGAGTGACACACTCGAGGATGGCCATCAATCAGTGCGAATCGACGCAGTGAAGCGCAGAGCTAAAAGCCTCACGGCCGGGCCTCAAGGGCAGACCGTGCAGAGCCGTTGGAATCCAGAGCGCAGGCTGCCAGGTCACATGATCGCATCCACCAAAGCTCCAATCCATGTGTGTAATTCCTGCCTGCATTCAAAGCATCATACTGCATGCAGCCAACGTTACTATATAATCATCATCATCATAATAATCAGCCTGACTATACCCAGTGCAGGGCGAGGACCTCTCCCATATTTATCCTATTAACCCGGTCCTGAATCCACTTGACCCCTGCGAACTTCTTAACTTCATCCACCCACCTAACTTTCTGCCGCCCCCTGCTACGCTTTCCTTCCCTCATTGAATCCAGTTTGCTACCCTAAGCGACCATCGGTTATCCTCTTTTCGCACTACATGTCCTGCCCATGCCCATTTATTTTTCTTGATTTCCACTAGAATGTCAGTAACTTGAGTTATTTCTCTGACTCACTCTGCACGTTTCCTATCTCTTAATGCTACCCCTATCAGTTTTGCTCCATATAGCCATCTGCGTTGTCCTCAACTTGAGTAGAACCCTCTTTGTTAGCCTCCACGTTTCAGCCCGATAGGTGATACGGTTTGGTTTGGTTTGTGGGGTTTAACGTCCCAAAGCGACTTACGCTATATGAGACGCCGTACTGGAGGACTCCGGAAATTTAGACCACCTGGGGTTCTTTAACGTGCACTGACATCGCACAGCACACGGGCGCCTTGCTTTTCGCCTCCATCGTAAAGCAGCCGCCGCTGCCGGGATTCGATCTCGCGTCCTCGGGAACAGTAGTCGAGCGCCGTAACCACTGCGCCACCCGAGAGGGGGGACGATAGGTGAGTACAGGTAAGATTCAACTGTTGTATACTTTCCTTTTGAGCGATAACGGTAAGCTGCTAGTCATAATCTGCGAGTGCTTGCCAAATGCGCTCCATCCCAATCTTATTCTCCTTTTTATTTCCCTTTCATGGTGCAGATCTGCGGTTACTACCTGTCCTAAGTAGACATATGCGCCTACCACTACCAGTGATTCGCTACCTAACGTAATCTGCTGTTCCTGTACTGTATACGTACGTACGTTACTGTATATCGGGGTGCAACTTAAGAAGAAAAAAAGACAGCAGTGGGCAACAAATGATGGATAGGAAACGAAATGCTTGGCTATATAAAAGAAGCAAAATGACTCAAAATTCTTTAATAACTCTTTCGACGGGAAGCTCCTTGTTTTTACAACGACAAGTCATACTATGCTTAGAGAAAAGAAAGAAAGACTCTTGGGAATAGTTTGGCTATAGCTTTTTATTTTACTTCAATCGGTCGATAGCCTATGACGTGACTGAAACACCTTAGAATATGTATCACTGGCCCAGATGAAGCAATAAATTTGCCCCGCAAGGCCGAAAGTTCCGGCCACCGAGGGGATCGGTTTAAACTGTTTTCCCTCGCCAGACGGGAAGAGATACATCGCGAGATGCCTCGCGTGTTGTCGGGCTTGCACGCTCACTCTGCGCTGGTTTCAGGGCCCCATGTTGGCCGTGGCTCCATGCCATCATTTCCCTTTAAACGTTGAGAATTGCGGTGGACGCTGCCAAACTTACACCGGCCGCATTTAACTTCGAAAATGCGATTGGCCTGGACGCCATGCCGCAATAATTTTTCGCCAGATTCTAGAATGTAGTACACCAGTTACAAAAAAGCGCCCCATCGGCGGGAGGCAAAGCGACGCCAATCGCAACACGTACGTCAGCAGTGGCTTTGACATCACTCCGTAGGGCACCAATGATGTGGTATCTCTCTCCTGTGAGGGATGGAGCAGCGAGCAGTGGTGAGTACTGTGCAGGACAGCTAGGCAGGTTGCCAGGCAAATACGCCGCACAGTGACACGTTGAGTTTGACTTCGCTTCGCAGCGCTTTTCGCAAAGGGCGCACATTGGCCGCAGTTTGTTGAGCCATGGCGCCGGGAAGGCCACATGCACTAAATTTAAGAAATATTATACTCACAACCAGCTTATATTTCCAATTGTATTCGAGTGCCAAAGTGTTACAGTTAAAAAGTAAACAGCTTAGGCAAGCAGCAAACTTGTCAGCACGATTCGTACAACTATTTTCTGATGTCAACCATGCCCCGTTTGGTGGTCAGGTTTCATATTAAATTTAAAATAGTCGTAATTTTTCCAGTGGAGTCGTGTGAAAACTGACGCAGCAGTTCCCAGGAAATTTGTGCCGGTGGTCACCAAATTTCACACTCAGTCATGGCTAAAAAAATAAATCTTGATATCACGCAGCATTGCGCTTATGTTATCTGCCTCGTATACTGCTGGATTTTCTGCAGCTTTTTATTGCATTTGTATTTGACTTCTTTTTGCGCCAATTTCAGTGCATGACAAGTGTGCGTGGAAATTGAGATTTATTTCTTGACTCAGCACGCGGATCTTGTGACACTTCTCAGTTTCAGAGCACTGTTGATTTCATGTATGAATTCGTTTCTTTGCTCGCGTGTATAATTTTTCAGCTGTTATACTTTGGTCTCTTTTAACAAGTTTACCCTTGGTTTATCCTGTACCGGTTATCAGGACGCGGTGCGCAATGACCTGCATTGATTCTCCATATGTATGCACTTCTTCTCAGGGATGTCAAGCGTGTGATTTACCTGCTTCTATCCCGAAACGTTCGTTATGTGGAGTACTTATCCAGTTAACTAGTATATTACAGCTATAGATACCCTTGTTAGTGACGTTCATATATGCATGGCGTCCTCTTTTCGCAACGTGCATTCTCGCCCTAGGTTGCCATACTTTTGTTTGGCAGGGGAAAAATACAGATAATCTAGAGTAAATAAATCAAAATTATCGCATGCCTGCACACATATATAGCCACCATGTAACAGCGGAAGGTATTCAGAGCCCCTGACTCCTTCCCCTAGTTCAGGCCGGCAGCGAAAACTCGCTATAGTACTAAATGCGTCATTATATTCATTTTCATCTCCACACAGCAGTTGCGACCATCTACGACGAAAGGTGCAGAGTGAAAGAGTCACCAATACAGGATTCATACAGGTAATCTACGTGGACGGACATAAAAGTGCTAAGCGTGTAAGACCGAGATGGAGCTTTTTGAACACTTTAAGAGCGACCGCCGAAGAAAGCGGCGCCAATGGAACCACCGGGAAGCCGTAAAGGAAGCGCAGAAGGTTACACTCTCTCACCCGCGCATCGCTACAGTGTACTAGAATGCATCGCGAATTCGTCACCCGCGTCGACACGGGCCCAACGAGTATCAGGCTCTCTGGCGAGGGATAGCAACGGAAGCTGCGCGAAGATGTTCCAGTACCAGTGGTGCAGTGGTTGGGGCGCTCGACTTCTGTTCCCAAGGGTTGCGGGATCGAATTCCTGCCATGGCCGCCGCTTTTCAACGCGGTCCGAAAGCAAGGCGGTGCAATGCCAGTGCACATTAAAGAACCCCAGGTGGTCGATATTTCTGGAGCCCTCCACTACGGCGTCTCTCATAACCTGTGTCGTTTTGGGACGTTAATCCAAACCAACACTTCAGTACCAGCGATACAGCCGCCAGAGTATATGCATTCCGCCGCCAGGGCCGGATCAACAAAAATGGGCGCCCTGGGCTACAGAGCATGTAACCCCCCCCCTCTCTCTCTTCTCTTCCTCACTGCTTCTAGACACTTGGAGGGCCAAGAGTGAGGAGCATAGCTTCGCAAGGACATGTGGTGTTATACTGGCGCCCATTGCCCCTCCCCCGTTAAGGAAATTTCGGTCATGGTTATTTCAAAGCGCACCAGTTAGGCACGTAAACGTTGCAACACTGCGGAGTCTAGTGTGGATTCTTGGGAGTCAACTTGAAAGGGATCCGGCTGACTGACTCACTGTGAGATACTCGAAAAAAGAACTCCGCGCGACTCAGCTTAATTGACTATACAGAAAAAGGGCACATACTGGTGTAACGTAAACCCACCTGTAGAGGGGATGGGGGATGCGTGCCAGGATGTGGGTCAGCGCTGTTCTGCAACACTGCGCAATCATGCTGACTGTCCTTGAAATTAGTGTTGTCGATAAACCCTGAAAAGTAAACCCCGGGGCGTTTTTTGATGAAGCTGCGAAGAGAGATGCCCCGAATTCGAGCTGTCCTTAAGAAAACAAAATCCCGGTTCCACGTGACGAAATCTTCTAGCAAGCTTTTTTCTAGTTCTGTTCACCTTATCACCATCGCGCAGGTTCGCTAAGCATGCAGTCTGTGTATTTCTAAATAAAATCGCTCCGACTTAGATTCATGAGATCAACTGGCTGCTTTATTTGGTCATTTTGATCTCAATTAAAACTCAGTTGGTGGCAACGGTTTTAAGGCGAAAAAAAACCTTTCTATACTCATGGAACCAGGGCTGGGCAAGATAATTGAAGAAAGTATCTTCGATACCGATACTCGATACCGTGGAAAATTGCATTTCCGATACAGATGGAAGATAAAGAATCGAAATCGATTTTCGATACAGATACTCGGTACTGCGTCGACGATACTTCGATACATCACAAAAACCCCAACGTAATAAAGATGGTAATATGATCAGCGACGTTAAGGGATTTTACCGTGCAATCTTTAGTGCATTCGTAGTATTCCAGAAAATGGCTGAAACGAATCCGAAGTTATTGAAGCTCCTCTGTCTGAGCTTCTCGTCCGGCAGCGCACACATCAGGAGTCTGAGCAATGTAAGCATTGAACACGGCCGGCTCCCATGTCTGTTATTCCTCTATTATTTTTGTAAAAGCACTGGAACCAATTCGCTTTCGGAAAATGTGCGCTAAACAATATGATCACATGCTGACACAGAAATATGAACCTCTGGAAACGTTATGTATACGGCTCTAATATGGCCACCTCACTGGACTTTATTGCCGATGTCACGTCGGGAGAGGAGCATTGGAACAGCGCAGACGCGTGATACCGATGACGTGCGCTTTACTGCACTCGTGTGTTTGAGCGATTCGCACCGGCATTTCGGGAGCGGCCTGCGTAGCCCCGAGGCTTAAAACAGCAAAACCACGGAAGTTGGGCGATGGCGCCGTGTGAGCTGCGACCGGTGCAGAGTTATCCGTATAGCAAGCGAGCTTTCGGGAGTGCACCCCTGCTCTGTGCTGTGTTCACACGAAGCTCCCGCTCTGGCGCCAACGCTCGTGTGAGTGCCTCACGCGCAGGCGTGTGATCGTCCGGTAATGGTGTTTTCTTGCCTTGGCCAAGATTAGTAAACTTCTTTCAGTCTTCCGGCAACCGCCTTTGCAGCCGGCGTATGAACGATTCGATGTGCCTGCAGGCGCTGATAGCGGAGAGGGTAGTGAAGGTTGTCGGGCTGCAGAGGCAGCTCACGATCCCCTCTCATTTCGCTAATCTTGTCACTAGTTCCAGGGACAAGAGTGAGAGGTAAGAGCGATTCCTACCAAACCAGCGCTTTCGAGCGTATAGTGCGCAAGGCAAGCGCAAAGACATCCCCGCCATGGCGGCGGCCTTGATGTGGAATCAAGATGCACAGGCCCCCGTGTCAGTGAACGCTAGCCCTCCACGGTGGCACGTGTTTCTTTCTTTCTCTCCTTCCTTCACCCCTTCCCTCAAGGCGCCGCTCTGGCGCCCACCCACAAGTGAGAGTTTTACTGCGCTATTTCATTTGAAGAAACAAACAAGCGAGCAACTGCTCTAGACACAACTGCCTTTTTTTTTTTTTTAGCAATATATAGTACGAACATTGGAATAAAGTGCTTTCTGACATTCACAAAAAGCAGGCGCAGCTTTCATGAACCCCTTTCTGAAGCGCAAATAAATAGCTTTTCTTTAATTTAATTTATTTCTTCGGTATGATACCACGCATTCAACATCAAACTGTCTTAGCAGACCTTTTATGCATCTCGCTTCCCATCATCTGCATATCGTCGTACGCAAATCGGTCGTTTCCAAAACGCCGATGCGAAACATTTTCCTGTCACTCAAACACACGAGTGCAGCAAAACACACGTCCTCGATATCACGCGTCTGCGCTGTTGGTGAAGCTGCCCAGGCGTACAAAAAATTAGAGGGTATCTTATAGATGTCTCTTAAGAGGAGAATGGCAAAAGAAACATCTATAAGATACTATAGATGCCTCTTGAGAAGAGAATGGCAAAAGCCTACCCTTCCTCTCCTATCATTTGCTTCTCATTGTTCGCCTCTTATCGGCGTTCGTTGCAGTGCTACATGTAATTATAATTGGCTTACAGGAAAGGAAAGGCGCAGTATCTGTCCCACTTTCTCCAGCAAGTGAGTTTGGACGGTACACCATCGCTCCTGTCGCGACTCGCGTGGCACGCGTTCAAGTGCAGGATTGCAGATAGCAGGAACGCTAGACAAGAACACAACTCGCGGAATATGGCAGATCTCGCCCACAAATCTCGTGCACAGCTCTTGCGCACGGTATTTCGTTCCATGCAGTCATGGGCAGTATCGAAGATACTATCTTGATATACATTTATGTATCTGTATTGTGCTGAAAAGAAAAGCATAGGAGTATCGATGTCGAAAATACATTCTTAGTGTACTGCGTATTTTAACGATACTCGATACTAAAGAAAAGTAAGAAAACTGCAAATATTGAAGCAGCTATGAGACGGGCTCAGCCAGTAGTACAGAGTGGATCACACTAGTCTAGAGCGCTTGAGCGGAGCACATTAAGTGAAACTTTAACGCAGCTGATTTGTCAGAGTCCATACACTTGTGCTTGAGCGCTTCTTACGATATTGAGGTTGTGCTAGAGCGCAAGTGATATAATTAAACGACTGAACCTACCTCAGAGTTTCACTTTACTTCAACCACAGAGCACTGCTCGAACGCTCTAGTCAGTTGTGATCGACTCTGTACAAGCCCAGAGACAGCTCGGCTTCTAGTACTGTCTGAGTTCCCTTTTGCTCTGAGTTCCTTCCAAATGCCCCGTCCCCTCAGCATCAACCACATTTCTAGATTTCCTTTCTTTAAGACTAAAGGAGCCAATGCTACGCAGGTGCTCACGAGGTTCTTATGAGCACTGAGTGCGTACCACAAAGCCGCTAGGCCGTTAACGGACACATAGAAAGAAAGGAACAAAGCGGAAACGCAAGGAAGGCCAACACGCAGTAGGGACTCTAGCCGCTTTCCCACCGTCCCCCCAACCCCGTCCGTCTCTGCGGCATCTGATTCTCGTCAAGCAGATAGCTCAGTATACTGTTGAACGCAGTAAATTAGGCCCGACCCGATCTGCGTGTCGGCTCTGCTTGGCGGCAAGAACACGAGCTTCTAAGACCTCAGTTGGCCACGGCTTACCGCCGTTCTTGTGAATTGATTGATGCCATATTAGCCACTCTGTTAAAAAAAGAAGACGTATATTCTATCTACAACCAGCCGTAGTTCTCAAGCGACGCTATTGAAACTTGAATTACCTAACTACCATCAGTTCTTTGAGTCGACGCGACTATGATTCACTCTTACCCGCTGATAAAAGGCATCTTCATCCAATATAACACTGCGTATGTAGAAAGGCTTTTCATTTGCGTCGCTTATAGCAGCCCACATCAGGTTCTTTCCGGGCTAGTAAATCCTTCAGCCATTTTATTTTTGTTTTCTTTTCCTTCCAGCTTTGAACAGTTTGCACAGCTTCAAAAGTCCGCCATCACACTAATGACAAAATGACTGCTCAGTTGCGCAAACGCACGAGGCTGTACCTTTTAGCACAGGAAATACGCTGGGGCCACCGGTTAAGTAACGTGTCCTATGAAATGAAAAACAACAGAAAAAGTTTCAGATGTATTTGTATGTACAGCCAGGAGGTCGGTTCGAACAGCATTAGCTTAAATAAGTTTTTCCCTGCTTGTGTAAGCGATCACTTCATTGCAACAATGGCTTCAATCCAATGTGAAGCTCTTACAAGGCCAGCTGCCCAGAGGAGCTTCACTAACTTCGGATTCGTTTCAGCCATTTTCTGGAATACTACGAATGCACTAAAGATTGCACGGTAAAATCCCTTAACGTCGCTGATCATATTACCATCTTTATTACGTTGGGGTTTTTGTGATGTATCGAAGTATCGTCGACGCAGTACCGAGTATCTGTATCGAAAATCGATTTCGATTCTTTATCTTCTATTTGGATCGGAAATACAATTTTCCGCGGTATCGAGTATCGATATCGAAGATACTTTTTGAATTATCTTGCCCAGCCCTGGTTCCATGAGTATAGAAAGGTTTTCGCCTTAAAACCGTTGCCACCAACTGAGTTTTAATTGAGATCAAAATGACCAAATAAAGCAGCCAGTTGATCTCATGAATCTAAGTCGGAGCGATTTTATTTAGAAATACACAGACTGCATGCTTAGCGAACCTGCGCGATGATGATAAGGTGAACAGAACTAGACGAGAAAAGCTTGCTAGAAGATATCGTCACGTGGAACCGGGACCTTTTTTTTTCTTAAGGACAGCTAAAATTCGGGGCATCTCTCTTCACAGCTTCATCGAAAAATGCCCCGGGGTTTACTTTTCAGGGTTTATCGACAACACTAATTTCAAGGACAGTCAGCGCGATTGCGCAGTGTTGCAGAACAGCGCTAACCCACACCCTCGCACGCACCCCCCATCCCCTCTACAGGTGGGCTTACGTTACACCAGTACGTGTGTGCCCTTTTTCTGTTTAGTCAATTAAGCTGAGTCGCGCGGAGTTCTCCTTTTTCCGAATATCTCACAGTGAGTCAGTCAGCCGGATCCCTTTCAAGTTGACTCCCAAGAATCCACACTAGACTCCGCAGTGATGGACCGTTACCATGCCTAACGTACCACTTGTCCGGAATACCAAAGTGCACCAGCCAAGAAACGACGCTGCATGCAAACAGCCTACAACACCAGGGACAAACTTCAGTCGTCTGTGGCAGCGTGATGGAGGACAGCAAGAGCGTCGTGGAGCGTATAATGAGCGGCAGAAGCAAGTTCAATAAAGTCTTTACAAAAGTTAGCGCCATCTAGTGAAATAGAGAGAAACTGTGCGAGGCGGCCATGTTTTGTTCAGTCCGCCCGCGCCTCCCATCGAGTACGCTGTCAACGTGCGCCTGCGTGGAACCCGTGCTTGCACCGCAAGGTGCATTGGAATGATCATAAGCGATTGTTTCATTTTTTAACATCACAGCAGTCGCTGCTTGCACCAAGCTCTATTCGGAATGATGCCAGCATGTTGTTGCGTGCCCTTCTGCAGCCAGCGCACCGTCGTAGACGCGTACGGAAACAAGGTATACGCGTGTATGCAACCGCTCGTTTGCAATCCTAATCGGCTTTACAAGTGTCACTTGCATCATGTAGAGCATTACTTCACGTCCCTCTGACTGGGAGCTAGCTCACAGAACGTGCTATCACCTAAAACAGCAAGGTTGTTTTGCGTGCTATGGAGCCTTGTTAACTTGAAGGATAAGCTTATGCTTCGATGGAGGACACGGGAGAAGGGGCAATGCATGTATAACGAACGGTGTAGTTCAAATACGTTCTTTGAAACCTTCAGTACGTAGGTTGCATTTACCATTGTGTATTTGATTTAAGACAAAGGCATGATTACCGAAACTACTTTTCACAGTCGTACGAAATGGTATAGTGCATGCTTGGTGCAGAGAGCAATACGGCTGTCTATAGTGCGCCCGAGGTGCGTGTTTCACACTGCAAAAGCGGCTGCCAAACCCGCGGCGTCTAGTAAAGCAGGAAAAGATGACATCCCACTAGTGTGTTGTAATATGCTCACGTCCAGGTCGTTTCAAAAGATGTTCTCACGTGATAATGCATGCGAAGTCCGGTCCGCGTCCAGAGCGCGCAATTCAGGTTTGCATTCTGGGCCTTCATACCTGCCAGCGCGGCCGATAAAATAACGAAGCGTGCGCTTCACTTTTGTGTGTTTTGTCGAGTCACCCGATGGTTCGCTAATTGACAGCCACCTGAAATTCAGTTGATTTTGTAAATATGCCAATTTCTTGTTTATTCCCTCTGTCTGATAGCAGATATTTGAATCCTTAACCTCATATGGAAGCGCTGTCATGGGAAGCTTCGAGGAACTCGGAGGAAGAGGAACTAGGCTGAAACGAAAAGAAATTTGAAAAGTCAACTCACAATATTGCGAAGTGTCTGTGCTTGGTGCAACTGGCTGTGTTCATAAAGTTAGATTTATATTATAGAATCCTGTTATAAAAAAAATTAGGGGGACACTTAAGCTCCGCCGTTAAGGGTATGACGCGATAGCGTCTCTTTCTCACACACACACACACACACACACGATGCTTTCTTTCTTCATGTTCTAAATTTTTTGCTTTTATTGATTTTATATTTCTATCATGTGTTTCTTTATTTTTATTTTATTTAATGTTTTATATACCAATACTCAGGGTCAGCAACAATCGCCTTTCCATTCTGAGCAATTTGACACCTTTGAACACTTTCTTCAATTATTTCAATTAGTCAATTACACATTCTAAATTTTCTTCATTAGCATCACCAAGAACTGGTTTTTCATTCTGAGCATTTTGACACCTTTAAACCCTCAATTTCCATTTTTTTTTCTTTTTCCGTTGCTTTATTTTATCAATTGATCAATTAATTACAAATATTTTATTATCTCATCATCGCCTATCGCAAATCAATCAATTTTCACTCACTGGAAGCAGAAATTACCATGACACTTTTTTTTGTTTTACGCAGCTCCCGATTATTTCCGAGACCCGTGCCAACTACTGCGTCGACGGCATAGGCAGGAAAGTGCTAAGCGCCATTCCAACTTACGTCAAATTACGCAAGATTCTTTCATCTCAAAATAAATTGCATCGTCACTCAATTAACCAACAAGTATCTACCAGTGGGATGAGCGACGGTGATGAACCAAGCAAACTCGTGATCGTCTCTCACAGCCATTCAAGTAAATAGCAAAGGCACACAGACAAAAAAAAAAGGTTCTGCACATTACAAAACTCTGGATACTGTACCTGGATAGGGATGACGCTGCGCGGATCGACGAGGGGCCCATGCACGACTCGCAGAGCAGTTTGTAACTGCGCTCGGCAGCGCGGCCGGTGGGCCCCGCTACGCCTCGGCTGTCAAAATACGCTTCTTGGCGTCGCTAACAGACACCACCAGGGTCAGAAGAGAGGTCCAAGTACAGCACACTAGGTTACAACGTGAAAAGCTTGGACAGAACGGTGGGCGCTGACGGACGGACACGAAGCGAACCAAAGCGAACGGATGGAGCGATCAAAATATGGCTGCCAGCGCAGGATCAGCGTGCCGCTCATGGTTGCCAGACTTATTTTTGTAAACCCTCTATTACCGCGGCGAAAAACGAAAACCCAGCCATTTTCAAGCGTAAGCAACATAATCTGAAAGCAAATACCTCCATAATACAGCTCGTCATAGTGTTCTTATTACTTAGTGAGCTCTACCGGTCTATTATATCTCATTACGCCTTAAAAGGTGCTACATACAGTCTACCTCAGGGGTCTTTTCTGGCATCTTTATTGCTATTAATACATAGCAACACTATGGTTCATAAAGTTTCACGCAAAATCCGCTTGTACGCACAAGACAGCATCATGTGCAGCCCGACACTCAACAAATACAACATTTGCGCCATACAGTAAACGATCTAGACAACTTCCACCAATTGACGCGTCCCGGGGAAATGGACGTTCAATTGAAATAAATGCAAATATACTCAATTGACTAGAAAACGTATATCAAGAAGCTCAACATACGGTTTAAATTCCAATCCTTTGGAAAAAGCTTCTGATTCTAAATTAATGGGCGTGCATACTAAAATATGACATTCCATGAAGAGCTCGTGTCGAATATTTAACTAGCAAAGCATACAGGATATTGAATTTCTCGGCAAAAAATTTCACACAGCCTGAGATGTAAAAGAGCTGCTGTACCTCCCACTTATTACACCAATTCTTAATAGTGTCAACACAGTGTAAGATCCACGTATGGTAACGTTATCAGACTCTTAGAACGCACACAGAACCGTGCAGCCGTTCTTTTTTTTCTTTTTTTTTTTAATGGCTACAATTTTCAACATAACGTTTCAGCAGTGATGGCATCTTTTGGCTGGGAATTCTATAGTACTGCCATTAGTAGGCGGATCTGCTCTGTTTTGATAAAACTGGGATTGATAAAGCTGTGTAGGCTGCTACCCTTACAAAAATGAGTTTTGAAACTCTATTGTTGGACTATTGACCACCTTTTGAATTTATTGAATTTCGATAGACATTCAACCCCAGCTGAGTGCAATCTTTACAGGGCCAACAGAATTTTCATTGTGTTCTACCCAATAGAATTTTTGAGCTATTTTTTCTATGTGCTTTTTGTTGTCAGTTTTCAACGTTCACGAACAATTAGCGTGTACGGTTCATGCTGACCCATGTTTTTAAGTAGTTTTAGGCACCAATGATAAGAACATGATGTGACAATTTCGTTATGAATTTTTGGTCTCACTTGTAATCAACCATTGGCCCCATTCTGCAAAGGGAAATATAAGAGCAGCATGCAGTTGCGTGCTCGTTCATGTTATATAAAAGTACATATTAACGGTGCACACTTAGCTCAAGCTTCGCAACACAGTGAAAATATGCCCTAAAAACTTCATGATGGCAAAGCCTCCACTAATAATACAAATACATCGTTGAATGTCAATCAGAATCCGTAATGGATCAGCTTCTGTATGTCGCAGAAGGTAACTTTAGTGGTAGGACATATTTTATATTTATCATAAAACAAGTTCAGTGAGTCATCATACTAACAAACAAGATCCTAGATTGAACCTACCATGTAGGGCAGGACAGAGCTTTTTAAACCAGTTGCAAAGTTCACTATATATATGCTTCAGGGTCTGACATTCTGCCCAAGCCTAGGTATTTTTGCCCGTAGCTTTTGCCGCAAAATGAGGTGCAGATGTCTTTGGAAAATTTTACTGTTATTTTTTTCTTTTCCTTCCTTTCTTAAAGTGGACACCATGCTAAAATGAAGTCACTTTAAACATTGAGGGGTTCTAATAATCACGGATTGATCCCACGCATACTATAGAGTTAACACGCATAGCAAAAACATTCGCGTATGAAATAAAAAGAAAAAAAAAACAGGATTGCACGCGTCTTCTATCGGCGACTCTTCTTTTCAAAGAAGCATTCGGCCACTGCCTTTTTGCTCCCCCTGTGCCCGCGAACGGCGCCAGCATGTCCGGAGGGGTCGAGGTTTACTTCCTGTCGGCTGGGGGGAAAAAAAGGGCGGGGGGGAGGGGTTGCTCCCGCTGGGTCTGTGCTGCCTTCTCCGTGGTTTGTCTTCACGGAGATGACCTTGGCTGCAGCGTAGCTGGAGTCGTGCAGCGGGGGCGGCGGCTCCCCCTTTTCACCGAAGCTGTTCTTCCGCGCCCCGTTTTCTTTGCACGCTGACGCGGGTACGCTGAGTGCGGCGATGTGCCAGTTCAGTTGGCGTTTTCCCGCCACCGTGGTCGCATCTTGCACTGTGAGCGAAGCACCGTATGTAGGTTTTTCGCTGGTGATTATCACGAAGATCGTTTTGTTCAAATTGGAGCGCGAACGTACGCATTTAAGTCTTCGGAGGAATCCGCTCTTGGGTGGCAGCTTCTGCGCAAGGAGGACGTGTTTAAGAAGTTCAACAGTCGCAGGCGATTTGGATTCTGGGCGAAAAGCCGGCGCGGGCGGAGGGAGCGTCTGCACTTTGGTGAGTGTTTTACTTTTTCCTATTCGTGTTTGTGCCAGTCTTGTACAGTGTGTGCTACGAGGTGAAGCACGCATGTAAATATTTCTAGCAGGCAAACCAGCCTCATCGGAAAAAAAAGGAGGGGGAGAGAGAGAGAGAGAGAACGAGGCTTGTCTCTACGCGGACGCTGGGGCCGATGGAACGCCAGCTGGTATGGCGACATTTTCTTTCTTTTTTTTTTAGCCGGTGACCGTTTTGGCGGATTGTTCGGCACAGTGCTGTACTCTTTCGATACGCTACTCGCGCTGAGACGGACACATTATCGAGATCATAATATGCCTCTGTCACACATTGTGGATTATTGAATCTGTGCAGCTCCACCATTTTTGCAGTGTTTGTTTTTGTTTCCACTCATTTTAGTGCCTATAGTTGGTAATTTTGCTTCAAGTTTTCTAGGTAGTAATGCTTGTGACTTGCACTTTGCTATTTATATTCACAATAGGATCTTTGACGGCAGCATATATTGTTTATCAGGGAGAAATGAACGATGTGGTAGTGCTGCCTAGCTGTGGAGGCGGCGGTCGATGCCGTCTAAGCAGTGAAAGACAGTGACAACTCATTTTAGACAAGACATTTCTTGAGCTATGACGTGGAGCAGCGCACAAATGCCTTTGCTCTATTTTTAGGTTAGTATATACCGCAACTTAATTATGATTTATATTGTTTATTTCAGCATCACATGCGAGGAGTTCCCGTACGTATCAGCGTTCTACGCAAAGAACAGCCTGGCGTCATACCTTGCACATGAATTGAAATAAAGCAAATAAACAGCCCAGCTCATGTTATGGGTTCACCAAAGATGCATATTTTTTCTTTCTCATTAACGCGCATTTTTTATTCTGTGTTCCCTTTCCGCTGCGGATTAACAGAAAATGCTGCGTGATCAACGGTTAGCCAGGAGCAGGCACGAGGTGGTTTACATTAATGCAAAAGTAGCACAGCACATATCCTTGCTGCGGTCAGTCAACACATTCTATGTTCTGCTCGACCAATCAACAATTTAGTCAGTTTAGTGTAGGTTAATGAGTGAGTAAGTATAATGGGGCTTAAAAGATCTGTTTTGTTCTTTTATGCCTCACTATGCTTATCATTAACCAGCACTGATCAGACAGGATTGTTGATTGGTCGGGCAGAACATAGAATGTGGTGACTTATCGCAGCTAGGAGATGTACTGTACTACTTTTGCATTAATGAAAATCACCCCGTGTCTGCTCCTGGCAAACCGATGGTCGTGTACTATTTTCTGTTGTTCAGGAGTGGAAAGGGAGCAGAAAATCAAAAAGCGTCACTTGCAGAGTTTCTGAAGCATTTGAGCCTGAAATCAACAGAATTTCAGTTGCGCGAATTCCAAAAGCGCCCTTAAGAAACACATGGGCCACTATTTCATAAGCGCTCAACAAGAGGTCAACACTGCATCATCCAAGATGTTGCCGATTATCAACAGACTTTCAACAGCGTGTATTGACACAACGTTTTCGAATTTCTATAGAAACCCTACACGCATTTTTGTAAGGGTACTAGATCTACTAAGAAACTCCCAGCCAAACTTCTGAAACGCTTTGCTGGAAATTGTAGAACAAAGCGGTTTACGCGGTTTAGGCGTTCTAAGATATCTGATAATCTAGCCATACGTGAATCCCACACGGCGCTGACATATTCAACAATCGATGTAATATATGTGTGAGGCGCAGCAGATATTTTACATGTGAGGCTGTGTGAAATTTTCGGCAAGATATTCAATACCATGTGTGATTTGCTAGTTGCATATTCTATATGAGTTCTCCATGAAATGTACTCTCTAATATACACTCTAGGGCATTTAAATTCAGAAGATTTAAAAAAAAAAAAACTGGAATTTAAACAGTATGCCGAGCTTCTTGGATTACGTTTTTTAGTCAGTGGAGCATATTTGCATTCATTTCAATTGAGCGTCCTTTTCTCCGTGATGCGTCATTGGTGATGCTTTCTAGATTGTATAGATCGGTAGAGCTCAGTAAATACCAATAGCACTCTGGTGAGTTGTATTATGAAGGCATTTGTTTTCAGCTTACGTTGCTTACGCTTGAAAATGGCGTGGCTTTTCATTGTGGTAATTGTCAGGAAAGACAACTGTAGAAATGACGCGCTGGGACCACCGTTTAAGCGAGTCACGCAGCGCAGGCTGCGAGTAATAATGAAAAAATATATATATATATATGAAACAATGCTTCCCGCTGAAGATGTCTCTGGGCGCCGCGACAACAAATCCACGTGGGGAGCCAACATCCACTTGGATACCAAAGATAGGTCGGCATGCAGTCCTCAGTTCGCCTCTTCTGTGCGGCCCGACTGCCCACCACACCGCACTATAAAAGTTTGCTTCTTCCTTTCTTCGCCATCATTTTTTCCGTTTCTTGCTAGGAAAGTATTACGGCCGTCGGACACTTTCTTACTGCATGGACCTCACAGGTCAAGAATAAGATACTAATATATTGAGAATACACCGTCTTGATGATGATGATGAGCGCCTCGCAGGTGTAAGTGCATGCTTTTTACTCACGCAGCGCAGGTTCGGGGTGGAGCATGCCCAAGGCACAGAGTGAGAATTCTCCACGCACTTACGCTCTCAATCAAGCGGACAATGTCCGCATGCTCCATGTTTTAATTTATCTGCGAGTTAGCAATCACAGCGACGGTCATTAAAGATAGCACAACAGTCGCTGCACTCGCTGCACATGGATGCAGCAAATGAGTCTTGCCGCCTAGCCCATTACCCGTTCTCAATCACACCCTCTTGGCACTTATTTCGACTTAGTGCTAACATTTACAAAACACTACGTAACCAGCACCTCAGGCCTTACAACGCTGCCAACATGTTGATAACATGAGATGATTATTCAAAATAGAACCGCGTGGATCGAAAACGAGAACTAAACATTCTAACTGTATATGCAAAGCCGAAGTCAAGCTTTGACACTGTCGGACTCGCTCATGACCAGAAAGAAGCTCATGAAAGATGACCAGCGTCAAACTTCAAGAAAAGTCCGTCGGGGCTACCTTATATATATATATATATATATATATATATATATATATATATATATATATATATATACATATATGATGGAATCGTTCTCAGCCACGCAGTACAGCCATTGCACCAACCTCGTCCAGCACGCAGTGCACACCATGCAAGGAGCAAGTGCGCAAGCCTTGGGGCAAGAAGGTGAGACCTGCGACAGCTATCACAAACAAAATTCGAACAGTACTCAAGATATTGAAAGTAGCAGCCAACTGACCGCCTACTGCGCGCCAGCTGAAGAGCAAGACACTACAAAAAAAGAACAACAGTAAAATAACGAAAACACCGACCCTCGCCCACCAGGTTTAAGCCAAACAGTAGGATTCGCTTGAAAACAAACGTGCCTTTCGCAACATGCGCATATTCCGAAACGCTGCTCGCAGGTTTCCCTCTCTCTTTTTTTTTTCGCCCCCTCTGGGGATGCCTCTCGCGCACAAAGCCTGAGCATCTGTAGAACGACCCGGCAGGAACAAGGCGCTCGCAAGCCAAGAAAGACAGCGCGCTCGGAAGAAAAGGGCTTTGTACTCCGACCCCAGTAGCTCCCCTTACTTTTCCCAGAAACAAGGGACCCCAGGACGACACTTGAAGAGAGGGAAAATTACTTCTATGGCCTCACGCAGCTTTGGGATTAACTTCAACGTAACCTTGTATTGTAAATCTGGACTACATACCACTGGAGTCATGAAAAGTGCAGCCTACATTTATACAAGCGACATGCTTTGATTGAGCGGAACATAGTAATGACGTAATGTCGTAGGGGAATACTGAATTAAGTTCACATGCTTATGTTGTCGTTGGAACCGTTAACGCAAGCAAGGGTACATGCATCTGTTTGACAACTATGTAAAAGAACCAAGGAATAATCCTACTCGTTCTCTGTGCAGCTTTTTGCGAAAGCACTCTGGTTTGTCGGCTATTCCGCGACCTGAGTTCTTAAACTTGAAGATCGTGTTTCTACCACAGTCCGCTAAAGCCAAAGTTTCCGAAAAACTTCGAGAGTGTTTTTTGTCACTGCTGGCAGCTCATTTCACGAACGCTCAGCGGGCACGAAGCGAGAAACGTCGTTTAACAAAACGTTGTTTCTTCAGCTTGTACCGGAGTGTCTCACCCCCGTCACAAAATTCGTGAAGAGCGCAGCTATCCGTGATGTGATGGTTGGTTCATATCAGATAAGTGAAGTTCCAGACACGAAACCCGTACTAGCATTACGTTGATGAAACAGCTGGGTCACTCAGCCGCAGCAAAGGCAGGCGAAAGCAATTATAAAATCTTAGCGGCAGCCTGCAGCTCCCCTGAATGATTTTTGACATTGGTCCGTTAGACGCTTTAATTGCCTTCACGAAAAGATGCTTCTCCAAACACCCGGTATCCCTTCTTTCAGCATCATTGACTGCGTAAATCTTTTTATAAACTTAAATTTGGCTTGTGATCACGGGTGTAAATCTGAGTTTACTAAGGTGGCGCTTTTGGGCTAGTTGGTATTACAAAACGAAAATATACGGCCCTACGTGGAGAGACATGGCACACTGTTTGTCATTATTTGCGAACGGCGTTTGCAGCGATTGCAAAGTGCCATCGCGATGTGACGTGGCACCGCAGCTAGCGATTCCCAACTACGAAAAAAGTCATGTGTCTCGTAACACTACACGAACTCAAGTAAAAACAAAAAAACAACAACAACAAAAAAAACGCCACGATATTGTGAATGTAGCCAGCTTACCACCAAGGTGCTAGAAGCAGCCAGAACTATAAAACATCACCAGCAGAAAGTTTTGCATTTTCGTCAAAAGGTAACATCGGCTTTGAGTAATAAACTTGTGAATGTCGCTACTGAGACGAAAAATAAATGAAAAGCCAACAGGGCATTCCTGAGTGAAGTTCAACCCATGTTTGTATAGCAATCAGAGAAGTTTATTTGTCTTGCCTAGAACAGAACCACTTCTGATATGTTGTTTGTTTCGGTCTTGGCTTTGCTATGTCTTGCTTTCTAGTCACAATGGTTTGTTTACGTCAGCAGCACCAGCTGATCGCTTTCTTCGCATTTACCGGATAGATTGTAGTTTATACTGAAATGCAACGTAATTGACCCTTCCCGCTGTATTTGTTCTTCTAACTAGCGGACACAACATCTACGGTACGCCCTAATAGGTAGCTCCAATAAAAAAAAAAAGTTGCGGTTTAGCTCTAGTTAACCCTAGTTGAATTGCGAAAGCAACGGCGGAAGCTTCTTTTGCCAAATACATTATTTGCCTATCACGATCTGTAAGCGTAAGGTGCTACATTATTGGGGACTGTCGTGACGCTGGGGCTACGTCGACCCGGCCTTCACTTGGTAGCGTGCAGAGACTCGGGGTTGAGGAAGGATTGATTCTTCGAAGTTGGTAAAATATGTACAAGCAGGTTTAATGGCACTTTGAGAAATCTTATTTACATGAATATTTACATGAAGAAGAAGGGTATAACAGCAAAATGGCAAGCGTTAAAAGTTCATAGCGAGAAGCATCTGGATGAGCCGTTTACCCAGGGCTCAGAGCGACATTTCGTGCTCTGCAGCGTCCTTAAAACCCCCTATGTCCAGCCCCTCTCTGAAGATGCTGACCAACCAAATCCAGGGCACGCCCCTCAGATATCGGCATCCAATCGAACACATCACTGCACTGATGGTCTGAAGCACTGACTGGCTCGGCATTGTTTCGTTGGGCCTGGTCACTTGTTGGCGGGAAAAGCTTGGGAACGGCGAGGAGGTACATTTCTATTCTTCAGCCAAGAATCGATAGGCTGGTTCCGGCAAGTGGATTTACTTCTCAGAAACCCAAGTGCACGTGCGCGCCGCATACGGCTCCCAGCATTGTCCCTTTCCAACAATTGCAAATCTTTCCTGCATTCCCAGGAAATCCTCTAATGGCCGTAATCACCTTGCTCCTTTCTTGTCCTGTACGTCAGCGGAGTGTCACTCTGTCGTCTCCTTTGGACAGTAGGCATTCCTCACTGGACAATAGCACTTCTCGACGGGAAGGGTGAACAATTGAACGAAAGCACTTCCGGCTATTTCCCGCAGGGGGTCATTTCTTTGTGTTTTTCTAGACGTTCTCTTGACAGGGTCAATTTGGCATTTGCAGGGTGTCCACAAAGCAAAACAGGCTTACACAAAAGGATTCCTGGAAACAGGCTCACTTAGCGCCCTTGTACCAACAGCACATATCCACAGCACTTATCCATGCCCACAGGCGAACAATAGAGCGCGCAAGTGCGGATGATGCACGGTCGTAACAGCCTCCTCCCCCGCCAGAAGAGTCTCGGAGGGCAGCAGTCGCAGCTGCTGCATGAAGAGACGACTTAATGGCCTGCACATGAATGCTTGAAGCTCGATGCCGCTTGTCGCGTTGTCTTGATTGTCGTAGGCCAAATTGCTTGAGCTGTCTGAAACTCAACCACATGTCCAAGCAAACACTCGGCTCTCGTCTGAAGCGACCAGGTTCAAAGAAAACTGCCATCGTTGTTCGAGAAAAGCCCACACTCAAGACGTTCAGGACCCACGTATGCCTAGAAAACCAAACGTGCTGCTTTACATAGTCACACATATACAAGCGCACGAAAAAAAAAAAACTGATTATCAATTTGGATACATGATGAGGAACACCTCGGACCGCTTAGAAACAGCGGCTAAGCGCGTCCGCATTCCCATTTAACTTCCCCTTTTTGTATCTTATTTCAAAATTGTACTGCTGTAAAATCAAGCTCCACCTAAGAAGGCGACTGTTCTTCGATGTCGCAGTTTGCAGCCAAGCCAGGGGACAATGGTCCGTCTCTACGGTGAATTTGGCCCCTCCAAGATAGCACTGCAATTTTTGAATGGCCCATACAATGCAAGCGCACTCTTTCTCTGACGCGCAATAAGCCCTCTCTCTAGAACTCAGTTTTCTGCTCAGGTAGAGCACGGGGTGCTCATTACCGTCGTCATCTCTCTGGCAGAGAACAGCACCTAGCCCTCGATCACTTGCATCACACTGGACCGTGAATTCTCGGTCATAGTCTGGAGCTCGCAATACCGGACGGCTAATCAGCACAGCCTTCAGGTTTACGAAGGAGGTTTCCTTTTGTTCGTCCCAGACTACATTTGTCGGTTCTGTCTTGCGGAGAGCGTCGGTCAGAGGGCTGGCTAAAGCTGAACAGTTAGGGATGTAGTGATTGTAGTACCCGGTCAGACCCAGGAATGCTCGAATTTCCGTCTTCGTGCTCGGCCGCGGGTAGTCTGCTACCGTAGAAATCTTAATCTCGCTGGGTTTCCTGAAACCTTGACCTACATTGTGACCCAAGTAGTCCACGGTCGCCCTTGCCAGGCAACATTTCTCGGCCTTTACGGTTAGTCCAGCTTGACGCAAAAGGCTCAGTACAGCTCTTAGATGTACCATATGGTCCGCCCATGAGTCGGAAAAAACCGCAATGTCGTCTAAATAAGGCACCGAGAATGTTTCACACCCCTTTAAAACCCTATCCATGAGTCGGGAAAAACAAAATGGAGCATTTTTGAGCCCGAAACTCATCATTGTTGGCTGGTAGCTGCCCGTCGGAGTGACGAAAGCCGCGTATCTGCTGGCGCGTTCAGTGAGCGGTACTTGCCAGTATCCTCGAGTAAGGTCCAGCGTAGTCACATATGCCGCTCTACTGACCTGTTCTACTCTCTCCTCAATATTCGGAATAGGATACACTTGATCCCTGGTGAGAGAATTTAGCTTTCGGTAGTCTACCACAGGCCTAGGGTCTTTACCTGGAGCTTCTACTAAGATCGTAGGCGAAGCATAATCGCTTTCCGAGGGTTTTATTGCTCCAAATTCCAGCATGCGAGTTACTTCCCTATCCAGAATTTCTCTTTGCCTTGGAGAAAATCGGTAGCACCTTGATCGCACTGGCACGTCCGAAGTCAGCTCAATATCGTGCTCAGTCAAATTAGTCCTGCCTGGCCTGTCCACGAAGCAGGCCTCAAACTCTGTCATTATCTCGCCCAGATCGGACAGCTGGGATTTCTTTAGTTCTCCTCTCTGCTCCGTCTTTTTGAGAAGCTCCTGAGCGTTGCTTCCTTTTCCGCTGAGGCAAATCAAGTTATCCCCCATCTCCTGTATCTTGGGACCATTGGCTTGCTCCATAGCTAAGTCCACTGGGATTCCACTTAAAAGTATCGTGGGATTACTAGACACTGGCGGCAAGAGGTTACTCTCAAGAACGTCCTCATTCCGCGTCTCATCAAGCTCACTTTGAAGTTGACTTATCTGTGATGCCTCGCTCTCAAAGTTTTCTGACCCGCTATCTTCCACATCGACCACTGTTTTAACTGCCGTTTCCTCCGCTGTGGATTCTTCTGGAATGAGCAGTGTAGCTAGTTCTCGCGCCTTTGAACGTGTTAAGGCTTGCACAACTCTGTCTCCGAAAAGGATGCCCCTCTTTCGCAGTAGCATGTCCGATTTGTTGGAGAACAAATACGGATAGCACTTAGGAAGCTTTCCTGAAACGGCAGCCTCGGTTGTCAACTTGCCGAAAGGGCCCTCGATGACCACGTTCGCGATTGGCAAGCACACACTCTGTTCCTCCACTACCTGGCGGATCCACGCACACTGTCCTGTATAGTCGGAAGGCGACACATACGCCGGATGGACAACATCCATCGTTGCGGCCGAATCGCGCAGTACCTTGCAAGGCTTCCCGTTGACTACTAGGTCATGCAGGTAGGGTTCTAAAAGCTGCATATTTTCATCGCAGTCACTGACATAAGAGAAAGCAATCTTTTCTTTCCGGCAGTTGACGGCAATGTGACCCTGCCCATTACACCTAAAGCATGTGAGCGGCTTCCTAGCCCCAAGCTTGTTCTTTGTGTTCTGCGCGTTGGTCACTTCCCCACGTTTCTCACTGCCATCCTTTCTAGGGCGTTTGCCTGAAGAAGCCTTCCTTTCTTCGTTTGCAAATCTAGCAAAGTGCCTTTTCTGACTCTTATTCACACTCAACTTGGGATTGCGGGGCCTATCCACTACTGGGTTGCTGAATTGTCGGCGCGAGGCGTACTCCTCAATGAGTTCGGCAGCTTCAGTTGCCGACTTAATATCGCCTCGGTCCTGTAACCAATTTCTTTCTTTTCCTGGGAGGCAGTTATAAAACTACTCCAAAAGAATTCGCTCGACTACAGCGTCCCTATCACTGTAGGAATCAGTGCTCTTTAGCCACTCGCCCAAATTGACTCTGAGATTGTACAGGAATTCAGGGTAACTCTCGTCTCTGGACTTAGTAGCGTTCCGAAAACGTTGTCTGAACGCCTCGGCGCTAAGCCTATACTTTCTCAGAAGGCAAGTTTTTACCTTCTCGTAGTTGTCCGCGTCCTCCTTGCTCAGTCGCGCGACAACCTCCGCTGCCTCGCAGGGCAGAACCGTCAATAATCTCTGAGACCAAGTGTCTCGCTGGAAGGACAGTTTTTCGCAGGTTCGCTCAAAGTTAGCCAGATACAGACCGATATCCCCTGATATCACATATGGCTGCATGTACTTTGACATCTTGAAATCTGCCTCCTTGTTGAGAAGAGGTACCGCTAGCTGAGGACAATTGCCCGACCTCTTGCTCAACTCTAGTTCTAATTTCCGGAGCTCAATTTCTAGCTCCAGCTTTTTTGCTTCTCTTTCAATTTCACGCTTCTTTTCCTCTTTTTCCCTCTCAAGTTCACGCGCCTTTTCCTCTTTTTCCCGCTCTTTCTGCTTTCTGAGCTGTTCCTTTTTTTGACCGATGAGGTTCCATGCTTCACTGAGCTCCTCATCATCGGTTCCCAGATCAGTGATTGCCTTTATAATCAAGGGTTTTCGTGCCAAACCACTTGTATCAATTCAATTCAATTCAATTCAATTTTATTTTTCAGAAAGCTTCTGAAGGGTCACCTGGACTAAAAGCTGTCATGTCAGCTTGACGAGGCCCAGGTGCCCGAATGTACAAGGCAGGGCATGGTGGCCTACCATGCATAGGACAGTACAATGAAAAATAAAATACACAATATTCATGGTACAGATTTGTACATGTGAAAATATCAACTATGATAGGACAAAATAGATACATGTAGATACATCAATACATCAAATAGATACATCAATTCCCAATTCCTCACACAATTGCAACAGTTCCGGTTTCTGCAGCTTTTGTAGGTCCATGATCGCTCCGAGTGTCGGCTACTTCCAAAACAACAGTGCAAACTACCAAACCTAAAGGCGTTTCAACACTTTTTACCAGTTCTAAAATCTAACCCTGTTCTAGAACTTGGTCCGCATCAGAAGAAAAGCCAAGCACGCACCCACACATGCGATCGATGTTCCGAGCTGCTTTCTTGTTGGCCGATTGTTGCTCCTGCTTGTTGCTTGAGATGCCACCTCCGATCACAAGATGTTGTGGCTTGTAGATTCTGATCCACCTCGAATCACCAGATGTTGTAGCTTGTAGATCCAGATCCCAACGCTGGTCACCAGTTGTCGTGACGCTGGGGCTACGTCGACCCGGCCTTCACTTGGTAGCGTGCAGAGACTCGGGGTTGATGAAGGATTGATTCTTCGAAGTTGGTAAAATATGTACAAGCAGGTTTAATGGCACTTTGAGAAATCTTATTTACATGAATATTTACATGAAGAAGAAGGGTATAACAGCAAAATGGCAAGCGTTAAAAGTTCATAGCGAGAAGCATCTGGATGAGCCGTTTACCCAGGGCTCAGAGCGACATTTCGTGCTCTGCAGCGTCCTTAAAACCCCCTATGTACAGCCCCTCTCTGAAGATGCTGACCAACCAAATCCAGGGCACGCCCCTCAGATATCGGCATCCAATCGAACACATCACTGCACTGATGGTCTGAAGCACTGACTGGCTCGGCATTGTTTCGTTGGGCCTGGTCACTTGTTGGCGGGAAAAGCTTGGGAACGGCGAGGAGGTACATTTCTATTCTTCAGCCAAGAATCGATAGGCTGGTTCCGGCAAGTGGATTTACTTCTCAGAAACCCAAGTGCACGTGCGCGCCGCATACGGCTCCCAGCATTGTCCCTTTCCAACAATTGCAAATCTTTCCTGCATTCCCAGGAAATCCTCTAATGGCCGTAATCACCTTGCTCCTTTCTTGTCCTGTACGTCAGCGGACGTGTCACTCTGTCGTCTCCTTTGGACAGTAGGCATTCCTCACTGGACGATAGCACTTCTCGACGGGAAGGGTGAACAATTGAACGAAAGCACTTCCGGCTATTTCCCGCAGAGGACATTTCTTTGTGTTTTTCTAGACGTTCTCTTGACAGGGTCAATTTGGCATTTGCAGGGTGTCCACAAAGCAAAACAGGCTTACACAAAAGGATTCCTGGAAACAGGCTCACTTAGCGCCCTTGTACCTTGTGGGCGATTCCTCTGCCCGAGGGATGCGCACGACAAACACACAGTGGGCCGTATAACAAACATATTTAATCTCACAGGGATCTTGTCGTCCGGGTGGCTGCGGGTCGTTTCCGTGGAGAGCCGGGAGGGAAGCGGGAGCGACGAGCCAGGGACCAGGAAGCGCCAGGGACCAAGAAGAGAGCGCGACGGCGGCGCGTGCCTTCTTTTATAGCCCCCTCGCGCGGGACCGGTTATCCCCGCGCGAGTGGGGAGAGGGAAACAGGCACGCGCGCAGGGAGCATTGGGAAGTGGCGCGGCCTTCGAATGCGCGGCGCGCCACGAGCCCTACATCTTCCCCCCCCTCAGCGTCCGACCCGGGCTCCGCCAACAGCCGGGCCATGTCCATGTCCGAGCCCGGGTCAGCGTAAAATATGAAGGCTTGTCGCCTGGCTCTGGCGGGATGCCATCTCAGCTGGTCCGTGGGACGGGAGAAGCAGCAGGCATGGCGGGGCTGTTCCGGCTGGTCCCTCTCCAGCAGCGGCCACATCCTCGGGGTCACAGCGCAGCTGGGCTTGGCCCTGGATACGCCTGGCAGCGGCCCTGAGCTGCTGCTCTGCATCGTGGACCCCTTGCCACGTGGCCCGGCTGGTTGCAATTCCAGCAAAGCCGGTCGTTCACCTGCCGCGCGGACGGGGGATGCCGCGTTCCACGAAGCTGTTGGGGACGTCTTTCCCCTCTCTCCGCGCCTGTGCGTACGTCGCTGGCGAGCCCAGCTCGACGCCGCTGCTCGAACGCGTACGGGTCAAGAGCGCGAGGAATATCGGAGCCTTCCGCTGGCCTTTCCTGCCCTACCGTCATTACGTCTGCGCCCCTGGCGCGCGGCGCGGAGTCATGGCCTCCGGCCCAGGCGCATTGCGGCTCTAGCGATTCGGCTGGCCTGGGGGGTGGCTGGTAGCGCAATTCAGCGAGTAAATCCGCCTGTACTACCTTCGCTTCCTGTGCTAGGGCCTCGAGGTTTGCAAAACCACGTCCCCGCAAATACGGCTTGAAGCGCGGATGGCATTGCCTCATCACGCGCGCGACCTGTTCAAGATCGGTTGCCGTGGGATCTGCCCTCTTGTAGAGCTCCTGCATTGCGCGTACATACTCGAGGAGGCTCTCCTCTGGGTGCTGTGTGCGCAACGCTAGCTCCTCAAGCATCCGGCGTTCGTAATCGGGCGGCAAGAACTCGGCGCGGAAGCGATCTGTGAAGTCTGCCATCGACTGGAAGGCCGGCTGGCAGCGTCTCCACCGCGCCGCGCTCTCAACAAGTGCCACGGGGATTACCTGCGCTAGCACCACGTCGTCTGGGGAACCCAGTGCCGTCTGATAATCCTCGAGTTCTTGCAGGAACTCGTGGACTGACTTTACGTCCGTATAACCGGAGAAGGAGGGAACCTCTACATTTATCCGCGGACGCGAGACTGCCGCCGCAGCTGTGGCTTGGTTGGCGCTAGCCACCGAACCGAGCTGAAGGGCGAACACCGACAACACCTCGTTCATCTGCCTCATCAAGGCGGCCGCATCGGTAACCTGCACAGACTCTACCGCGTCCTTTACCTCACTTCCGGACGCACTGGCGTCCGAAGCGGCGGCCCTATCTGGCACGTCTTTTCTCGGAGGCATTTCACTCAACAACTAAGGCCGGTCGGGAGCCTAAACGCGCACGACTACCACCTAGCCCGCATCAAGAGGCTAGTCACAAAGGCTAAACACTTCATAAAACTAACATATGCAAAAAAAAAAAATTAAAACACAAACCGGCCGACACTAAAAAACACGCACATAACCCAAAACAAAATTAAAACACTGTACAAGCACCACTATACTACACTCCGCCTCATATGCACACACGCTAGCCCTAAACTCAAAATGGCGTCGTACCTAACACACAAAGGACCGGCCCGTCGTGTTGCCGTGCGCTGCCACGTTGGCAGAAAAATCGTCCACATGGGTGCTAATTCAGCCCCAGTTGGGTGCCAGTTGTGGGCGATTCCTCTGCCCGAGGGATGCGCACGACAAACACACAGTGGGCCGTATAACAAACATATTTAATCTCACAGGGATCTTGTCGTCCGGGTGGCTGCGGGTCGTTTCCGTGGAGAGCCGGGAGGAAAGCGGGAGCGACGAGCCAGGGACCAGGAAGCGCCAGGGACCAAGAAGAGAGCGCGACGGCGGCGCGTGCCTTCTTTTATAGCCCCCTCGCGCGGGACCGGTTATCCCCGCGCGAGTGGGGAGAGGGAAACAGGCACGCGCGCAGGGAGCATTGGGAAGTGGCGCGGCCTTCGAATGCGCGGCGCGCCACGAGCCCTACAACCTACAGCACATATCCTCAGCACTTATCCATGCCCACAGGCGAACAATAGAGCGCGCAAGTGCGGATGATGCACGGTCGTAACAGGACGCTTAAGCTCATTCTTTAAGGTTATGAATGAGCTCTGAGTGAGCTCTGAATTTCACGTTCGAAGTAGAAATTAGACGAATTCTTGGAAAATCGACATTTATGCACTCTGTGTACCGTCGTACAGATTCCATATCTGCTCTGATGGCGTCCAACAAAATTCACGCGCTCCACTCAAGGCGAAAGTTCTTACGCCAAAAAAGTTTTGTACTTGCTATAGAATCAGGTAAAAGTGCAAAAAAAAAAAAAAAAAAACATTGTGTGTTCTTGCTCTTGTGTTCCGTCCATGTTTATTGCGCTGTTACCTGAAGATGCGGGCCTGGCCGGGCTCTGGCTTTAAGTCCGAGCATGTGCAGTGATCGAAACCCCCCATCAGCGTGGAACAGGGATGCGAACACAGTGTGCGGGTTGCATTCTTCGCTTGTTCTTGTTTCTTGCACATAGTTTTGAATAACGTAATTAGTGCATATAGTTCTGCGCTCGCTTTTCTCCGTGTTATTCTCCTACTAACCTCTTCAGTCCCTTTTATTTACCATTGACCACAGCTCAGGTGCTTACGGAGTAAAACAGCAGCTTCTACGGTCGACAAACACATTTCTTTTTTTCGTGTTTATCCTTCTGTGTAACAGCCGCTTCGGAACCTGGAGCGGCTCCTTTGGAGGCTTTCAGTGCCGTGAATGAATTGCCGGCGCAGTGACTGCCAGTCACCAATTAAGCTCCTGTTCTAAGCAAAGCTTTCCACTGAAAATCTACTCTGCTTTCCGCTTGTAAAAAGCGAACGTTTGGACCAGTCCTCTTTGGGTTGTCGCGACTGCTACCCCTAGCAAAAAAATCCAATAGAAAACTAATAGCCTATCAGATTATTGATATTGGTTTTATAGGTCTGCCAGAGTATTGGTCTTATGGGTATCCTAGCCTATTTGTTTTACAGGTCTGCTGGAGTATTGGTTTTATAGCTCAATTGTTTACTGGTCGTATAGGTTATGGTTTTATCGGTCCTATGGCATCTGGTAAAACTGATAGGTCTGTAATGCTAGTACACTCATAGCTGTCAATAATCTGACAGACCTACAAAACCAGCAGGCTTCCTATTGGTTTTGTAGGCCCTATGGAATATTGGTCTCATCGAGTAGCTGCGGGTGTTTACCTCTCCGGACACCTGAAAGGAGAGGGCAGCTATGTTCCATTTTCTAGGGATGAGTTACGCAGCAGGTGCATGCATACACATTTTAATACACAATGACAGCGGCAACGCACACTGGCACATAATCCAAACACTGACTGCATCCAGGTAGCCCTTGATTCCAAGATTGCGGATTTCGGCCCGATGATTTAATCTCTCGAATACTAAGGCACCTGAAAGAAATAAAAAATTGCGTTACAGCTTGAAAAATAAGCGATTTCAAGAGCGCGACACCACCACGACTTCAAAAAATCGGCCCACACATATACCGGCAACCGCGATTGCGCGCGTATTCATGCGGAGGCAGTTAGGAGAGGCGCCGCCATTATTGAACGCCGAGGTAGCTGCTGAATCAACATTCCGCCTTGCGCCTCACCACAGGTTCTGCCACTTGAACACAGTGCGCACGATATTCGAAAACAGAATAACGCTAAAAAGTTCCATCAGTACTTTCAAGAAATCGTGCCGACAACTTTCAAACTCGACGCTGCGTTATATCACACCACGCGATTCAAATTCCTTTGTTGGCGCGCAGGCAATGACATTCTGCAACGCAAAGCCACATCACACACTGACAAAGTATAACCGTCAGCCCGAAGTTGCAAGTGATGCACACGCACCTGATCAAAAGCTGAACGTGCGCTGGAACGTTGATATCCTCGAAAAGCACCCCGAAAACGGCGAAAACTTATAAACACAGCGCACCGACCGAACTGCCGCCAGCCCGATCAGCGATCGCGCCAGCGCAGTATATTCTAGGCACTATACCAGCGCCAATGCCTCTACGGAGCTGCGCATGCGCGCCCAGAGGAGAGGTGGAAAGGAGGATGAGAGAGGCCAGCACGGGAACGCTTGAGCGGGAGTGGGAGTGAGAGAAAGGAAACCTACCTCTCCGCTGCGAAGCACCGCCGGCATCGCGCTACGGCGCTACCGCCTCCTCCTACGCCTCCGCACCGGAGGTTCCTGGACGCTCACGAAGCTGTATGTCCGTGGCCGGGCCCCCTCCCCAGCATGCCCCTCCTGCGGTGATGCAGGAACGCTGGGGCACCTCCTCTGTGTGTGCCCAGCACACGCCCACCACCGTCGCAAGATGGAGGCAGGCTACCGGGCCCTTGGACTTCCTGCTTCCACCGTGGACCACCTGCTCTTCCCGGCCAGGAGCCCCCTGGCAGCCCACCGGCTCCTGCTGGCCTTCCTGGAGGAGTCCGGCCTGGCTGCACAACTGTAGCCTACCACCGGGCCTGCTGACCTGCTGGCCACAGCGTTGACGACGGAGCCGATGACGAGGACGACAACGAGAGCGACTCCAAGATGATGACCCACCCCCTCCCCTCCCAACATCCCACCTCCCCTTCCCCCCGGACACCAAGAGTGCCGCTGCGAATTAAGGCCGGCATAACCCGTTTCTGGTATCCCCCCGCCCCCCGAGAATAACCCAAAGACCCCTACCTACCGCGTCGGCAGCTCGAGCAGTACTCGTCGCGTGCTCGATGTCGACTCCTCTCGCTTCGGCGACGATTTCAGTTGCTTGGACGCACGCCTCACAATCCATTTCACCGCCCTGCTCTACACATGTAGGTGATTGTGACTGAGCTGGGCCCCGACAGAACCGTGCTATATCCGCGTGCTTTCCCATCTCCATTCAGTGATCCAGTAGCAACAGCGTCGCGCGTCTTGAGGCTCCAACTGTACGTAGTTTGATGAGACCGCGCGCAGAATTAGGTGAGAATATTTTGTGTCGCGGCGTACTCAATTGTTATAGCGGCTAATATTGTACGTTACGGCAACACTCAATAAACGGGATGAATGCGTGAGTTTTGGGGATGTGTCCGAGATGGAAAAGGAAACAATGACAAAGACCTAAAATCTCCAACGTACTGATCCTGCATGCAAGACCCATAAACAAATGCATACTGTTGTATCAGACACATGAACCAATATGTAGTGGTCTACAAGACAAGCATGTATCAGCCTATAAGATGTATGGGCTTCTGCACTGGTCTGATACTTTTCTTATACAACCCACAGATAAACCTATGAAACCAATACTATTGCCTATAGGACAAATATGTACCAGTCTATAAGATTTATGAGTTTCTGAATAAGTCTCATAGAAATGCAGATAAAACACATAGAATACCTACAGAACCAATACCGACCAATACCAATACAGAACCAACTTGTAGAACCAATAACGCTCCCTATTGGTCTTTTTTGCTAGGGACTGAACAGATTCTCCCATTGTTCAGCGCTAGAGAAAAGATGCAGGCCGGCCACTCTCTCCAAACGGTCTTACCCTCTTTCTGCCTGACTATTCTTTGCTCTTGTGGGACCCCAGTCGCCCGCTTAGTGTGAAGAGGGGGACAGAAAGAGAAAGAAATGGGGAGTCTTCTTACTAAAGAAGCTTCGCTGCCTGTATTTTTTGTGCCCGTTGGCTCTGTGCGGGACCAAGCTTTCGCCACTGACTCCTTTCCGCTGGCCTGCGCCCCTCGTGTGTCCTACAAAGGAAGAAAGCATTTGCAGCCGAAACAGGCAATAAAACTGACATTTATTGATTTGAAGCCCAGCTTATTGCTCCTCTGACGAGCCTGAAACATCGGAAGCCCAAGTAAAGAATGTGGGGCCGAAACGTCTGCGCTTGACCTGATGCTACAGAACTGATGTACAAACTTCCTCCTTGCAGCTACCAAGAATTCGAGCACGCGACCAGCTGCAGAAAGAGGTCGCGTGCATTTCTTTAACTTCACGAAGGCTATATTTAAAAAAGAAAAAAAAAACGGAGATGTCTGTCTCCGCAAAGTGGGGTTCGGACACTTGGGCCACTGCGGGCAGGGGAATTGCTTTTTTCTTGGAAGCGTATTCACACATTCTGAGATTCCCTGCTGAGCGCATGGTAAAGGGACTTATCCTCGGGTCTTCGTTTATTCTTTCTTCGCTTTAAAACCCAGCTACGCCCGTCACAGGCACCAGAACAAAGAGCACCATACTGCCGCTTTTTTCTTCCCTGCATCGCCATTCGTTTTGTCAGTTCTATTTGACTGACATGGCTGCCTGACTTGGCCTTCCCGCTGACATATTGATGTATGACACCAAGAGTCAGGACAAATGCGCGAAGAGAACGAAGGGTGCAGCATTCGAGAGCTTTAAGTAGGCACGATTTACTGCCCAGTTTTTATGAGTGGAGAGGGGCGCTTCATGTACACATACGGAGAAACGAAATGGGACATGGGTCTGAATCGTGCTTTTGGGAGTAGCGAACGTGCAGTGTGTATATTGAGATCTTCTAAAGAAGCATTCTAAGCTACACACGCCTGCCCTCCTTGCTCATAGCGTAGCACAGGCGGCGCACTAAATTTGAGACCAAGAAGAAAACTCTCTCTCGTCTGTGCAGTGGATGAATAAACGTATACATAAATTAGGCTCCAGGGCCGTGACACACACACACACACACACACACACACACACACACACACACACACACACACACACACACACACACACACACACACACACACACACACACACACACACACACACACACACACACACACACACACACACACACACACACACACACACACACACACACACACACACACACACACACACACACACACACACACACACACACACACACACACACACACACACACACACACACACACACACACACACACACACACACACACACACACACACACACACACACACACACACACACACACACACACACACACACACACACACACACACACACACACTTGCGATGCCGAAAGCTAAATATCTAAAGGCAGACAGACTGCGGAGACGTCTCCTGCGAGGGAAAATACACCAATCAGGTACAGCAGGACAGAAGATAGAAGAAAGCCCCTCCTGTTCGGCAAAAAAGGCGCCAAAACTACACCCGAGGTTATTTAAGAGGGCCTGACTCCTTTGTCCGCTTATTCCTGCATGTGATAGTCTGCCATTCTGTACCATTGTTTCTGCACCATCTGGGGAGCTCGAGCCACAACATTTGAAACTCTCAAGGATATTGCTACATTGCCTGACATAAGCTGCATTGGCTGTATAAACCGTTAGCATATTTATATTCAAATTACGTCAACTTTTTCTGACTGATATTCTTTTGCTAACCGAAGAGAAGTTTGCCTTCATTTTTTTTTTCTTAAAGCATTGCTTCTTTTATGTGTCCTGTCTGTTCTGAAATGTTTTTAGCTACATTCATATTATAGCGACCTCTGTAGTGGACTGTTTAGGTTGTATATGCAACAACAATACATTGTAATGACGCGGTGATTCTGACTGCATACATTTTGTTTCCGATTGTTGCGTAGGATCGTGTGTAATAAAATATTTTATGTTCGCACTATATTGCCGTTTTCAAAACGAACTGCCTTTTTTTTAGTAAAGCTAGCAGCTAGCGTAACAGGGGCGACGCGGTTGACTGCGACGGCATGGACAGAGACCTATTCCACTGCTTCGAGTGCCTCCTGTAAAGGGTATACAGTAGAACGAAATGTAACTTTCAGAGCTTGAAATGTGTGTAAATCATAATTATGAGCGTTTTATTTATAATAAATAATCTATATGCGCACTCATTTTAAAAATGTTTGTTTTATTTGCATGAAAAGGTTTAAAAGTTGTGCGCCAAGAACTTTAATTTTTACAAATTAGATTGTGCGGCTAGGTTTCGCTCCGTTTGCAAACGGCGGCCACGTTGGAAAACGTTTTTCCGCTAAAACAAGGCCAGGGTAATATTCATCACAGTAATACAACAGGCCATAATTTTTTTTAAAAGAAATCGAAGATGGTCGAGTGCAAAGTCTGGATGAGTTGGCTTGGAATGACCCCGTAGACTCTACAACCCGCAATGCGCACTGAGCCTTGCGCAGGGACCTCATTAAAGAAGCCGTAACTATTAATGCAACGAAATTAGGCAATGACTTTTTAGTGATTATGAAAGCTGATGTAGGAGGATAATATGTGGACACATTTTAAGAAATACAAAGTATTTTCATTGTCCGAATTTTCCATTGCGCAGCGTTTGTTGAAGTTAGCCCGATCATAACGCTTAATCGGAAACGTTAGATAGGAGCGCTGACAGTTCGATAGATAAGTATCCATGAAATATAATGCGCATTACTGCTGCTTTTTAGTAACCAGTTTTTTATTTAGATACGCAAAATAGCAAAAAAAGTCGTTTCTTGGACTGACGTTTCGTTAAAAATTTCGCTATAAGAAACAAAAATAAAAATAACTGTGCGGAAATAAAAACATTTTGATATGTAGTCGAACGGTTTTTATTTACATAACTTTAACATTTTATGTCATTCATAAAAACGTAGCCAAATAGCAGAGCATTTAATCGCGGCGCTAGACCTCTTGGCCATTAATTATACCCGCTGCTTATAGAAAACGAAAATGGATTGAAACCATTGCAGATATTTTTTTATTTAAACATCAGGAAACATCACACAAAAATTTCGACTAGCCACTCTTTCATCCATCTTATGTAGAATCACCCGACCATCTCTTCTGCGTAGCTGCCCACTGCAGGCGCCGTGTTTCATATGCGAGGCGACATCAGGTTGCACATAAAACGACCTGTAGTAGTTGATGAATTTATATTAGACTGAACTTTGTTACTACAACTTTGAACTTTAGGGGATTCGAATAAAAGTGAAGAAATCACACGCGGACAAAAACTCTTTAACGGTAACAAAAATACTGGATATATTCATCAAAGTTTACAGGCGTCTTTCTCCGACGAAGGGTGCGTTCCACACTGTCTCGTCCCCTCTTCTCTCCGCCAGTCGTTCCCAGCAGCACTCGCACCCCGCACGTGCGCACAGCCTCCTCGTCGCCGGCCCAGGCCCCTCCTTCTCCTCAGCGGGGTGCCACGCCGACCCTTGTTCCCAATCGCGCGTTCCCCGGTCGTTCCAGGAAAGTGGACCATGCCTATACCTAGGAACGCGCTGACTTGCTGGCTGCTCTTTCGGGAGCAAGAGCTCGGTATTTCTTCTCTTTATAAATTCTTTACATCCTTCCCCCCAAAATGAGTGCAACTCATTGTATGCGTGTCTAAGGGATAGAGGAGCTGAACCGATCGCCTTATGATGGCCCCGGATGGCATCTTAACTGCATCTCGCCCCTTAAAGACCTCTACCACGCGAGCAGTCTGCCACATATGCTTCGGCGCCTTTTCTTGATGCACGATAACCAAGTCGTCTACTGTGATCGCACTCGCAGGGCTGGAAGCGGACAAGTGGACCGAGCGTAACTGAAGCAGGTACTCCTTCAGCCATCGCTTCCAAAACGAGTCCACGGCCGTTTCTCGGTATTTACACCTTCGACCTAAGTCGGTTGCACTGGCCGAAGGAACGGACGCTGCTTTCGCTTCGGGCAAGGCGATCAACCGTTTCCCAGTGAGCAGATGGGAAGGCGTGAGAACCGATGGTTCTTCTGGTGCTGAGGAGACGTAGGCTAGTGGCCGAGAATTAATCGTAGCCTCGACATCTGCAAGCACTGTGGCTAGCTCCTCGAATGAGAGGCTTTGGTGTCCGAGGACTTTCCGCAGCGCTTCTTTGACAGTTCTCACCATTCGTTCCCACCAGCCTCCCCACCATGCGGCCTTTTCTACGATAAACTTCCAAGTCGCTCGGTAATTGGTCATCCCACTCGATACCTCTCTCCTATAGCCTTTGAAAAAGTATCTTTGCCCGCACCACGAACGGTGCGACGAGGCACAAGGGGTCGAATATTCTTGCCGACGCCTACAGTACCGCGCGCTTCGACGCAGCTCCGCTAGTTAATGAGCCGATCACACTGGCCAGGGATATTGCCATCTTGTCAGCTGCGTTCCATTTCATTCCCATGATCTTCTGTTCACCGTTCGAAGATGTAGTTTCGTCGTCCCCAAACGCCGCGCGGACTGCATCGGAATTCGAGGACCATTTCCTTAAGCGTATGCCGGCGTCGCTCATTATATCGATGGCTTCAGTGGCCATTTTCAACGCCTCGTTTACTGTAGCCGCCCCCGTTACCAGATCGTCCACGTAAAAGGAGTCCTTCATGAGGCTCGCCGTTTTCGAAACTTCCTTTGTCGTGCATTCAAGGTGGTGGAGGAGGGTAGCGGTCAGCAAATACGGGCTGGCTGTCGTACCGAACGGTACCCGAGTCATTCTCCATTCTTCGATATCCGGCAATGCTGACGGGTCAAGCGGCGGGCTACTGTACCAGAACCGCAGGGCGTCTCTATCCTCAGGCCGGACGCTTCTCTGCAGAAATGCTTTCTCGATGTCTGCTACGAGAGCGACCTTGTGTAGGCGGAACCGCAAGAGAATCTGCACCAAATCACTGACGAGGTTAGATCCTTTTTCCAAGTGGTCGTTGAGTGACCGTTTCTTCGGAGCGTGTGATGATGCGTCGAACACGACACGCAGCTTCATTGTAGTTGCCTCACTACGTACGACTGACTGATGTGGCATGTAATAAACTTTTCCAGACGCTACTTCTTCGGTCACCCGCTCCGCATGCCCTGCCTCGAAATAACTCCTGATGGCGTCGTATTGCTGAGCGAGTTCTGGATTGCGGCATAGTCGCTTTGTCAGGTTGTCGAGTCGCCGAATTGCCATATTTTTGTTGTCGTTGAGTTCTTTGGATGCGTCTTTCCATGGCAAGGCAACTTCATAGCGCTGACCTTTCTTTTCCAACTTTACCTTGCTCAGTGCTCTTTCGTCGTGTGTCTCTGGGGAATCTTTTATGCCGATGGCGTCTAGTTCCCGGAAATTCTGCAGCGTAGTGTGGACCTTGTCTGCAGTTTCCAAGCCTATTCTTAGTATGCAAACATTGTTTGCGATTGCGAGGCTTGAAGTCCCACTGAACGGTCCCTGAATCGTCCAACCAAACTTTGTATTCACCGCTGCTAATGCTTCATTTTCGTTGCATCTTTGCACCTCTCCCGTTTCAAATTTCCAAAGGTGGTCGGCTCCAATTAGTAATCCAATACCTGGCACTGAAGACGTGCCCGGATGGATCGGTCTGTCTGCGATTAGTGCTCCTCGAACTTCCATCTTTTGCACAAAACTGTGATCTGTGGGCACCTGCTTGACGTCCTTGCATATGAAGGGCACCTCAATAGCCTCTATTGCTATTTAGTGATCTCCGTATTGGCTTCGGAGGCGAACTTCTACCAGCCGGCAGCTTTGGACTTGCGCGGGGGCAGCACCAAAGGTGTTTAGGCGGAAGTCGGCCTTTCCTAAAACCTTCCAATCAAGTGTTTTTGAGATATCTGCTCGAATGAACGTTTTTTGACTTCCACCGTCCATTACGCCCCGGATGTAGCCGTATTTGGTGCTCCCCAACGCAAAGGCACGAAAATTCTGCAGTGCCGTCTCTTGCGTTTCTTCTGTTTTGGCGTTTGCATGCACATTAGTGGCGGTGATCTCTGTTGGTACGTCAGTTTTGATCGCTGCCCAATTGGGGTTACACATTGAGGTAGCGTGCCTTTTCTCGCAGTTCCCGCATTTTATCTTTCGTCTGCAGTCTTTTGCTCGGTGTCCCCACCTTGTGCATCGAAAGCACCTTTTCGTCCTGGCAAGTTTTTCGATTTTTTCTTTGTTCGTCAGTGCAGCCGTACAGATCTCTGTGTCGTGCCTGTTCGAATCGCAGAATGCGCATTTTTCTGTCTTCTCTGATTGTGCATAAAGAACAGCGGCACTCGGAGTCGGCTGCCTGGCGCATTTGCCGAGGTTTTCCTTGTAAGACGGCTTTTCAAAGGCGGGAACTTGCCTACATCGCTCTCGACAGTCTGTTTCTACCAGCAGAAAATGTAGTACCTCCTCTAGCCTTCTCTCTGATCTGTCTGCTCCCTGCGTCGAGGCGGAGGACTGCTGCGCTGGTGACGCGGGACTACTATCGGATGGCGACAATACATCTGTCTTGGTCGCTCGGCTTGCCAGGCGGTGAAACTCCACCACCATGTCTCGCGGCAGCGCCGTCAGGATAATATCGCAAAGCATTGCGCAATAAGCATGCTTGGTCACTCTGAGAGCCGTTAACCAGCAAATGTGGGCTTGAACATGATCGTAGAGCCGGCGGAGTCCTCTGACATCTCCTGATGACGACACTGGCGGTAGCGTCCTTAATTCGACAAGGTGTTCTTGTTCGATTAGCCCCTTGTCTCCGAAACGGCGCTGCAGTATCTGTATAGCGTCTTCATAGCAGGCCTCAGTCGCTTGTAACCCTTTAACTGCCGACGCGGCAGGCCCAGTGAGGAGGCTCTTTAAGTAATGAAATTTCTCCGCTTTGGACAGGGCCTGATTATCATGCACCGCTTCGCGGAAACATTCCCAAAACGACTGCCAGTTGGCAAGCTCACCATTGAAAGACTGGAGCTGCAGCTTCGTAAACCTGATTGCAGTGAGTCTGGGCGTCGGCACGGACGTTTGCGTCGATTCGGCGTTCTGTTCAGACGCAGTCTGTTGTGAAGCGGCGATTCGAGCCCTCAGTTGGCCGATGAGGTTTATGGCCCGGTCGTCGTATTCGACGCTTTCTGTAAACTCGGTCTCGAACGCTTCCTCCGGTAGATAGTTCTCCAACTTGTCGTTGATCTTCCGCAGCTCATCATTGCTGACTTCCAGTCTATGAAGCAGAGCTGTCAACTGTTGGACGTCGGCTGTCGGCAATACTGTTGTGGCCTCGTTGATGATAATCGTGTTCTGCCCTCGTCGACTTCGCCTCTTCGCTTTGAGCTTTTCCATTTTGGTCCGTCGCGGTCTTTTCGGATTTCGCCACTATCTTCTCATCCCGGGTTTCGGCACCATGTAGTAGATGATGAATATATATTAGACTGAACTTTGTTACTACAACTGTGAACTTTAGGGGATTCGAATAAAAGTGAAGAAATCACACGCGGACAAAAACTCGTTAACGGTAGCAAAAATACTGCATATATTCATCAAAGTTTACACGCGTCTTTTTCCGACGAAGGGTGCGTTCCACACTGTCTCGTCCCCTCTTCTCTCCGCCAGTCGTTCCCAGCAGCACTCGCACCCCGCACGTGCGCACAGCCTCCTCGTCGCCGGTCCAGGTCCCTCCTTCTCCTCAGCGGGGTGCCACGCCGACCCTTGTTCCCAATCGCGCGTTCCCCGGTCGTTCCGGGAAAGTGGACCATGCCTATACCTAGGAACGCGCTGACTTTTGCTGGCTGCTCTTTCGGGAGCAAGAGCTCGGTATTTCTTCTCTTTATAAATTCTTTACACGGCCCCAGAAAGCAGCATGATTAAATCTATGCCAGATCAACGCAAACCAGTTTAATCAGCATATGTTAGGGTACCTAAAACCGGGAATCATATCCGCGTTACGACGCTATACAGTTTCAAAGTCTCAAAAAGAGGGAAATTTTGGTGCCTTGCCTAAGGAAGCAATGCATAATATTCAGAAGCGCTGGGAAGCTCGTATAACAAGAGCACAGAGCTGAAACTTCGGCACAATCTTCGGCTAACTATCTATTATATAAATCCCGGAATCATTTTGCGTACGTTCTTTTGTTCACGTTTTACGTATTTTTTTTGTACCCGCACCCTGTCGCCGCCACCTGCCGGTAGACGGCGTGAGTAGTACATGTCCCATAAAGCTGGGCATCTGCCTCACCGTCCTTCTGTTGCTTTCCTTGTAACCTCGGGTCCTTTGTTCTCGTTCCCGGAACCCTCAGCATCCTCGCAACAGCTCACGTGTATCCGTCATTAGCGTGTCATCCCCGCATTTCCAGCGTGTCGTTCAGCGACCCTTCTCGTATCCGGTTTTCGGACAAAAGGCGACACGAGCAGGCAAAATTGTGGAGAGGTCGGTGGTTCGTGGAACATCGCGCAACCCGTATCCCAAGTTCCGGCACAGGCAATTTAGGCATCACAAAACCCAGCCCTGTCTGCTCGAACGGTGGGGTTCTGCTCCAATAACTGTTTCCCAGAGAGAGACTGCGCCTCTGCCGCGAGCTGCGGAGGATGGAAGTTGAGTTTCCCCTTCACGTGGCGTTGTGAGGAAACACTTGTTGATGAGGATCATCGATGTTCTTGACAGATTGATGGTTCGGACTCGCAAACATTCACATTACTCGCCGGCAGAAAAAGGAGGTTAACCATTTATTCACACATAAATAAAACAAAAAGACACAAGCAAGGAGAAAACTATTCACATGACTGAACCGTTGATAAGACGAAATCAGTCCTGGTTAACCTAGAGCGCTTACATTTAAGCCCTCTGTCTCGCGGAGACGGCAACCAATAAGCAATAAGGCAGCACTTATCACCAATCGACGATTGGGGAAAGGATATTAATAAAAAACTTGGGAAAGGAGAGGTTCCAACCAAGCACTGCAATCCGAACCTCTGCTTTCTCTTACGTTTTCTCCTTTCCGCACACGTGCATAGGGACCAAAGTATGCCGCAGGAACAATCGCTGAAGGTTCTTTATATATATATAAAGACTTGTCAAAAAGACCATCAGCGTCCGCAAATTCAGAGTGCGCGTTGTTGAAGCACGACGCATGCCCGTGGTATGCTCAACACGCGCGTAATGTCGCAAAATTACCAGTTTCAAGTTTTGACTGCATGGCAGTATGTAAACGGGGTTGGGAAGGCTTATTTGCGTACCTGTTGTACAAGCAAAATTTTGCTCGCCCGCCGCGTGAAAGGTTTACTTTCCTGAGTCAGCAATGCCTACAGCAGCTGAGCCGCTGCTGCTCTGTGACTTTTACAGATGTGAAGTTGATGCGCGAGTTCTGGCGACCATGAGCAACGTTTTCACTCGGGGACGGTATCGATAATGCGAACAATACGCAGACTGTTCTCACAGCTCAAGATATCGCTTATTTATTTACATTGCAAGAGATTAGAATTTGATAGCAATGTTAAGCGGGGATCCAGGCACTGGTAGCGAGCAGAACCGGAGCGATGGTGGCTTAACTTGGTGTCAGCTGGTCCCCAAAAGCCCTTCCCCTTCCGTTTTCTCGGCTATTTGTCCGCTTAATCGGAACTTCTTTACAATCTGGCCCCCACAGAAGAGAGGAGCCATCCTGGCGACTTAAGGAGACGAAAGGATAGCAGGATCGTAATAAGGCTTCAAACGATCGACGTGAACAATCTCACGCCCACGGCGGCGAAGGTCGGTGGAAGCGGCCGGCTAGCGGTTCAACTAGGTAATTGACGGGAGAAGTCTATAGATAGGGTCCGTGGTATTTGGCAGTAAACTTGCTGGTCAGACCTGGTGGTGTCGATGGAACCCAGATCCATACTTGAGCACCGGGAGAGGATTGGTGGACAGAGTGGCTCCTGTCGCTGTGCGCTTTCTTCTGGGCTTGCTCGTCCGAAGTAAGCAAGCGAGCCAGCTTGCGATATTCTTCAGCGTGCCTGGCAGTTGCTGAAAGTGATGTATACTCTGAGATATCAGGACGGTAGGGGAGGATGGTGTCGAGTGAAGACGAAGGTTCACGCCCGTACAGCAGAAAAAATGGCGAGAATCCAGTAGTTGCTTGAACGGCGGTGTTGTAGGCATAGGTTATAAATGGGAGAATCTTGTCCCAATCGGAGTGGTCGGAGGCGATGTGCTTGGACATCACGTCACCGAGTGTGCGGTTGAAGCGCGCTGTGAGGCTGTCGGTTTGAGGATGGTACGCGCTGGCTGTCCGGTGGATGGTCTGACATTCGCGAAGGAGCGCTTCGACAACCTCGGATAGGAAGGTTTGCCTCGATCACTTAGAAGTTCACGAGGGGCTCCGTGCCGCAGAATGAAATGATGAAGAAGAAAGGACGCGATATTGGGTCCGGTGGCATCCTGAAGTGCTGCTGTCTCCGCATAGCGAGTAAGGTGATCGACGGCTACGATGATCCAACGATTTCCCTACAGGTGTATATGGCAGAGGTCCGTATACAAATCGATGCCAACACGATCGAATGGTCGGTATGGGCATGGAATATGCGGTAGTGGAGCCGGCTGAGGGGGGGAGGAGGCTTGGGACTCTGGCAATCGATGCACGAACGCACATACTTACTGACGAAGGTATACATACCGCGCAAGTAAAAGCGCTGTTGCAACCGTTCATAAGTTCTAAATTAACCTACATGGCCGCACTGCGGATTGTTATGGTAACATGCGCAGATATCACTACGGAGGTGGCGAGGTACGACTAGCAACCACTTACGGCCACCTGGAATTTAACTGCGTCGATAGAGGAGACGGTCAAGAAGGGCAAAATGCTGCGCTTGACGACGAAGGGCGCGAGGAGCCGGTTAAAGTGACGAGTTCGTAAGAAGATCGATTATCGACGTTAGCCACGGATCCTTGCGCTGTTCTGATGGCATGTCGTCGATGGACAGAGAAGACAAGGCGGAGCTGGAGGCAGCGGACAACGGAGCGTCAGGAGGCACCAGCGAGCGAGATAAAGCGTCTGCTTCAGAGTACGTGCACCCTGAACGATGGATAACTCGTATATCATACTCTTGCAGTCTAAGCGACCAGCGGGCGAGGCTGCCGGTGGGGTCTTTCAGTGAAGACAACCAACACAAAGCGTGGTGGTCTGTAACAACATCGAAAGGGCGCCCATACAAGTATGGCCGAAATTTCTGAAGCGCCCAAACAATGGCCAAGCATTCCTTTTCTGTCACCGAGTAGTTGGTCTCTGCCTTGGTCAACGTTCGACTTGCGTACGCAGCAATGTATTTAACAACACTGGGTTTTCGTTGGGCAAGAACAGCGCCGAGGCCGGCGTCGCTGGCATCGGTGTGCACTTCAGTAGGAGCAGCCGGGTCAAAAGGGCGCAATACGGGGGGTGAGGTAAGTATCGTGCGCAATTGCGTAAAAGCAGTATCGCAAGCCGGCGACCAGGCAGAAAGATGTTTGTGAGCGTCGAGAAGTCGTGTCAGAGGGGCAATGATGGTCGCAAAGTTCCGAACGAAACGCCTAAAATAGGAGCATAAGCTATAAAGCTGCGTAATTGCTTGATAGATGTTGGCTTCGGGAACTCAGCGACAGCGCGGAGTTAAGACGGATCAGGAAGGATGCCATCCTAGGACACTGAATGCCCTAAAATAGTGAGATGGCGAGCGGCGAAATGGCATTTTTTTTTTCAGATGAGCTGCAGACCGGCGTCGCGAGTTAGGTGGGTCGCGAAGTCTGATGAAAATACGACGATAGCATCCAAGTAGCAGATACATGTGTGCCACTTCAAACCGCGGAGATTATTGTCCATGGTGTGCTCAAAGGTGGCGGGCGCGTTACAAGGATACAGGGGTTTTAGCTTCTCCTTTGTTTATCCAAACCGAAGGTATTTGAATATCCCGAGCTTTCTGTCCATGGCGCCCAACAACGTTTACTAAGCCTATCACCTGCCCGATTCCAGAAGCTATCTTAAAATTTGAGGCGTTTTGTAGCCAGAATTGCGTGGTGCAGACATCTTCAGTCAAATAAAAAGCTTCGTTGACCACTCGTTTGCAGCGAACGCGAGACACAATGGAGCGGCAATGACGAATTGGTGGTGAGGCGAGCGGCCGCAGCTTCGCCGGACGCCGCCATCTTGTCCGTAATGCGATGCGACCGGGTTTACATGCAAGGAGAAAGTCGACTTACCCCTCTCAATCCAGCCCCTCCTGGCGCATTAATGCGATGCGCTTTCCTAGCGCATTACCCCTGTTTACATGAATGCGATGCGCTAGAAAGTTAATGCGATGCGATGCGATGCGCTAGCTGTCGCATTCATGTAAACACGGCTATTGCGCCTCATCGCGGACTGGTCAGCCACCCTACACCTGCTTCCCCACAAAGGCTATATGCAGATGAGCGGAGGGGAAGACGCGCACTAACGATGCGAGAATGCATAAAAAAAAAACGTCTCCTGGCCACAGAAGTGACACTCAAAACTATGAACACTGCACAAAGGGAACGAGCGCTCCGCGGCAGCGGGTGCCGTCGGCAACAATCGAATTGCCCCCACGCCTCCGTCATGCGTCCGTGGTTCCACCAATTTGGTAACCCTTCGACCGGAGACAGGTGCGCAGCTATACCTCGATTCGTGTGCGGGAGGCCGAATAGCAGCATTAGGTGGTTCAGCCACGGGCCCACGGCCGGTATCGAGGGAGAGCGTGTTTCTCTCTTCGCTCTCTTCCTCGAGATCAGCCGCGGTTCAGCGAAGTTCACAGTGGAGCAGTGAATTATGGCCGGCACAAGGATGCTGACACTGTCCTCAGTGTTTCTCGTCCTTTTAATTGTATTGTACCGCTTGTTTACCGGCCATGATCAATTCTCTTAATTAATTGAGTTTTTTCAATTTAGCCCGGCCCAATCGAGAGATTTACTCGACGAAGTAAGCAGGCGAGATCCAACAACAACAAGAAAGAATAAATACGACAACACGCTAAGAATTTCACTGACTAAGAAGGTGCACCCAAAATGTGAATTCACGGCCGTTATTGCACTACTATTCTGTCTCCGTGATCGCTCACTCGACGTCGAGCCCAGTAGCCGAACATGTCCCCGAGGTATTTTTGCGACACTTATTGACGCGTGGTCCGTCGATGCTTTACGTGAGCAATACTTGCGTGCAAAGGTAGAGCGCAGCTGCTCAAAGGAGTAATAAATAAAAGGAGAAAACCACAAAGAGTTGCGGTAGTGGACAAAAGCTATTATTGCGTGATTATACGCACGTAATTGCAAGAGGCGCCAACGAATCAAACTTACAAAGGAGGCAACAGCCTTGAGCCGGCACCTTAATTTTTCTTCAAAGACGCGTTTGCTAAATGAACAGTGGGAATGCCTGCGAGCTCGCATTAGACTGTAATCCAACATACAGTTCTCAGTTAACGTGGTAATAATTAATATGGCGGTATTGTTAATTACTTCTTGACATATTGATTGTACTGCTTAATTGCGGAGTAGTTATCCAAGTATCGTTACGGTGGAGGAAGTGCAGGCAGAATCCGCAAGAATATTCCCCTCCACTACCAAATCGGACACATCCGAGAGCAGCAGCCTTCCAATATCGAATTTTTTAGCGACAAGTCGCGTCGTCAAGACGGGGTCCGCTGCAGTGCTGCCCCCGTTCGCGAGCTGCTACACGAAAAAAAAAAAGGAAGAAGGGTATCGCACAAGACGCGCAAATTCGGCGCGGCGCGAAGCCCTCCATCAGCTGACGCGCATTGATGCCGACGCTTTCACGTCAAGGCCAGACGGCTTTTACGACGAAATCAGCAAGCTAGTATTGGTAACATCAGCTCACCTCGCTGTGCCGCAAGGCGGGGGGGGGGGGGGGGGGGGTTATAGCTCAGTGAGTTCTATAAAACGTTTATGCATACCTTAGCACCTGCCTTATTGGAAGTTTTTAGTGCAGCTTATGACAAAGGCTTTTTACCTCCCACGTTCTATACTGGTCACACCATACTAATCCTGAAGACCACAGACGCATGTAGGTTGAAAACTGTTGAAGGGTACCGTCCGATATCCTTATGCAACGTGGATTATAAGATATTTGCGAAGGTTCTCTCTTCTCGTCTGCAGCTTGTGGCATTAGATTTATTAGGGTCACACCAAGTGTGTGGAATCAAAGGACGTAGTATTCAAAACCATATCCATATTTCACGTTCTCTGATAGAAATAGTGTCAGATTAGGTCAGTCAAGTGGCCCTAATTCAGACTGATCTGGCACTTTTGATAAGGTGTGTCATGATTTTTTGTTTGCTGTATTGGAGAATTATACTTATTGGTATAATTCTTATAAATATAATTATACTTATTGGTATGGTAGAATTATGCTGTATTGGTATATTACGAAAAGGCATTTGACTCAGTTGAAATATCGGTGGTGATGCAGGCATTGCGAAATCAGGGGGTAGAGCCGTACGTGAACGTGCTGGAAGATATATATATAGTGGCTGCATAGCAACCATAGTTCTTCATAAAGAAAGTACCAAAATTCCCATAAAGAAAGGCGTTAAGCAAGGAGACACAATCTCCGCAGTACTATTCACAGCTTGCTTAGAGGAAGTATTCAGAGACTTGGAATGGGAGCAGTTAGAGATAAGCGTAGATGGAGAATACCTCAGTAATCTGCGATTTGCTGATGACATTTCCTTGCTAAGTAACTCGGGGGATGAACTGCAAATAATGATTGATGACCTAGGCAGAAAAAGTAGAGAGGTAGGCTTAAAAATCAATATGCAGAAGACTAAGGTAATGTTCAACAGCCTCGGGAAGGAACAGCAGTTTACGTTAGGTAGCGAAGTACTGGAAGTAGTAGGCGAATATTTCTACTTAGGACAGGTAGTAACCGCAGATCCGGACCATGAAAAGGAAATAACAAGAAGAATAAGATTGGGATGGAGCGCATTTGGCAAGCACTCGCAGATTATGACTAGCAGCTTACCTGTATCTCTCAAGAGGAAAGTATACAACAGTTGCATCTTACCTGTACTCACCTATGGGATTGAAATGTGGAGGCTAACCAAGAGAGTTTTACTTAAGTTGAGGACAACCCGGAGGGCTATGGAGCGAAAAATGGTAGGGGTAACAATAAGAGATAGGAAGCGTGCAGAGCGGGTCAGAGAAATAACTCAGGTTACCGACATTCTAGTGGAAATTAAGGAGAAATGGGCATGGGCAGGACATGTAGTGCGAAGAGAGGACAGCCGATGGTCGCTTAGGGTAACAAACTGGATTCCAAGGGAAGGAAAGCGTAGCAGGGGGCGGCAGAAAGTTGGGTGGGCGGATGAGGTTAAGAAGTTCGCAGGGGTCAAGTGGATGCAGCTGCCACAGAACCGGGTTAAGTGGAGAAATATGGGAGGCCTTCGCCCTGCAGTGGGTATAGTCAGGCTGATGATGATGTATTGGAGAGTGCGAACATTGGCGATGTCTTGCTTAATGGCATTGAATTATGTTATAAAGCGGCCATTTTAAGACTGACTGTTAATCAAAACTTTACAAAACCAGTTCCGCTCAAATGATTTTTTCGACAGGGCTGTCCGCTATCGTCTTTCTTATTCACGTTATATCTTGAGCCCCTATGTCGTAGTATTGTCGCATAGCGAGCTATGCCTATGTCGCGCGCCGTTTTCCGGACCCGTGCACAGCCGGGGAGCGGTCCTTTTTTTCTTTTGCACGGCGTCGCTGTGCTTTCCCCTTCTTCTTGGGGGGGGTATTCACGATGTACGCCGTTCGGAAAATGGTTAACGGCTGTGAAGGAGGCGAGCTGTTGAAAGCTCGCGTCCCAACCGGTTAACGCCTGAGGGCTTGGGGGCGACGGCTGAGAGCACGGACGGAGCTTTGTGTTTTGTGCCGTCTGCGTCCTTGCGGCCCATGTGTTTTTGGTTTACCTTTTGTGTGTTTGGGTGCCAGGCGGAGATGCGCCGCGTCTTCTAGAAATTCACGCGGTGCTCGCCAGGAAACAACCTCGCGGGCACCGGCGTCCTATTGGTTTCTCAGCTGTAAAGAAAGTCGTCTCATTGGCTCCGATAAGCGCATTTCCGCCTGTTAACAAACACTGCCTGGAGAATCCTGAAGAACGTTGACAGAGGGGTTTTGGCGGCAAGTAAGGGAGGACGGCGACCATCCGAGCTGCTGCTCGGGACCCCTGCTCGGAAGATGTCGCGTTGGCGGACTGATGTGTTGTTAATTTGAATTAGTTGTTTATTTGGTACTACTGGATTCGCTTTAATTATTGTTTGAGTTCATCTTTATTAAATTCAGTTAACTTGTGTTATCAAACGAAACCGCCTGGTCCCTTTCTTCAATGCGGCGGAGCCGTCGTGCCGTCAAGAAAGTTCAACGTGTGAACACTTCGTTACAAGTGGTGGAAGGTGCGTGGTAACGACGACCCCGCTCTACCGGAGATGCGCCCCCATCTCAGGAGTGATCCGGACATGCAGGCGACAGCTGACTTCGCTACGATGACGAGCTCTCAACCGAGGATGTCCATCCCCCCTCCTGTTTTTAAGGGAACCCCTGAGGAGTCCGTGGCGGAATGGCTGACCTGCTACGAGCACGTATCATCGTTGAACGCTTGGGACGACGACACAAAGGTGAAATTTTTATACCTTGCCCTTGATGGCGATGCGAAGAAGTGGCACACCACACAGCTGCTTACCGGTGCGCCAATTTCTTGGAGTGACTGGGCGGCGAAGCTCAAGACCTGCTTCAGCAGCCGCCACGCGACGGAAATCGCTCACCTTCGGCTGCAGAACCGGGTACACCTGCCGTCGGAGTCTCCGGAGCAATACTTTCATGATGTGCTGCAGCTGTGCGCCACGGTCGACCGCAAAATGCCGGAAGAAGACAAATTGCGTCATCTGCTGCGGGGCCTGCAACCGGCGACAATGGAGAAGATGATAATATCCAATCCGTCCAGCTGCGCCGACTTCCTGCAGACACTGCAACGCCTCAGTCAGGCCGCGCTGATGGGTTTCACTTCCCGGGTGCTGCCGGCCACCGCAGCAAACACCACCTACCTGGCAACGGGACCCTGTGTTTGTAATTCTAACATATTGCCAACAGCTGGCAGTGCTGACAACGAGCCTCGTCCGTTGACTGTGCCGGGATCTGGGCAGCCCCACCTACTTCCCACCTACACTGCTGCCTCCCATGGTCAACAACAAAGGCTCGCAGGTGAGCAAGATTTCAAGGCGATCGCCGCCTCTCTAGAATCGTTATCCGGACGTCTAAAGGCAATGGAAGAAGAAATTTTTCGTAGGCGCGCGCCATGGCCCCAGAGAACCTCGCGTGACGACGACGGACGGCCGCGATGCCACTACTGTTACCGAAGCGGTCACATAGCTCGAAATTGTCGCCAGCGATGGAGAGACGAGGACCGCGAACAGAGAAATGCGCGCCACGAGCAGGCTCCCAATCCGGGAAACGGGAACGGCCGGGCTTAGGTGGTCAGCCTGGCCGATCTGTGAGCGTGATGACCGAAGACCAACTCCTCACGGTCCAAGTCGAGGCAAATAACTTGAAGACCACCCTTCTCATCGACACTGGCGCCTCCGTAAACATCATTTCGTCCGACTTCGCGGCTAAAATTGCTTCAAAAGTCGAACTAACTGAGGGCACTGCTTTTATCAAAGGAATCAGCGGAGACTTATTAGCACCTGTAGGAGAAACAGAAGTAGTGCTTCAATTCGGATCAACCAGATTCAGCGTAAAATTCATTGTCCTCAAGGACTGCCCTTATGAGTTGATAGGGGGGCTCCCATTTTGCCGGCAGGCAAACCTGCTGATTGACTTCCTCCGTAAACAACTAAAAATAGGGAGTGAAGTGTACCAGCTACACCTCGATGCTAGCGTGCAATCGCAGTCAAATAGGGTCACTGCACGAAGTAAAGACCAAGTTTCCATCGAGCCTCGTACGGAAGCCATTTTAAGGGTACACATACCGAGAGACGGAATTCAGCTTGTCGAGCCAAAGTCAACCCTTAGAAGTGGACTGCAGGTGGCGCGGACCGTCGTGAACGTAGTTGGTGGGATCGGAATCGTCCGTGTTGCAAACCCTACCTTGCTGCCGATCGTGGTACATCGCGACGCGAAAATCGGCTGGGCCACATCACTTCATGAGGCGCAACTCGGACTCGCCGTGCCACACGACCCCACTGCGACAGAGGACTTCGACGTCCAAACTGGGCCACACCTGACGTCATCTGAGAGGGATGAGCTCTTGTCCGTTATTCATAAGTTTGGTCACCTGTTTACCGGCGAGCACAATCCGATTCAGCGCACTCACGTAACGGAGCATACTATAAACACGGGCAGCTCAGCACCCATTTGTCAACATCCGTACCGCCACTCACCCTTCGAGAGGGAAGTCATTAAAGCGCAGGTGGAAGAAATGCTTCGTGACGGAGTGATCAGAGAGTCGCACAGCCCCTGGTCATCGCCTGTCGTTCTCGTTAAAAAGCCGCAGGGAGGTTGGCGTTTCTGCGTTGATTTCCGAAGGGTGAACGCGGTTACCGAGAAAGACGTGCACCCATTACCGCGAATCGATGACATTTTGGATCTGCTGCAGGGTTCTCGATATTTCACGACGCTTGACCTCACTTCAGGCTATTGGCAGGTAGGAATCCGCGAAGAGGACAAGTCGAAGACAGCATTCGCATGCGGCTCCGGTCTGTACGAGTTCAATGTCGTTCCTTTCGGTCTGTGCAATGCCCCCGCGACATTCCAGAGGATGATCAACAAAGTTTTGAGTGGTCTTCTCTGGAGAGTGTGTTTGGCCTATTTGGATGACATCGTCATTTTCTCGAAGACCATGAAAACTCACCTAGAGGACTTGGAAAAGGTGTTAAGCGCTCTTGATGAAGCCAACTTGCGTCTGAAGCCGGAAAAATGCAGCTTCGCGCAACAAGAAATCAGGTATCTCGGGCACGTGCTGACTGGAGAGAACATCAGACCAGATCCGGACAAAATAGCCGCGATCGAAAAGCTCCCAGCGCCAAAAAACAAGAAAGGAGTTCAGAGTTTCCTGGGAATCTGCAATTATTATCGGCGTTTCATCAAGGATTTCTCCCTAATCTCCCGACCTTTGACTAATTTGACAAGAAAGAATGTTTCGTTTGAGTGGGACACGGCATGCGAGGCGGCCATGCAAGCGCTCAAAGAGAAGCTGACTACGGCGCCAGTTCTGCGTCAATTCGAGCCAGGCAAGCCCATCGAAATCCATACGGATGCCTGTGACTACGGTCTTGGTGCTGTGCTGGTTCAAAAAGACGAGGGTCGGGAACATGTCATCGCCTACGCCAGCCGTCATCTCAACAAAGCGGAAGCTAATTACAGCACCACAGAAAAGGAATGTCTGGCTGTCGTTTACGCCTGTAGGCAGTTTCGACCTTATATATTCGGCAGTAACTTCACCGTGATCACAGATCAAGCCAGCCTCGCATGGCTGATGAATGTCAAGAATCCGAATGGACGCCTCATGAGATGGTCCCTGCTGTTGCAAGAGTTTGACCTGACTCTCAAACACCGCCCAGGTTTGAAGAACGCAGACGCAGACACCCTTTCTCGCCTGCCACGCGAGCCGGCACCGGTTAGTGAAGATAACTTTGCACCGCTGCTTGTGCTAGGTCGCGTGGATGTAGGCATGAAGCAGAGGGAAGACCCTTGGATGAGGGAAGTGATAGGACACCTGGAGAACCCGGATTCACCCGTTGCCAGAACACTGAAAAAAACGGCACGGTGTTTTCGAATGATCAACGGTGTGTTGCACAGGCGAGCGAAAGGTTTCGAGTCAGACTACGACGCACTGGTTGTACCAAAATGTTTGCGGTCAGAGGTGCTAAGGGGCTGCCACGATGATCTCACGGCGGGACACCTCGGGGTCAAGCGCACATGGGAGAAGATACGTAGGCGTTACTTCTGGCCTAAGATGTTCGCGCAGGTGTCAAACTACGTGCTGTCTTGCCCTGACTGCCAGACGCGCAAAGCCCCACCGGGCAAACCAATCGGGTTTCTCCAGCCTCTTCCCCCGGTGGGAATGCCTTTTAAACAGGTTGGAATGGACTTTTTGGGACCATTTACGAAGAGTCAATCCGGAAACCGCTACATCCTCGTGATGACTGATTACCACACGAAGTGGGTCGAAGCAGTAGCATGCCCGGCGGCTACAGCTGCTGAGGCCGCGCAGGGCTTTGTGCGAGAGATCGTCCTACGCCACGGGGCACCAGGCCGCATCATTACGGACCGCGGACAACATTTTGTTGCTTCCTTGATTGAGGAAATATTTAAAGCAATGGGTACAGACCACGTGAAAACAACAGCGTACCACCCGCAAACCAATGGCTTGTGCGAACGTTTCAACCGCACGCTTGCCGACATGCTCAGCATGTATGTCTCCTCGCATCATCGGGACTGGGACGAATTCCTGCCTTATGTTCTTTTCGCCTATAATTCGTCGCAACACGAAACGACAGGTTTTTCACCGTTTTTTCTTCTTCACGGACACGAGCCAACACTTCCTGTTGAGGTGGCCCTCGGTGTCGCGCAGGTCGACTGTGACGAAGTGGATGCTCACAAGGTGGTGCACCGGCTTCGCCAGGCGCGCCAAGTCGTAGCTCAGCGTGAGAAAGACCGGCAAGAAAAGAACAAAAGGGCATACGACTCCAAACGACGGGATGCTGTTTTCTATCCGGGAGACCTTGTGTACCTGTGGACGCCTTCTCGATCGAAAGGAAAGACCACCAAACTGCTCCACAGATACCACGGGCCGTTCCGTCTGCTCCGGAAGGTATCAGAAAATAACTGGGAGGTCATCGATCGCACCGGCCGAAAGCGGGATGTCGTCAACGCTGAACGTCTGAAACACTACCACCCACGGCTTGCTTCTGATGAGGACGCCGACGACGAGTCAGCAAACGGTGATCGTGGTGATGGTGTGCATGCGTTTGAGCGCTGTGTTCGTGTCTCCGCAAGGCCAAAACGTGTAGCGGCCTCGACCGTGAAAAACAGTGATCGCGGTACCTCTGCTGGAAGTGCGACTGAGACATATTCATACTCCGAATCAACATTTCAGTGTAGACCCACGGGAACTCGCACCAACCCCAAAGGAGTAAGGACCGATTATGACAGTGATACCGAGATGTATTACAGCGCGGACGGAAGTGTTAATTAATCCGCCGTGACTTTGTATATACTCCCGAATGTTTTGTGTTTTGTGTGAATACGTGCAAGTGGACATTTTGAGCGTGCCCTGTAACATTTTGACTGATATGCCAATGTTTTATTGCGTGTAAGTGTTCTTCTCTACCTTCCTGGTTGTAATCTGTTTCACCTGACATTTATATTTTCTCGTTTTTTCGGCATTGCGTATAATTTATTCAATTTTGGTATTGTTGTGTGGTCCTATCCAGTAGACGTAATTTCATTTTTGAACCTTGTACATAGTTATTCATAGCATTTCCTTGCGGTTTATTTGTACGGGCATGATTGTGACCGAGTGGGACACTCTTTTTCATAGGGGGGAGGTGTCGCATAGCGAGCTATGCCTATGTCGCGCGCCGTTTTCCGGACCCGTGCACAGCCGGGGAGCGGTCCTTTTTTTCTTTTGCACGGCGTCGCTGTGCTTTCCCCTTCTTCTTGGGGGGGGTATTCACGATGTACGCCGTTCGGAAAATGGTTAACGGCTGTGAAGGAGGCGAGCTGTTGAAAGCTCGCGTCCCAACCGGTTAACGCCTGAGGGCTTGGGGGCGACGGCTGAGAGCACGGACGGAGCTTTGTGTTTTGTGCCGTCTGCGTCCTTGCGGCCCATGTGTTTTTGGTTTACCTTTTGTGTGTTTGGGTGCCAGGCGGAGATGCGCCGCGTCTTCTAGAAATTCACGCGGTGCTCGCCAGGAAACAACCTCGCGGGCACCGGCGTCCTATTGGTTTCTCAGCTGTAAAGAAAGTCGTCTCATTGGCTCCGATAAGCGCATTTCCGCCTGTTAACAAACACTGCCTGGAGAATCCTGAAGAACGTTGACAGAGGGGTTTTGGCGGCAAGTAAGGGAGGACGGCGACCATCCGAGCTGCTGCTCGGGACCCCTGCTCGGAAGATGTCGCGTTGGCGGACTGATGTGTTGTTAATTTGAATTAGTTGTTTATTTGGTACTACTGGATTCGCTTTAATTATTGTTTGAGTTCATCTTTATTAAATTCAGTTAACTTCTGTTATCAAACGAAACCGCCTGGTCCCTTTCTTCAATGCGGCGGAGCCGTCGTGCCGTCAAGAAAGTTCAACGTGTGAACACTTCGTTACAGTATCATCAAAAACAAAGCAGTTCGTGGCTTCTCACTATCGCAATGGGAAATTAAGGAACACCACTCTTATGCTGATGACATTGTCCTTTTCTGTACTAATAAAAAGAGTGTGACCGAAGTTTTGCTCGTAATGGATGTTTTTGTGATAGTTCGGGGTTTTCTTTTAAACTTGATAAATCAAAAAGGGTTCTGGCTAGGTCACTAGGGCACAAAGCCCAATTTGTTTGCCGGCATCAGGTAAGACTACGAAGACTTACAGTATTTGGGGGTTCCTTTGCATCAATATCGCAATATTGGGCCTCACTGGGATTCTCAGATCTCGTCAGTTAGGTGACAAACCCAGGCATGAATGGGTAGGGAGCTGTCACTATTTGCACGAGCACAAGTTTGCAATGTCTTCTTGATTTCGAAGCTTATCTATGTATTGCTGGTGTTGCATTGTACAAGAAACAATTCCATGCATAGAATTTTTGCTACTTTTGTGTGGCGGTCTCAATGGGAGACTATGCGTCGAGATAATTTGTTTCTCCCACTGGAGGCTAGTGGAGCTGATCTTCAGCACTTGTTTGTTCATCAGCTTGTTTCAAGGTTTTTCTTTTTTAAAACATCAAGCCATCCCTTCCTCCTAGCTGTATTTAAGAGACGATTAAGTGCCCATTTGCCTAATTTGTTTGCGCAAACTGGTCATAGGAGTGAGGGTCCTTCGTGGGGTTTTCTTAAGGAAGTTGCCGACACATCTTCCTCACCGTACTGTTTTACTTGGAATACCTGTACAGTCTATCCAGAAGAGAGATGACAAAAGTTCTTATTGAGACAGTCTTTCCTGTAGCGATGTATTGGCAGCCTTACCTCCTCTTTCTAGACCACAGTGTATTAAAGCGTGTTCAACAGATGTATATACAATCAGCCCCAAAGACGTTCTTTTTTAAACTTCATACCTAACCTGTCAAAACGGGGCTTCGTGCAAAAAGGATTTTTGTGCCATGGTCAGCGAACCGTCGCCTGTGTCAGCAGCCAGAAACTATAGATCATTGCTTTGTGTATTGCCGTGATGCAGTGTTTTTTTGGGACATTCTTCGACGGACTCTCAAAAAGGACATTGATATTGCCACCTGACGGTTTGAGGTAGCGCTTGAAAGACGCAGAAGTTGTAGACTTTCGCGCGCTTCGGCTAGCTAGGACTGTGGACTCTTGAGCCTGTGTCTCTTTGTTACCGTTTCCCGTGAACCCCTGTCTTGACTGTGTGTCTCTGCCCCTGTTGCCGATTCCCATAAATCCCTGTCTTAGTTTTGGTGGAGCCGGCTGGGTAATTGTCCTCTCAATGTCGCACACTCCTCCGCAAACCAATGACATCGAGCTTTTGCTTGTGGACACGCCAGTTCATCGCGTCAGCCGGAGGAACCTGGACCTTCCTTCCGAACACGGGCCCTTAGAGTCCACTTCAACAACGAGCCTCCGGCCAGCCACGCAAAGCACTACGTCGGTCATGCAAGGTACTCCTGTTTACCTTCAAAACCGCCGAGTGCCGAAATCTTTTCATGGCACTGCGCATGAAGACGTTGAGGACTGACTAACTCAGTTCGAACGAGTCGCATCCTTTAATCAGTGGGACGACAACATAAAGCTACGGAACGCCATTTTCTGCCTGGAAGACCATGCTTTGACATAGTATGAGAACCGAGAAGGCACATTAACATCATGGCCTCAGTTCTGCCGTCTTATCATAGAGGCGTATGTCAGTCTGGATAGGCGCGAACAAGCAGAACGTGCTCTACAATCTCGGAAACAGATGCCAAACGAGTCCGTCATGATGTATGTTGAGGACATGACGAAACTATTTCGACGTGCGGATCCCAACATGTCTGAAGACAGAAAGCTGCGCCACCTGATGCGTGGGGTTAAAGAACAGCTTTTTGCTGGTCTTGTACGTAGGCCACCAACTACAGTTACCTAATTTTTAACAGAGGCGGTCACCATGGAAAAGATCCTACACCAGCGCTCGGCTGTCTACAACAGCCCAATCCTATTCCTCGCTGCTGTAAGCAATACTGATCACCTCCGAGATCTTATTCGTGCAACTGTATGCGAGGAACTGCAGAAGGTTTGTGGCACGTTCCAACGCAGGGGTGATTCTCTCGCACATATAATCCGCGAAGAGGTTCAGCAAGTCACGCAGCCATCTCTGCTTGTTGCTGAAGCTCAAAGTACCCATGTTCCTTATTATCCTCGTCCGACTTACGCTGACATTCTCCGACGCCCAGTTCCCGTCCAAGCTCCGTTGTCTACATTACCACCAACCCAGTGCATGCCCGTCCAGCAGCCAACGCGGTACGTGCGGCCACCGCGGTCATACATTCGACGAACGGACGTCTGGCGGGCTCCTGGGAGCCGCCGCCTTTGCTACCACTGTGGGGAACCTGGTCACATTTTCCGGTGGTGCCCTTATCGGGAGCTCGGACCGGCCATCCCCACGTCGGCCATCCCCTTCAACAACTGGTGACTTCCCGCGAGCACCGCCTGGTCGCTCGCCAAGCCCCGGGAAAACTAGCGACTTCCGGGTGCGGGGCCGCTAAATGTCAGCACAAAGAAGTCCCCCCAATGAGAACAAATATGGATTTTGGAGCAGGAACGACAGCATTTGGTTCAAGAGACGGGCTATCGCTGGACATCCATGTGTGCATCGATGGTCATTACGTCAGCGCTTTAGTGGATACCAGAGCAGACTTTTCGATTTTGAGTGGGAAATTGGCAGCACATCTTAGGAAGGTTATGACACCATGGTGTAGCACGCAAATACGCACGGCTGGGGGGCATGTAATTACTCCTATTGGACAGTGCACGGCTAGGATCCAGATTCGTACGTCAACGTTTGTTGTCAGCTGCGTCGTTCTTCGGGAATGTTCTCGTGATTTGATTCTCGGTGTGGATTTCCTGCGGGAATATGGCGCCATCATCGATCTCCGACAGCGAACGGTGTCGTTCTCAATGGAGAAAGCGGCTGCCAGCCCCACCGACGGCCACGGCCAACGTACGTGCGCCATACGAGTTTCAACCAAGTGTATTTCAGTGCCTCCCCGCTCCAGCGTGTTTGTGAGGGTTGTGTGCGACGGACTACGTGACGGGCCGATAATTGCTGAAGGCAACCGTTCGCTTTTATTTTCTCATGGCATCTGTGCAGCTCGAAGCTTAATTATTCTCAGCAATGGTCACTCTGAGCTTGTCACGAACTTCACGAATGAATCTCGCCACCTCTATCGCTCTACTGCCATCGTTTTCGGCGAACTGTTAAACAAAGTTTCTGAATATTTTGCGTCTGACATTATTGATACTCCTGGTGTTCTAGACCACATCGATGTTAGCAGTGACCTTTCTGCTTGTCAACAACGCGACCTGTGTGCCTTACAGCTAGAGTACGCCCTGTGCTTTGCCTCGTCATCGAAAGTCCGGCAAACTTCTATCACCAAGCACCGCATCTTAACGTCTGGCGATGCCCGATCTATTCGACAACAGCCGTACCGTATTTCGGCCAAATAACGTGAGGCAATTCGGACACAGGTCCAGGAAATACTTAATGATGATGTTATTCAGCCGTCTAAAAGTCCGTAGTCGTCGCTAGTCGTGTTGGTTAAGAAAAAGGATGGCACGCTGCGTTTTTGAGTTGATTACAGGAAACTGAATGGCATCACAAAAAAAGATGTATATCCGTTGTCCCGTATCGACGATTCACTCGATCAACTTCGCAACGTCAAGTTATTTTCCTCCATTGATTTAAAAAGTGGTTATTGGCAGATAGAAGTGGATGAGCGCGATCGGGAAAAGACAGCCTTTGTGACACCCGATGGCTTATATGAATTTAAGGTATTGCCTTTCGGTCTGTGTTCAGCGCCAGCGACGCTCCAGAGAATGATGGACACCGTACTTGCTGGTCTTAAATGGCAAACCTGTTTGGTTTATTTGGACGACGTCATCGTGTTTTCAGAAACGTTTGACCAACATCTTAAACGGCTGCGAACGGTATTGGACGCTCTTCGCTCGGCCGATTTGACACTCAAACCGGAAAAATGTCACTTTTGATATCAGCAGCTTAAATTTCTCGGTCATGTGGTTAGCGCTGACGGTGTCCGGCCTGATCCTGACAAAACAGCCGTTGTAGCCAACTTTCCCATCCCTACCACTAAGAAAGCAGTCCGACATTTCTTGGGCCTGTGTGCGTACTATCGCCGTTTCATTGTCGATTTTGCCATGATTGCAGAACATTTGACGCGCCTGACACGTGATGACGTCCCGTATGTCTGGTCTTCCGAGCAGCAGGAGGCATTCACCGAGCTGCGCCAACAGCTGCACAACCCTCCCGTTCTTGCACACTTCGATGAGGACGCTGCCACCGAAATTCACACCGACGCTAGCAACGTCGGTCTGGGTGCTGTTCTGGTCCAGCACCAGCAAGGCGAGGAAGAAGTGATCGCTTATGCCAACCGCACCCTTTCTCGGGCAGAATCAAACTATTCAACTTCTGAAAAGGAGTGTCTCGCCGTCGTTTGGGCCACAATGAAATTCCGACCTTACCTCTACGGCCGTAAATTTAAAGTTGTGACAGACCATCATGCTTTGTGTTGGCTGGCTAGTCTCCGAGACCCATCAGGACGTCTTGCACGGTGGAGTCTTTGTAGGCAGGAATTTGATTACTCTATCGTTTATAAATTTGGACGTAAACATGAAGATGCTGACACACTGTCTCGATCACCCGTGGAGTGGGCCCATGACAGTACGGACGAAGATGCCCATTTTCTTGGCATCAGTTCCTCTGATTTACAGGCCCGACAACGGGCTGATCCAGACCTCAAAACTGTGATTGATGATCTGGAGGGTTTCGATTCTACAGTATCTTGACTGTTTGCTAAGAACTTGTCATCCTTCTGTACGCGCGACGGAATCCTCTACAAGAAAAGCGCCGGCAACAGTGACCGAGCCTATCTTCTAGTCATCCCTGCAGATCTCCGCGATGAAATCCTTCATGCTTGCCATGATGAACCCACCGCTGGACACAGTGCGCCAGTCCTACTACTGGCGCAAACTTGCCGCCACCGTTCATCGATATGTTAGAGGTTGCCGCGAGTGCCAGCGACGCAAGACACCGCCATTGAAGCCAGCGAGTTTCCTACAGCCTATTCCCCCACCGCTAGTACCATTCGACCAAATTGGTGTGGACTTTCTCGGCCAGTTTCCTCTATCGTCAGCTGGCAATAAGTGGATTATCGTGGCTACAGATTATCTGACACGTTATGCGGAAACTATGGCGGTGCCACGTGCAACATCCTCCGAAATGGCACAATTTTTCATGACGCAGATTGTCCTCCGCCATGGCGCCCCTTCATACGGCATCACTGATCGTGGCAAGGCATTTACAGCGCGTCTCCTTGAAGAAGTTTTACAACTAAGCCAGACACATCATCGAAAGACTACTGCTTACCATCCTCAGTCTAATGGCCTTACTGAGCGACTAAACAAAAGAATAGCGGACATGCTCGCCATGTATGTGGATGTGCGGCATAAAACATGGGACGAGATATTGCCTTATGTCACATTCATATAACACGGCCGTCCAAGAAACAACTCGGTTCACTCCGTTTCGCCTAGTACGGACGCGATGTACAGACCATGCTCGACGCTATGCTGCCATGTGCGGCTGTCGACCAGCTGCTTACTGCTGACGCAGAAGAATTTACCAACTACGCTGAGGAAGCTCACCAACTCGCCCGTAATCACATTACAAAACAGCAAGCAACAGATGCACGTCAATATAACGAACGGCATCGCTATGTCGCGTTCCAGCCTGGTGACAAAGTCTGGGTGTGGACACCTGTCCGGCGCCCAGGCCTGCCAGAAAAACTTCTCAATCGTTATTTTGGACCCGTGTTAAAATGTAGGAACATGTAATATTCCAAGCAACGATGGAAATGCAAGAAAGGTACAAAAAGAACAAGAGTAACAAATGTAACGCAATAAACTGAACGATCACAGGGAAAGAAAAAACGAAGAAAATGACAAAGCACGAAGAACTAACTATTCGCGTCAGATAAAATCATCCTTACCAGAGCTAGACTGATGATAGGCAGCATATAATCACAAGCCACGGCAGCGGGAAGGTGTTTGCACTCTTTCGATGAGCGAGGAATGGATACAGCAAAAAATGGATGCGTTGATGGTCGACACGAGAAGAGCGATAGGTGGGTGTAGTAAACGTGAGCCCAGCAGCAGGTGATGCAGCGGCCCCTTCACTCACGCGCAACTCGCGTAGCGAAAACTGGTTGTGGCATTCAAGTGCTAGGGATAATTCCCTGTTGACATGAAATGAAAAATTTAGTAACCTTACGTGCCAGCAGCTTTGTACAATGGGTATGGTATGCGGCGGCAAGCCAGAGAACCGACAAAAGATGACCGACGACTTTAATGAATGCTAGCGAGCGCTCCTGCCTGCTTCTTCTTCCTCGTCCTTGACGATATTGTGGGAACTACGGCAGAGAACTGACATAGGCCGCCACCAACGTCATCCGTGCATAGACTGCCGAAAGTACTTACTGCCACAGTATTCAAGTGGACGCAACTGTAATTGGACGGTACGCCGATATTTATACCTTAGGAATTCAGTTCCGACGCATGTTACGAGATTGAGTTTGTCGCTTTTCGTTTTCAACCTACTTTGTTGTTCTTGTGCCTATGGCGAGTCCTGTTTGCGGTTTCTCCAGGGCGATGTTGGTAACTAACCGCCGCTTCTACAGGTCACAGTAAACCTTGGTGCATGTAAGTTATTTCAACGCTGCCAGGTCGAGCACTGCGAATAACGCTTACAGCAGGGAAGCCGTATGTACTGCGCTAAAGCAGGCCGAGTTCATCGCTGGTCTGTTCTTCGTCGAGCGCGTTGGTTCTGGCTGTGACAGGTGCACTGCTGCGGGGTGATTCCGCGTAGGTCTCCTTTGCCGAGGCTTTGAAAATTGGCCGAGTTGATCACTGCGACGGCTTCATGAACGGCTAGCTCCTTTCTCGGTAAAATGCGGCGACACCACTTCGGTATTTCGCAGCGCGCGCCAGACAACCACGTCTACGCGACTGCCGGTCGGTGCCTTGGTTCTCACAGCTTGGATCAAGGCCGGAGGCTGATGCGGTCGGCTCAGCTGTATGGTTGCACGGTGAGAACGCTGACTCGACGTCCGGTCGAGGAATTCCACTAGTGTTGTGTTGCAAGCCAAGGTGGTGTTCTGGCGGACTCGAATTCTCACGGCCGAGGCCTGGGACTGTGAATCCGACGCGCCCAGCGGGCGCCAAGTCTGAATTGCGGCCCGTGACTGCAAGAAGCCTCAACATCCTCTCCGAGGTCATCAACCGGGTCGAACGTGCGACTCCTGGACAGGTGCACTCTACACTGGTGGTGTAGGAGGATGCGTGCAATGCATCACGTGGTGGGTGAAGCCTAAGAAGTGGCTCTAAGGCTAGTAGACGATCAAGAAGCAGTTGAAGTCCCCAACTCTAGGGATCTGGGGATGACGAACTTTCGATATGCTCTATTTTACGCTCCCAATATGCCTGTCATTTGGCTTTCCTGTGCTCATATGTAGATAAACCTCATGTAATGCCTTCTCTGCCGTAAGCCGATTCCTCCAAACCTCCAACTATCTCTTCGGGACGGGACCTGAGATCGACCAGAGCCGAACCGAGGGTCCCACATCTAACAATGAGGAAAACCGCACACTGCGGGCACGAGAAAAGGCCCATCAATCGCAATTACAGCTCGCATCATGACTAGACATCCCGTGTTGTGCTTCCTTCTCGTCTGGGATGAAAGTTCAAGCTTGTGCAGTGATTTACAAGTACACCCCAACCCCCCTTTCTGTGTGAGAGTCGAGACATAACGGGGACCTCGCCCCGGCGCCGAGAGAGAGGGACTCGCCTGCGGATCACATTCACTTTTGCTTCGTCAACTGAAAGAAGACGTGCGTGTGCTGTACCCTTGTTTAACCTCCTCATATATAATGTAAGGGTTCAATACAGTTTCGTCATTGACTGTTTCCACAACATCCCGAACCTGGACGTCGAACGTGACAAAATACAATTGTTGTGAGGTGCACCATCCTAGAGCACTGCACGGGCTCACCCGAAATCCTGCGCCGGGTAAAGCAATTAATTCGCGGGCCTGGGGCAGTCCCTGTGAAAGGATGGGCCGGACTGGGGCCTGCGAATGACTGGCTGGTCTAACCGAATGCCCACTTCTTATATTTTGTTTGGTTAACAAGGGAAGGCAATTTCCAGACTGCAAAAACTTGTTAATCCACGCCAAGGCTTATGATGACATGTTAGGCATCAAAAAAAAAAAAAAAATTCAAAACTGTGAAAAGCAAACGAATATACGCAAATAAAACAGCAAATACATTCGTTCAGCTTTTAGGGTACCATTCAGTCTTCTGCGTAGAATACACGACACGGGCTGTCTGTTTTGAGGTATTACTCCTGCGGTCGCTGTTCGCGGCCATCACCAAGCTTGTGGAAGCACTTATGGGCCTGGTGCGCTGCAGCTTTGACCATGCATGTGGCGCCGTCTGGGAGGCGCCGCCGAAAAAGGGGGCTGTCTGGATCCGCAGTCGTGAATAGCGCCGACGCTGTGTTTTGATTCCTTCCTGGTTCCCCGTAATAATAAACAATAAACGCCGACTGAAACAAGAGCATCTACTTACTGTTGTCTTTATGGCCACTTCTAACCTCATACTGCACCCAGTGCTTTCCGATCGGCTGCGCATTTCCCATGTTTTTTTTTTTCAGGACCTTTGTAACGAGTGGGCGGCACGCAAAAACAAAAAAAGAACAAAAAAGAAAGCGGGGTAGTTTTTTTTTTTTAATTTCTGGACCCAGCTGGAGCTCTAAGAGTATAGTACTATGCATGCATGCTTGGAACCAGCGCTTGGCAGCCTGCTCTTTGGACAGGCCTGAGTTGTGGAGTGCGCGGAGCCTTCCTGCCCAGCGGGAGCTTTTTTCTTTTTTTAACGACTTTCTAATGATAGTTTCCAGCTGTTCCCGGCGCTCGCTTTTAGGAAGCCTAGCCTGACGTGGAAGCACGACATTGAGAGCGAAGCACATTGAAGAAGTGCGCGCTTTCTGACTGGCCCCGCATTCATGGTTTCCCGCAAAGTTAAAACGTCCTGAACACTAACAGCTCGATTTACTGCTGTGTTTATGGATGCCATAATAGTTATAAAAATACCGCCGGGAAACAACGGAAAATCAAGTTTTTTTCGGTTTCCTTAATGATACGTGACTCATCGTTAACAGTGGCACCCGGCCTTGCAAATGCAACTGGCATCTGTGATATTGCATGGGTTTGCCAACAACTACATACAACAAACCCGAATTATATATATGTAGTGAAAGAGACGCCGAAAGGGCTGAGTAAAAATCATCTCCTAGCTGACGTCGTAGAAGGCGTTTTTCATTTGGGCAGCGCATTTTCCGAAGATATCCGAGGGCTCCTCTGCACTGCGAAGTTCCTCGCGCACTTTGTACACGAGCTTGGTTTCATACAGTTTCTGACCGCGCACCACAAGCAGGTATTCTTAAAATAAGTCTCAATATTCTCGATCGCCCGAAATCCACAGAACAGCACGCGCTGCGGAGCTTGCTCAGCCATGCGTATTTTTCCGCGCACTGCACTGTCACAAGTCCACCACTCGTTTTTTTTTTTTTTTTTTCGAAGAGTTTGCCACAAGGCATAAGTTGAGAAAGGGGGAATGGGATGCAGGAGATAGAAAGTTAAATGAAGGAGTGCAGTCCAGTTGTGCTTATGTATTCGAGAAGGTTGGCAGTATAGCGATTGTCCATTGTCCATTTCTCATAATCACTATCGCGATTCCACCGCAGGCCCACCTTCATGATTATCCGTTGCCTAATGTGCGTTGTTGATGGACACGTCCACAACAAGTGGCGGACATCGCAGACGTCAGGTGAAGTCTCACAGTGAGGGCACCTGTCAGTCACTGGTATGTCTTTTTCGACGCATCGCGTAGGAAAAAAAGATCTACAGCAGAACTGCCGAGCGCCGAAAAAGCACACATGGCCCGATGCCTTTAGAGCACATCTCCAGACACAACCAGTTCTCATTGAAGAGCTTCTTTTTTTTCTTTTTTTTAAGAGCCTTTCCATTGACCGACAGTGCCCAGCTGTACTTGCCTCTCGCTTCTGGAGGGTCTAGCATGCTGTCTGCTGATACATTGCCACAGAGGGGAAAAGCCTGAGCTGCGCATTGCACACTGGCTTAGTTTTTGTTTTATTTATTTCCTTAATTTTAAAGTGCCATATTGCTCGGGTTCCGAATTCCTACTTCAAAGAAAAAAAAAAAAAGAACGAACAGCCTCCTGCCGAAGCGCTCGCGCGCCGAGGATACACTGCGCCCAAAGCGTCGACGGCGATCTACCAGACGGCGTGAACGGGTAGCGGCTTTCTCCGCTTTGCTTTTGGTTTATTTTTCAACACACACACATGGTAGATGTGTCTCTTACGTGCGCGTGTGGCACGAGGCAGAAAACGACCGAAAAAAGTTTCGTTCTAATACGTTTGCTGTCGAGAAGCGTAGACTTCGCGTTCGAGTCCGCCGCCTCTTTTCTCTTTCCTACCGAGATGCCTTCTGAGCACAGCGATCTACTGATGGTACAGTCCGTCAGAAAGAAAAATCTGCAGCTGATGCATGTGTCATTCATTCCTGACCTGAATATCTCTAGATTAAGCAAACTCCACTTTCCTGCCTCATCACAAACAACTGAGATTGCTGCGCTCAATCTTGCAGCCGCTCTCCTTCTAGAACGCTCTGAAATTAAAAATGCTGCCATTCTGACTGACTCAAGGGCAGCGCTTCAGGCCCTTGCACAGCCCACCAAAGGCCCTAGTCTCCTTCAAGTATGCGCTCGAAACTTTCAGCGCCTCGAAGAATCCGGGTGTGACGCACAGTACTACAATGGGTTCCATCACACTGCGGGATACCGGACAATGGAACTGCCGATGAACTTACTCGTTCAGCTCACCACCCGTCCATTACCATGTGCGTGGACAACACCCCATATGACTTTGCTCGACTCGCAATCGCGCGACACATTAATTGCCACCATCCCGATCCTCGCATCGCCGGCGGCCAGCCTTTCCGCGCAATCAACACTCGCCTCCGTATTGGATGTGTGTGGATAGGTGTACGCGCAAATCGCCTATGAGGAACTTCTCTCTTGTGTGCTTCGTGCGGGGACGCAGAAACACTCGAACATGTACTGTGTGTGTGCTCTGATTTCTCGCAGCCGCGGCACCTCCTACAAGAAGGTTACAGAAAGCTCGGTCTTCCTTGTACAAACACAAATGAAACGCTTCACCCCTCTGGCCCTCCCCACAAGGTGGAAAGCGCCCTTAAATTGCTCCTAGTATTCCTACGAGACAGTGCACTTAGCACAAAGTTGTGATCACTTCGCACCTTTCCCCTCCCAGCGGGCACATAATTGCCCGCAATGCGCACCAATTCAATGCACTACACCTGTGCCAATTCCCGCATAACTCCTTTTTTTTTTTTAATTTTCTATAAGGCCCTATGCATCTTTTGTAAAGTCCCTTCTCCCCTGCCTGCGCGCTACCAATTGCCCGCAATACGCGTCCTCTCTACGCGTCTAACTCTTATCTCTGTAGCATTCCAAATAATGCTCTCAGACTATTTTTTTCTTCTCAATTGTCTGCGCATATGTTACGCAAGCCTTCCCCTTTGCGTGGCAAGTCCCCGCATCAAAATCATCCTACCCTCGTCCTACGAGCGTCCCCCATCTCCCGCGTCTGACATTTTCCTCTCACTTCGACATCCACCTCCGGCGACAACTCTTTCACTCCCCTTTCATCCCCCCCCCCCCCTATCCCTCCCCACGCAGAGCCCCGTTGAGGTGCGTCCCTGCAATTTCAGGGGACAGTTATAGGGCCGCGTAAACCTCCCTTGTCATATTCCCTCCTCAACAAGAACCTCATTGGATCTGCAGTAGCCGCATTGTTCAAAAGCGCGGGGCTCAAAACAGCTATAGCGATACAGTTTCCCTATGCCTAGTGTGTGAAAGAATGTCGATGTAAGATAACCTTCCCGCAAAAATTTTTTAAATGCGGCATTTGGAAGCAGAGTTATTTGCAATCAAATTTTGAATACCTGCGCCTTCGCGGCTTTCCTTCTCTTTTCAACTTTTTAGCGCGCGCAAAGGCTGGCCCTCCTCCAAGGCCTCGCCCACTGACACGTCACAACTGACGCATCTGCGCTTTTACTTAACACAGCAGCTTCCCCCTCCTCACATTAAAAAAAAAAGAAAACCTTTGAACTCTTTTTTTTCTAAACCTCAGCACTAGACCATGAGAAAGACTGTTTTGAGGTGCTTGAAATTGGTCACAAAGCAATTTTTCAGCCCTCCAGGGCTATTCCATAGCATGAACTAAAAGCGATCTGCTTAGTTGCAAGTTCCAATGGGCTGCTTAGCAAGTTGAAGAATCAAAAGGAGCAAAGGAAATGGAGCAAATGATATGAACTTCTGTTTTTCTTTTTCGCACTGTGTTCTATTTCCTTTGGTATCTGTTCCTTTTATAATGACTATATTATGTACATAAATTAAAACTTCATGCAAGGACTTATTGTTTGCACATGCCATGCAGAAAAGTTGGACTGCATAGTCACACTGGAGTGAAAATTAATGTCTTAGTCTTCTTTTTCATTCAACAAACCTTACTTGCATCCCACCATCCGAGTATGCAATTGATTTGGGAGCAAACTTGATGACAAAGTTGTGAAAAGATTCAAGGGAAGATGTTTGGGCTTTGGGAGACAGTTGTCGAATGTCAATCAAAAACCGGGAGTTCTTCAGAATGGAGTTCAGCTTCTTGAAAACACATGAATCTGTTAAAAATATATACATAAAAAATATATATAAATATTTGGCTGATGAGTTGCAGTGTTGGTGTGTGTTCTAGTCAATCGTAGATGCTGAACCTGCTTACAGCTGCTGCATTGCAGCTGAAAACAGTTTTAGAATCATAATCATAAAAAGACCTCAGGTCTTGTACTACTATATTACGATGAAAAGAAATCTAAGAGATGTTGTCAAGCAAACATGCTACACTTTGTCTTCTTTAAAATTGTCAGTATAGGACAGTATGGAAAATCCCATTGTATTTGTGTTCCATACTGGCATGTATAACCAAGCTGCCTCAGTATTAAAATATCTTGGTCTCAGCACTCACATTTACATTATTTTGTTTCTTCACTTCACATATGGCTATGTCATATGTGAACTTGCTGTTATGTGCGGATGTGTACAAATTTTTCCGTGAAGTTCTATTTGCATTACCTATCTCCTAAATTTACCATTGGTTGACAAATGCCACAAGTGTGAACCGTGCACCTTCCAAACAACATCAAACTGAAAACTTTACAAAAAAAAAAAACCTATACAAAACAGATTACCTCTGCTCATCCATTGCCTGTTTGCAAGGAGCTAATGCAGGCATTTGCTGTATGGTCTATCATGGCCATCACGCTTATCGCATATGTGGTTCAACAGGCTGCACTACATGCTGATGATCAGGTCACCGTTACCCTGGCTCAGGGCAGCAACATAGACTTGTGATTGTCTGGATCCATGGTTCTATTGCTTCACAGCCCTTTGACCTGCTCACAGCTTCCAACTTCTTAAATGAAGTATAGAATAATGTTATTACCATGTATTCGCCTTAATTATCAAAGCAAGCAACTGCATGCATCTTTAGTAATGCGCCAAGCATCAAAGTAGTGCTGTATGGGCGATTTGCTGCTCTTGCAATATGTCCCGATAGCTGGGTGGCGGTCTGTAGATAGATGAAATTAAAAAATCATTACATAATAATATATGTCAGCAAATGTATCTCTTCCCCAATGGTTTGCAACGATGAAACATTTTGTAATTCAATTGTTTGTATTATATAATGATTAATTTGATTCTTTTCATGTATAGACATGCTAGCAGCACTTGCCAAGGGCACTCTTGGTGAGGCTGAAAATAATTCCTCCTAATAATATGCAGAAATTGTCGCCTTTTGTTAAAGACTGCACTTAGACTCGTTAAGTAGAGGCCAAGCCCCATGCTCGCACTATTGGGCACTGCAGCTGACTTCACACAGTTAATGGGAATTGCAGCTTGCCAATTTTCGTATCGCAGCATTGCCTTACCTCTCCTATTCTTACCTGTTCCCATTGTAGAATATGGTCAGTCTGAATGATAACAACATTGTACGTGCAGTACTTGGCGCTGTAGCCCGGGGAGTCGCAACGCCCATCTCCAGCGAGGTCCACTTCCATTCTATCCAGCTGGCTGATGATCTGCACCCGCTGTTCCTGGAAAAGCTGGGACAAAAATAAATGTGCATTTGTGAGCCACTTGTAACATTGTGCCGAACTGTGTCACTCGATCGTTGCACTACTGCATGCGCGCGCTGTTTTTTTTTCTTTTTTTATTACGCAAGCTTGACATAAGGCATATTATAAGAACCCGTGCAAATTATTTTCCGTTAGGAACCGGAGAAGGCTCTTGCTCTTATTGCTGTCGGTGAGCCATTTGGAGAAGTCCTCTTCCCTTGTTGCGGTTTATCACCTCACCCCCCCCCCCCCTTTCCGCAGGAAAAATCTAGTTGTGTATAACTCCTGGCCTGTCTATGCTCCTGTCAAAACCAACTCTTACACTTCCGATCGGCAGCTGATCGCTTAGGGATAAAGAGGCACAACTTTGAGCGACTAAGTCAGTTCACGCGAGTGATAACGTTTCACCCCCCCCCCCCTTCCTGCTGAAGGGTAAAGCCTCTTGGCACTTTTTTTTTCTGTTTCCATCTCTTCTTTCCTGACAGTGTCCCTCCTTCTTCTCTTTCTTCTTATCAACGCCCATCTCGGTTTTCACGTGTTTGTAATTCCTGGCCGCCTCGGTTGGTGAACTTGGACGCGGCTCCATCCGCGCGACATTTCAGGGTGCGCTCTGTACAAACACCACACGGCGTAAAAAAAAAAAAGGAAAAAAAAAGGCTACAGGGCGGGAGTCATGCTGCGATAATAATCGGGCACCGAAGAGAGTTTGTTTACTTCCTGTCGGCGCGCACGTTCGCCGTTGCAGTCAGCTGACGCCGAGCCGCGGCTGACAAACTACAGCACACAACTACGCAGTCTCCTTCTCCTCATCCCCTTCTTTTTTTCTTCTTTACAATCGATCGTTATCTTTCACGAAGGGGCATCGTATAGTCAAAAGCAAGAGGAGCCTAAACACGAAGGTTTCAAGGTTCGGGCAAGGTGCACGAGAGAGTTTCCCTCCGCAACGCCCGGAAGACCTTTCTCTGCGATCTCGATTCTGAATTTCTAGTCTTTCGCTAACATCTCATGCCCTTGCTGCGGTACGGATATTATGGACCCCGAGCTCGAAAAGCGACTTCGGCGAATGAGTACCGAGATGGGCCTCTCGGTACTTTCCGAGATGATAGTAACCCCGACGATTATAGTATACGGCTTATATGGGTGCATTAGTGCGTGGGGTCGACTAGCATAACATTAAAAAATAATAAAATCCCATCGTAAGCTCGCCACTGGCTTATTTTGAGCAGTATAGTTCACAGTGACCATGACAAATCTTGCTATGTGCATGCCACAACGCCGAGCAAGATCGCCTGAGATTTAAAAAAAAAAAAAAAAAAAAAACAATCCACGCTGTACTGTGATAACGCGTCTAAAGCTAATATTATCACAATCTTTTCATTTTACACTTACCGGCAGGGTTGGAAGAAACAGCGTTGGTACCGCTCCTTCACGCAGACTGTCTTGTTGCGATCTCCAAATCGCGAACCACATATGCGGGCAAAGCAAACGTAGACAAACGCTTTCTTCACCGATGCTGGCTATCCGATGAGCTGTAGCCACTGTTTCCGGAGGTTGGCGTTTTGAAGCACTTGATGCAGAATGTTTTTTCTGCCGTCACTAGCAATACCTTCGCAGCCAGGGACTGCACACTGTAACAACCTCCTGCTCATGTCCCGTCAACAACAACAATTCAGCGCTTCGATAACTGCCTTCGCGAACTCAAGAGAGCGACCAGTCTAGCCCAGAACTGTCCTGCACAAGTCGCGCACACGGCGTAACACAAAATCGAAGGTGAGGTCAACGCCAGGGATGTATAGCGTGGCAACAAAACTTGCGAGTTGTGCCAGGGCGATGACGATGAAGCAGACGACAAGAGTACACAAGAGGCCCCCGGCGGCGCGTCGGCAAGCAAGCGCGACAAAACGGAAGTTGCGGCGCGCAGCGCTACTGGACGCATTTGGCGCCTTCTTTTTATGGAAGTTGGGCTTGACTTCAGTCTCCTTAGTGCAGTGCTTGATCTGGAGCTCTCATGTTATCAGGCTAGGTAAAACGAGACCCTACAACTGCGATTCACAGGAGTCGACCCTGACATCTGCCAAAAAAAAGTGCCCACCACGTAACTCAATCCCAACTTCTGCATAAAGTAGCCACTCAATGCACCTTATGAGCCAGCTGCCACAATCCTTCCATCCTGATAGTAAATACACTGCTGTAAAATTAGCTGAACTCATCTTGTGTCTTTATTTTCGAAACTTGGAACACTGCCATGTCAAAGGTAGTTATTATACGTTTGGAGGAGACTGCAGTGCACACTTCTGACATTCAAGGATGCTTCATATAGTATGGTAAAAACATATTTGGTAGAATGGTAGCACTAGCCATTCTGTAATCCCCTTCCATGGAAAAAGTGAGACAGGAGGCTATAGACGTACTGCACAGGCCACCAAGGGTCCTCATTGAAAGTCATTGCTGTTATATTAGAATAGGCAGATGGGATGAGATAAAGAACAGTGCATCAGGAATACATACAGACAGAAATGACATGAGCTGAGACACTGCAATGACACAAAGTTGAGGGCAAGCATGGAGGGCTGGCTGAAAAAACACCTCGTCTCTCTTTTGTGCTCCTCATCTTAGTGCAGTCCCAAGACAAAGGTAGTTTTTAAAGAACTGGAAGTTATCAGCGCAAGTTTCCGACCCCTCTAGAACCGTCTCGAATGTCCCGAAGCTAATGTATTGAAACTGAAAGAATGCTCAAGATTCACTTGATCACTTGGACTAATGATGATCGCTAGAATACAACAGCAGGGAGAACACGGGTGATCCACGATATGAAGTTGTATAGCCCATGTCATACATTCATTTTGCTGCTTGAAGATCACTGCATCACATTCTTTATTTGATATAAAGGCGCTGGATATAGAAGCTAAAACAGAAGCAATCTCTGCTGCAGTGATGTAAATATAATGCATAATGGTTTCTTATAGTAGCTTCTACTTGGCATAATTTTGCTAGTAGGCAACAAACACATTTTTTCCAAAGTATGAGAAATTAATTCATATTTACCTTCTTTTTAGGTCATATCTGGCTGTTAATCACTTGAATGAAAATTCGTCTAAGCTCCAGGCACAGAAAAAGAAAGGAGAGGACGGCTGGAAAGTGAAAATGGCAAAATCAAGAAATGGACATTTCAGTGCCGCTCCAGTGAAAATGAAGCACACTTTTTGTAAGTTAAAACTTTGTTCTACTTATATTATTACACAGACAACTAAGTGAACTGTTGTAATCACGATGACTATTTCACGCTGCGTACGTCCAGAGGCTCCTCCAGGATGCGGAGAAACGGTCTCAGGGCTCTTCACACAGAGACACAGCTGCAAGCATAGCTTCAGAGCGCCATCTTATGACTGATGCCTATGAAAGACCGTCAAAAGAAGAACTAATTGCTGCACACAGGCACAGATTTGTGCTTCATCATGACTATTCAGTTGCACAGCACAACTGTCAGTATGGTTAACCCAAATGCTCAACAGACTGGCATCAGCGAGGCACAGCAATGGCCGCTGGAGCCAAAACAATTGTTTCAATATGTTTGCTGCGACTAACAATAGCTGGAGCGCAGTTTCATATGACTTTTTGTCATAGTGAGTGCAGTCTTGCACCCATGTCTCTATGTTTCGCTTCTGGCTGCGGCCAAGCAAACGTGCACACAAAACATGTTGCTGTTTGCTTATCGCGGCAACTCCACATGGTGTGTGACCGCTCGCAGGCCCTTCAAGTATTGCATCAAAGCTGCCGCTTGAAACAAAAAGTAGGAAAGACATAGCAACTGTGGGTTCAGGGTGTATGTAAAGCTAGATAGCGAATAATTATGCCGATCAGAGTTGTTCAGCTTCTTGAGGTCAAGCTGGAAGTAAATGGAAGTAATTAAAGTGAGCCGACTTCACAAGTGACCATGTCACATCTCTCTTTTCACGAGCTCGCTGTTTCGCATCCGTTGAGGTCCACAGTTTACAAGACAAGCGGGTAATTGCGCTTATTATTGTTATGTGCGCGATATAATACTGTGTTCTTAGCGGTAATTTATACTGCTGAGCGACTAAGAACGCACAACGCTTCGCTGCGGAGAGTTTTTTTTTTAATAACGTCAATTGTTTACTGCCTCAGGACATAATGGAATATGCTCTAGGACTTATCTAGAGAAATGCTGTAGGCCTTCTCTCGAAATAAAGTTGTTTTCTTTATTTCTTCGGTGTCTCCTCATCACTGCACGCCATGTGAAACCTTGCAAGGGGCAGATACAGCATGCGAATCCTAACACGTGTTTACCGCAGCGTCTTGTATCTCTCCGGCCTAACCGCTCAGTAGTTTGTGGGGAACTGCACACGGAGCTTTGATATTGCGGTAACTTTTATTTGCTCGTAGTAAGTTAGGTAAGGGTGCTTAATTCGTTGCTGCTGCGTACAATCATCATCATCATCATCATCATCATCCTGATTACACCCACTGCAGGGCGAAGGCCTCTCCCATATCTCTCCACTTAACCCGGTTCTGTGCTAGCTGCATCCACTTGACCCCTGCGAACTTCTTAATCTCATCCGCCCACCTAACTTTCTGCCGCCCCCTGCTACGCTTTCCTTCCCTTGGAATCCAGTTTGTTACCCTCAGCGACCATCGGTTATCCTCTCTTCGCACTACATGTCCTGCCCATGCCCATTTCTTCTTAATTTCCACTAGAATGTCGGTAACCTGAGTTATTTCTCTGACCCGCTCTGCACGCTTCCTATCTCTTATTGTTACCCCTACAATTTTTCGCTCCATAGCCCTCCGGGTTGTCCTCAACTTAAGTAAAACTCTCTTGGTTAGCCTCCACATTTCAATCCCATAGGTGAGGACAGGTAAGATGCAACTGTTGTATACTTTCCTCTTGAGCGATACCGGTAAGCTGCTAGTCATAATCGGTGAGTGCTTGCCGAATGCGCTCCATCTCAATCTTATTCTTCTTGTAATTTCATTTTCATGGTCCGGGTCTGCGGTTACTACCTGTCAGAAGTAGACATATTCGCCTAATACTTCCAGTGCTTCGCTGCCTAACGTAACTGCTGTTCCTTCCCGAGGGTGTTGAACATTACTTTAGCCTTCTGCATGTTGATTTTCAAGCCTACCTTTCTACTTTTCCTGTCTAGGTCGCCAATCATTGTTTGCAGTTCAGCTCCTGAGTTGCTTAGCAAGGGAATGTCATCAGCAAATCGCCGATTACAGAGGTATTCTCCATCTACCCTTATCCCTAACGACTCCCATTTCAAATATCTGAATACTTCCTCTAAGCAAGCTGTGAATAGTACTGGGGAGATGGTGCTACTTTCTTTATGCAGAACTACGGTTACTGTGCAGCCACAATATATATATATATATATATATATATATATATATATATATATATATATATATATATATATATATATATATATATATATATATATATATATATATATATACATATATATTGCAGCGCTTTCACGTACGGGTTTGTCTACCCCCTGATTTCGCAATGCCTGCATCACCGCCGAGGTTTCTACTGAGTCAAATGCTTTTTCGTAATCAGTGAATGCTATGTATAAGTGTTGGCTATATTCGGAGCATTTTGCGATCACCTGGTTAGTGGTATGGATATGATCGATAGTAGAGTACCGTTTCCGAAAACCTGCTTGCTCATTTGCTTGATTGCAGTCTAAGGTTGTCCTGATTCTATTAGCGATTACCTTAGTAAATACCTTATACGTTTCAGACAGTAAGCTAATTGGTCTGTAACTTTTAAGGTCCTTAGCGTCCGCTTTCTTGTGAATGAGGATAATGTTTGCATTCTTCCATGGTTCCGGTACCGTCGATGACACCAGGCACTGCGTATACAGGGTGGCCAGTTTTTCTAGCACGATATCCCCCCCCCCCCCCCCCCCCCCGTTCTTCAGCAAATCTGTAGTTATCTGATCCTCTCCAGCTGATTTCCCCCTTTTCATAGTTTCTAGTGCTTTTTTGACCTCGTCCTTCGTCACTGGTGGAACGTCTGACTCTTTTTCCCTACCGCCAATCTGATTACGGTCATGACTACTTTGGCTACTGTAGAGATCTGTATAGAACTCCTTGGCTACTTTGACTATCTTGTCCATATTCGTGATGACGTTGCCCGCCTTGTACCTTAGCGCATACATCTGGTTTTTGCCTATGCCCAATTTCTTCTTCGCCGCTTTAAGGCTTCCTCCGTTCTTTACAGCATGCTCAATTTTCTCCATGTTAAACCTTCTTATATCGGTCACTTTGCGCTTAATGATTAGCTTTGATATCTCGGCCAATGCTATCCGGTCTGCAGGATTGGAAGCTTTCATACTCTGGCGTTTCTTAATCAAATCTTTCGTCTCCTTAGACAGCTTGCCGGTATCCTCTCTAACTATCTTATCGCCTACTTCTGCAGCGCACTCAGTACTGATATCTCTGAAATTATTGTTGATTGCTTTTAGGGTAATGTCGCCATCCTCGGTTAAAGCTGAATAAATATTCTGTAGCGAGATCCTGAACTCTTCTGCCCTTCCCTTCACTGCTAGTTCGTTGAAGGGTTTCTTTCTTACTAAGCTGTTGCGTTCCTTTTTCATATTTAGGCTAATTCGGGACCTCACCATCCTCTGGTCACTGCATCGCAATTTTCCAATTACCTCTACATCTTGCATAATGGCGGGAGTCTAACACAGTATGAAGTAAATTTCATTTTTAGTCTCCCGGTTAGGACGTTTCCCATGTCCATTTCCGGTTCTTCCGTTTGCTGAAAAAGGTATTCATGATTCCTAAGTTATTACGCTCTGCAAACTCAACTAGTAACTCCACCCTGCTATTCCTAGAACCAATGCCATAGTCACCTACTGCCTGGTCTCCCACCTGCTCTTTCCCTACCTTGGCATTGATGTCGTCCATTTGTACCGTATACTGCGTCTTTACTTTTCGCATTGCCGATTCTACATCTTTGTAGAAGCTTTCAACTGCCTAGTCTTCATAACTACATGTAGGTGCATAGGCCTTTACAACCTTCATTTTATACCGCTTATTAGGCCTAATTATGATACCTGCCAGCTACTCATTAATGCTATAGAACTCATCTATATTACCCGCTATACATTTATTGACAAGGAAACCTACTCCTAGTTCCCGCCTCTCCGATAAACCTCAATAACACAGTGCATGCCCAACTTCTAAACCATACAAGCTGCGCTTCCAATGAGTTAATGACGGTGAAGATAGATTTAAACTAATACTTAGTAGCAACCTTTTGTACCTCTTTATGCACGCACAAAAAAATAATCCGTATTAGGTAAAATGAGCAGAGTGCAATCTACATATTCATGAATCTCTTATGATCTTATCACTTATAAGGTAATAAACATAAATATTGAATGAGATAAGCCATGAGACGCATTATTTGAGAACACCACAATGTAAACGTCTAAATCTGCTTTGCAGAAATCCAATTCCCCCATTTTGAGATCGCTCACACAGATGGTTTAACACAAGATAAGGACCACGAAAGAAATGACGAGACAGTTTTCCACATGGAATATTGTTATGCATTGTAATAAACGCCTTTTTAATACCAAACATAAGACTAAATTGTATGCAAACTCAAATGAAGGCAATCCATGATCCTTTCTAATCATATTTCTGTAACCGTAGCAGCTTAAGATCCATAATCATGCACGTGAAGAAGATGCAACCTAAATACAGACATTACAGATAAAATGCGCGTTACTAATATTTGTAATACACATGATAAAATAGATACAGGAATAACGGTAGTTTAAACATATGGGATCCAAATATGTAACATCTGCGTCTTTTTTGTTCTTTTAATTTGCTAGTCAGCGTAGCGCTTGTACTGTAGAAAGACTGCGGTGCGATACATAGATGGCGGAAACGGCGGTCTGGGTCAGCTGATTCGGATGCATGGCAGTGGTCATAAGAAGTCAAAAGAGAACCAGTCAGACTACCCAGCGCCGTCGTTGCGGTCGCTGTGCACAAAAAAATTATTGCGAAAAAAAGAATAACAAAAAAAAAAACCGCGCTTGCTAATAAGCCACAGAAAAGAGTGTGCACCTTCCGAGCAGAGACTCCTCCCCCCCTCCCCCCTCCCCCACATAGGCTACCGTCCTCAAATGGGAAGGGGAGATGACACACCAACATGCGTGCTGGCCGTGCCCCGGTTGCCCCACGGGCCAGCGCTCGCACTGCTGAAGGGTAGGCAACGCAAGCGCCAAGCTGGGCCGCAAAACAACTCCCTCATTCTAACCCGCGCCCCCCGTCGCGCTGTGCCTCGGCCGTGTGGGAGGATGGATCTCTGCTCCTAGAGGGGAGAAGTAAGAGAGCGAGGAGGATTTCAAGGTGGTCAGCCACGTGGTGTTCGTTTCGAGAACTAAAGAGCCATGATCGGGAATCCTAGCCTCGATTTAGGTTAATTCGGGACTTCACCATCCTGTGGTCACTGCATCGCACATTCCCAATTACCTCTACATCTTTCATAATGGCGGGGGTTGAACACAGTATGAAGTCAATTTCATTTTTAGTCACCCGGTTAGGACGTTTCCCATATCCATTTCCGGTTCTTCCGTTTGCTGAAGAAGGTATTCATGATTCCTACGTTATTACGCTCTGCAAACTATAGTGACATCCCCCCTGCTATTCCTAGAACAAATGCCATAGTCACCTATTGCCTGGTCTCCTGCCTGCTTTTTCACTACCTTGGCATTGATGTCGTCCACTAGTACAGTATACTGCGTCTTTACTTTTCGCATTGCCGATTCTACATCTTCGTAGAAGCTTTGAACTGCCTAGTCATCATACCTACATGTAGGTGTATAGGCCTGTACAACCTTCAGTTTATACCGCTTATTAGGCCTAATTACGATGCCTGGCACCCTCTCATTATTACTATAGAATTCATCTATATTACCAGCTATACACTTATTGACAACGAAACCTACTCCGAGTTGTCGCCTCTCTGGTAAACCTCGATAACATAGCACATGCCCATCTTTCAGTACAGTACATGCCTCATTCGGCCTCCTAACCTCATTAAGCCCTATGACATCCCATTTCATACCCTTTTGTTCCTCTAACAGCACTGCTAAACTAGCTTCACCAGCTGGGGTACTAGCGCTAAACGTTTCCAGTGTCAGTATCTAATGGCGGCCTGTCCAGCGGAGCCAGGAATTCTTGGCACCCCCTGTTGCGTCAGAGGTCTGACCGCTGCCTTGGTCAGTTGTTCCGCAGCCGCTGGTGACTGAGGGCCGGGGTTTTATGGTACTAATAATCATGGGAGGTTGCGGCCAATTACTGCACCAGGGTGGCCAACTCCTGTTCTGGCGAGGGAGTGCGTTGCCGGAGGTGTTCTCCGGCAACAGGTCGCACCCAAAACCAGTTTATGCAATTCCATCGACACGCGGATTTTTTTCTTATCCGGTGGAGAATTGCGCAGCACCGGGATTCGAACTCCGGTCCTCTTGCATCCGAGGCGAATGTTCTACCGCCACGCCACCGCTGCAACTGAACCAATAACGCTGTCGGTTTATACCTTTACAGGCGAAGGTTAACTGTTCCCCTTAGTTTCTACGCGTAGTGTACTGCTCTCGTTGCGCCGGAAAGCCATCGGCACGCGCTGGCTTGAGAGGGAGTTCTCAAGGACAAGTGAATTTTTTTCAGGGCAAACGTTATGATGGCGCCGTCATGCGACGTAACAGCTACAGACACTACAGGTGTACAATAAGGTAGATATAGCGCCTTTGCATTCTTGTCTATCATTAACTAACTGCGCGTCTAAGCCAAGGTAGAGTGGAAAGAGATGCCGGAATAAGGGTAGACTACCTCTATGGATTGAATACGATATAGGACGTGTTAGTTGGTCAACCGGCAATGGCCGATAATGTGATCGGTTGACTCATTTTATAGAAAGTGCTGATAGATATATTTGAGTGAGCCTCAACAGCCAAATGGTCTATACGAGCGCACACTAGGTAAGATAAATCACAAATACAAGTTAAAAACATCTAAGAAAAGGCACAAAAATAATTAGGCAAATATGTCCATGTCAATAAAGGTCGCATTATACAAGGTTTGTAAACGAGTCATTGCACAAATGGCACGCAAATCAGGGTAAAAGGTGACGAAATATTTCGAGGCCTTTGCATGCGGCACACGCAATATCAACGACATCAGTGAGGTCCCGCAGACAATGGAGCCGCGAACGACTTTTTGCAGAAACAGCATGTCATGTATGATTCGCCTGTCACTCAGAGTAGACATATTGAGGTCCGCCAAGAGAGAATCATAGTCGTAGAAACGACGGCGACCAATATATCTGTCATAAAATATGAGCATGAGCTTATTCTGGTCATTTTTTATTTTCGTGTAATAGATGTCAGATACACTATTCCAGGCTATTGAAGCGAACACATGGTGTGGTCTGATGAGAGCACAGTGGAGAATGCGCAGGCATTCGTGCCGTTGATATTTTGTTGTTAATTCAGAGATAAAACCAATATGTCTCAGTTGGTGATTAGTGAATCAAACCTGCATGGTTTAGACAAATAATCTCTTGTGTGTATGTGTCGCTGAATTTGAACACGTGCTACGATCTGTGGCTAGTACCATAGAGCGCCAACGTTGTCTAACATTGTACCAGATGGATGTAATTGTGCGAGGGCTTCGTTTGAGGACATGACTATTAAAAATTTAATTTGCACCTCTGTTACCTCGCACATACATCCCCTAGCATGAAGCCGTAAACTACCGCGAATCTCCCTGCCGCCGCTGTGGTTTGGCAGGCTTATTTAAACGGACTGGCTTGAAATGTCAGACACGCATATCTCGCCCCACAAACGTGTTACTAGAATTCTACACAATGCAATAGCTGCCAAATATCCTTTGAACTTCATTATAAATACGCACGCTAATGGCAATAAATAAGATATGATCAGTGCATTTTGTTAATTAGTAAATTAACGTTGAGGATTAGTCTTACAGATTGCGTACGCACAACCACGTATCCCATGTAAAAAGAAACATCTTTGTGCCCAGTGGTATTTGTATACTAACTGAATTCTGAAAATCGAACTCTGGACCCATTGTGTGTGGAGCAACCTCTTTGATGGTGCGGAGAATATTTTATTACTCTTCCATTCGCCCTGACTGAGGACACACCAGTGACGTGTTTATTGACTTTCACTCTTCAAAACCTGTACACTGCCCTTGACCGCAACTCGATAGGCCTGCCGGTTCTCGGACTGTTACCGAGACCGTTGTTCTAGCAATAACTAGAAAGGAAATCAAGGCTGGGATAGGAAAGGGCTGGGGGAGGAAAACATGGTGCGACCATTATCCACGGAAGATAGCTCGTCAGCCGCCGAATTCATACGCGGCCTGGCCCCTTACTCCGAGCTCAGTCACTTTGTAGAGCCGCCCGTCTTCGGGCCCCGTGTTGCCACGTCGGAAGCCACCGGAAGTGACGTAGAGCGTGTCGTAGTTCTTGTCTCCGAAGCAACACGATGTCGCGTACTTTGCAGGAATGTTTATCTTGGTCAGTATCTTGGCTACAGGATTACAGAAGAAGGAAAGAAAGGAAAAAAAAAAAAGAGTCGTCACCTTTACTAAGGCAGTAGGCTCGAAACGAATGGGAATTAAGGGATGACTTCTGGTTTTCGTACAACTAACAGGCCCGTGCATAATGAAGGTCTCGAACCACACGTTTAAAAACAGGGCGACGAGAATTCCTACTCTATCTGCAGCGAAAACTTCTGTCTGTTTTTGAACTAGAAAGCAGCCTTCTGACCATTGGAGCGTAGTTAAAAAATCAAAGGTTGATATATTCAAGCCAGCTGACAGTTTTCCTCATTCCGCCTACAGGGTGAAATAATTTAGAGTATTTTGCAATATGCTGTGAGGTGATGCGCCTTCTAGATCGCTCTTCAAAATGTTAACACAAAAAATGTTTTCTTAACACTTCTCTCTTGAGCAGTGGCTGAAAATAGCCCACCGTTCAACAATAAAAATCCACTCTCATTACGTTTAAGGGGTCTGTAGAGGTCTGCATGACGCGCGAACAGGAGGCAAATAATATAAAATAATAATAATAATAATAATAATAATAATAATAATAATAATAATAATAATAATAATAATAATAATAATAATAATAATAATAATAATAATAATAATAATAATAATAATAATAATAATAATAATAATAACAACAATAATCAAACAATCATTATTTATTGTGCGCCGGAATATCCATGTCGTCTTCGTGCTACATCACAAAAAATGAAAATGCACACACAAATTTTACACACACAGATAGAACACAAAAGAAGAAACATATAACACATGAAATGAAACTGAGACGAAAAGTGTCACGGAAAGAAAGAAAACAATGAGTAACGTGTCTTATATACACAGTCAGGGAATTGTAGAGCACATCATGAAAAAAAAAAACATTCGATAGAGAATAACAATAATAATAAAATAATAATAATAATCTCCTGTATGCGTGCGTCATGCGGAGGTCTGCAAAAATCCGTTCAAAGAATGTAAAGCAACCTATGGAAGTTAGCGTTGAAACATACTAACGTTGTGGCGTCGGACTGAACTTCAGGTGTCAAAGACATGATAAGAAAATAGCTTTATCCCTCTAAGCCAGTTATAGTGCTACTGATGGTATATTATCTGAGAGCGAAGAGAAAGTGGTCGTGGTGTATAGAGCTGTCCTGAACTGTCCTGAAGGTCGCAGCGTTTCCATCTGATCCCACTTAGAACACTCTTTTTTGTCCTTCCAAAAAAGTTCCAGTGATGAAATTGGTAAACATTATCTCTGAATACTGGCTGAAAACATACAAGCTTCTTCCCTAGACATCAGCATCCACGATTTTTGATCAATCCGCCGCAGTAGGATAGCGCCATTTTCCATTTGGAAACAGTAAGAGCAGGAGCATAAATAAACCGAGATCAACAACAGCGCCTGCAGTTGGGGAAAAGAACATCCACCTCGTTTTAGTTTTGCTCCATTTCTCATTCATTAACATACTTCAATATGCGGCATAGGCTCTATAGTATATGCGAACGCACAACTTTATCACAGTTCGAAGGGCTGAGCATGCGCGGAGGTCAAATGCTACAGTCATCACTTCACGTACTCGAAACGGTACAGTGCCCATACCAAGTGGTGTGAAAGAGCGAGACCTCTCTTCTGGTATTCTGACCGCCCTGTCGTTCTATAGAATGCCCGGGTAATTTAACATCTGATAAGCTCTGTGCGTGATTTTGTATCATCACTCAGAATAGTCAAGTTGAACGCATAAAATTATACGTGGAGGGTAAAAGACGCAGATTGCCTTATCTGTCTCCCTGGTCACGGATGTGTGGCAGCTTTGTTTCATTGTGAGTTATCGTACCTGTTCCGGGGAATGTTTCTAGTTTCCAGAAGTTTTTATTTTAAAACATGCGGGGATAGGTCAGTGCGGTCGGCACAGTTGGATGGTACATCAAGGCGGATATTGTGTTAGTGATTAGATAATTGAATAATTGAATTTGTCTCATCAAGTTTTCTAATTGTGATTTTAGAGGCGATATCATATTACCAAATCGAAGGCCGCCAACATCAAAAGCGCGACCAGGTTTTAAATGGTCCGATTCGACAACTTAGTGAGATATACAGAGTGTCAAAATACGTATTCGAAAGAAGTTAGCCGTTACGCAATCGAATATCAATTCCCCGTTGCCTTTAGAAATCAAATTTTTTTCCCATATATTCGTGGTATACTAGACTAATGAGGCGCACAGGAGACGACTTCAGAACTTGCTTTTAACATGTTGCTCACATGCGTAATCTTATACGCAAAACAAAACTATGAAAGCCAGCATAGCCCAGAACTCATCCTATTTTGCGCGCCGTACGGGAAAGCTAGGTAATAATAAAAAAAAAAAAAAACATTTCGGGATTCTAAAGTGTCTCAGTAGGGAACGGTTGACCATAAATCTCTGCAAGTAAACTTAAGTTGTGCAACCAAAACCAATTCATGGCAAATAAAAATTGCGTTCTGCAACCTTCTTAGTATTGTTTTCTATTAAATCAGTCATCCATCATTTCATTGATGCGCACAAATTTTCTAGCTTCTTAAAGGCGCCATACTCTATGTTGTTCCTTGAATTCGTGCCTCGAGAAGAAAACGAGAAATTTGCTGTTCTTTTTTTCCCCGAGCACTCCCATAAGCAAATGACGCGACCGCATTAATACCGACCTAATATAGCTAGTCCTGCCGATTCTCGTTCGCGTACACTCACCTCTCACTGACACGCACAGTGCCACTCGTTTAATCAGTACCAGCGTAATTAGTGTCATAAATACTCCTTATGGTACGTTCGTAAACTTACTAAGGTACCGCATTATGCATAAGCAACCACAAGACATAGACATCAAATTGCGATTTAACCATGCCTTGCAGAATTGCCTGATTGGCCTATAGGAGTGGCGTGCATGGTTCGGGAATAAGGGGTCCCCGGTTTGAATCACATTTCAATCTAAATGCCTTCAGAGCTATTAATTTACTTAAATGTCTGAACGACAATTTAGTAATGTTGTGACCTTGTAATAAAAAAATCGTGCAGTGTTAAGAGGTTCTTAACCCGCCACCGGCTCAGCGGTTATTGCTGACGACTGGGGATCCCAAGGAGGGGGGTTCGGTGCCAGCCGCTATAGCCGCTCTTAGATGGAGGCTGAAGTCAAGACACCCGCTTAGAATGCGATGTTACTGAACGTTAAAGAAACCCAAGTGGTCGAAATTTGCGGAGCGCTGCATTATGAAATCCCTGAAAACCTGGTTCGCTTTTAGATCTTGAATCCTACGAAGCTGTAAGCCAAATTACAAACCTTGAAATCCGTTGCATTACTCAGCTAAGGCGCCCGTATACTGGCCGATGTCAGAACATTTTAGAGAACTCCAGGTGATCGAAATTGCCGGAGCACTACTCTATGTCGCTCTTACTATCCCGAGTCGTTTTCGGATTTTGAACCCTAGAGACCTACAAACCAAACTAATAATAAACTGTGAAATCCTTCACCCCATAATACAAGCCGCCCGTAATTATGACACTAATTTATGACACAAATATATCCTTGGCCACTTTGGGATGTTAACCCTATAGAAGGGAAAGCAGCGCAAGCGACAAACACGAAATAAGAAAACCACAGGACGAGCGCTTTGGTGTTTGCTTCTTGAGCCATTTTCTGTTCAATATGTTTCGCCAACTCGCCCGTTTGGCTATAGTGTTGAACCCTATAGAGCTATAAGCCAGTCTATAAAGTTTGATATCCGCTCTTTCTACAAAGCGAGGTGCCCATATGCCCTGCGAAGTCACTTCACGTTAAAGAACTGCAGATGGTGGACATTTCCAGAGCTCTACTGGATGACGCTCAGATATCCTGGATCACCTTGGGATGCTGAATCCTACAGAGATATGAAAAGTGCATAAAAATTAAAATCCGCTGTTTCTAAAAAGCGATGTGCCCGTACATGGTGTGATGTCACTACATAATAAAGAACTTGGTCACTTAGGGACGTTAAAGCATACAGAGCTATAAAAAGTGCAATCCGCTGTATCTAAAAAGCGAGGTGCCCGTACACTGTGTGATGTCACTACATATTAAAAACTTGGTCACTTAGAGATTTTAAAACACACAGAGCTATAAAAAAGTGTAACCCGCTGTATCTAAAAAGCGAGGTGCCCATACACAGTGCGATGTCACTACATAATAAAAAAAACTTGGTCACTTAGGGATGTTAAAGCCCACAGAGCTATTAAAAGGGCAATCCGCTGTATCTAAAAGCGAGGCGCCCGAACACTGTGTGATATCACTACATATTAAAGAGCTTGGTCACTTAGGGATGTTAAAGCGTACAGAGCTATGAAAAAGTGCAATCCGCTGTATCTAAAAAGCGAGGTGCTCGTGCAGTGTGTGATGTCACTACGTATTCAAGAACTGCACATCACCGAAATTTCTGGAGCGCTACCCTATGGTGCAAAAATATACTGGGTCACTTTGGGATGTTGAACCCTACCGAGCTATAAACGAGTCCATAAAGTTTGAAATCCGCTGTTTTCACAAATCGAGGTGCCTGTATACGGTGCGATGTCACTACACGTTAAAGAACGGCAGATGGTCAAAATTTCCGGACCGCTACTATATGGTCCCTATATCGGGTGTCCAAGCTAATTTTAGCCAAGGGTTAAAAATAAATCATTTGAGATAGGCCATAGAAACCACTCTTATGCAACTGCCAGCTGGTAATTTCTTATTATTTTGCAGTTGACTAATTAGTAACTAAGGTAATTTTTCTATAGTTTACTAAGTATTGCGTTTAGACGAAAATGTGATTTGCAAAATTGGAGAGCACCTTCTAAACTCCCCTTTTGTTTGATTGCCGACAAGAGAGCCCCAGGTGTATTGTTTTTCCAAGCTCTAATTAAACCCGCGAAATACAAAACCTATCACGTGACTAACGTATTCGTGCGCCACAATTGTGGTGCTCTCAATCGGGGTCTGAGAAATTAGAGTGAGTGAAATTAGAATTGAAATATGACCCCTTAATTTCACGTCTCCTCTTACCCATTAGTCCAGTGAATGAAAGTGTCATGAGATGACAATAATTCATAATACTTGAAGGTAGCCCGGGATTTCTGTTTTTATTTGTACGTTTTATAAGGGAACAAGGCAGCACATAGCGTAGGGTTGTGTAACGTGTACAGCCGCCGGCCAGAAAATGTCGGCAGCATGAGGGAATGCAGGCATAGAATACTGAAAACAGGCATGAAAAAAAGCTGAAATTTTCTTTCTTTGCCCTTGCTGCGTCGTTTTGCCACTTCAAGAGGTAAACCCGCAACCAACTTGGTCAACACTTCGTAGGAACCTGTATACAAGAATGCGAGCCGTGTTGTGTCGTTAACGTATGCCAGGGCTGCATTCGAGGCATACTTCTGATACTGTACGAAATTTTTGTGACAGTGCGGATCGAGGTCGTGGAAAATTTGCATGTTTGAAGCACAGTTTCCAGCTCCATTTCCGGCATTACCAGTTGTGGTCGCAGCAACATCCAAGGACATGTATGACGGCTCAATGCAACGGCGTGTAGAAAACGCACCAAAAGGTGCGGAGATAATTGCAGTTTGCTTTGGACCCCGTGATTGCAGCCAAAGAGATCATGCGCAGCTGCTTACATCGAAGAACCATAGTTGTCTTATTTGGGCCACATTCAGGAACCATCTAAACTGACCAATTCAAGTCGGCGGCTACAGTTATCTATGTATGGTCCTAAAGATACGCAAAGTTTCATGTTAAATATATTAAATGTTTGCACGGACTCTAGTCACCGAGAAGGACAAAGTATTTTTTCCAAGGACACGACTTATTCACATTATCAGCAGCCCAGATTGTTACAACATATATCAAAGCGGCGAACCCTGATTACGAAGGCTATCCTCAATTTATCACAAGATCTGGCAGATCCTTTTCTGATCACACGAGAGTTATAACAACACGTGCGAGAATATGTTCAGCCAACCCTACCAGTGACTTAAGAGGACGCATTAGAGGAGTAGGCGCACTGTTTTTATGTATGTTTTTTAAGTAAGACGCAACACCATAGTGTACATTGAATAAGATTAGGCTCCATCATGTAGTGCAACATAAAAGTTTCTTCGTGCTATTCCGGGTGCAGTTTAACCAGTAGACATTGACTGCGGGAAAGCCGAGTTGAGGTTACGTTAGTCATAAAACCTGCCATGCCATTGCTGCTTATTTGAATTTTTATGCTCGATTACGTCTATTGGGCAGGCTTTTATAACGGTTGACGGTAATGAAAATGAAGAAACAGCGAACACATGAGTTATTTTTATATCTCACGTTATCTGCAATATTCTGTGCCATCAGAGTCAATATTCGGATTTTGAAGCCCAAACCGAGACATCATGAAAAAAAGAGACATTTACAAATGATAATGTTATTTATCTATCTTTCGTGCAGTTTACGTGGCTGTTCATGTTTCTAATGTTTCTATCTTTCGTACAGTTTACGTGGCTGTTCATGCTTTCTAATGTTTTGCATATCAATAAAAAGAACTGCAACTAAAATTCAGTGTATCTACTCTGCACTCCGTTAACGTTTCTTCGCTGATGTGTCGTCACAGGTGCTCAGTCTTTAAGAAAATTAATGTTCTCTCAAAGCGTTAGGAGCACTCGAGCTGGACATGGCTCGAAGATTAAAACATTTTTGTTGGGTCTGCCTGCACGGCTTCTTGAGCGGTGACAATACGAGGGGTGAAATAAATTCAATAAGGAATCCGCCTTTGTACCACCGTGGCACATCTGTTGATGTGCTTTGCCACTGATGTACACGCACATCAATGACAACGCAATGCATCTCACCTGTTTCCGGATCAATCTGCACCACGGCAAAGCCTTCGAAGCAAGCCACCCAGAGCTTGTCGTTGGTGTCCGTGGTCATGCCATCCGGATAGCCCAGCTTTTGGTAGCCGGGTGTCTTATCGAAGTCCACCAGGACTTGGCGGTTGCCTGCGATTGCCGAAAGAATAGGCCGGGTTGACGAGCTATAAAACCTTGTAAAGGCTGCCACTAACATCATCCTGTTGTGGTTTCGATGCTGTCGTTATTCGCTAGCAAAAGACATTTCTCTCTATAGACGGTCTATGCATCACTGGCACTAGTACAAGTGCTAACATGAACATCGAGGGCGTTGTGGTAGGGTTCCCACGTTAACAGGTTTCATATGCAAGCTGCCAGCGGTCACTAGCCTTCGACTTACCGATATGTTTTACCATGGCTTTCGTTCGGGTGATTGCACATTGCCAGCTTCTCTTATTTCTTCGATGTTGGGACTTGAGAAAGTTCGGTGCGTTCAACGTAAGTTCACGCGGAGCTACAGGTTCTATGCGACAGCGAAGAATATGGGAATGCGTGCGTACACAAGTGTGGCATGGTATGTGCTGCCTGATATTCTACAGCAGCATCAGCTATGAGAAACGTTAGCTTTTTTACGTGCACTGAGATGGCACAGTAAACGGGTGCCCTAATACGGATGCCCAGGGTGCCTCAATATACAATTGGCCTCCGCGACGGTGATAGAGCCCGTGTCCTCCTCGGGCTCAGCAGTTGTGAGCCCTAAGCGCACTGAGCCACCGCAGCAGGGCCATGCGGACACTGAATATGGAAATAATGTCCGATTCTTCTTAGTGTGTAGCACAACTAACCGCAATCATGGATTTCGCCGATGTCTGTCCGAAGCCGCTTACGCTCTCTCTCTCTCTCTTCGTGAACTTGGAGTGAAGAAAGAGAAGGTGGCGACGTGCGCGTCGCGTGGCACAGCATTGAGGAGGCGGAGCGGCCGCATAGCTGCAGCAGAAGCCGCTCTCTCTTTCTCTGTCCATCCGTCGCTCCGTGATTTTGAAGAGGAAGAAGGGAAAGTGGCGACGCCTGCATCAGGCGACTTAACACTGAGGGGGCGGAGCGGCCGAATAGATGCACCCAGTGAGAGAGTAAGACAGTGAGAGAGGGAAGCCTTTCACAAGCATGTATTACTCCGTAGTGAGCAGTCGTGTGTCGCGAGCGCGTCCTCAACTTCGGCATTTCCCTCGCATCAGTCACTCATCAGCCTTCACGGACAGCAGACATGCACTTGCGGTGCTCCCTGGACCTCGGCTCCGAGCCGCACGCTGCGTCGTGAAGCTGCTTGTGCTTACCTCCGCGCCTTGTAACTGGCGCTCACCTTCAAGCGCGTTTCCCTATCTCTTCTCTTTCTCTTTCCCCCTATGATCCCACTCCAGACGTTTCGGCAGCAGAGCAGTGCATTGTAAAGAGGTACATTGTGCCTGTTTTCGTTCATTTCTGAAGTTGGTGTAAGGAAAGCTGAGGACGCGGCTGCGCTGCGCATTTGCTTCGCGTCGCAATGGATGAAGCGGGCCGTGAGGTACTGCGGCGCAAGTTCTCCGTGCTTGACGTGCTGAAAAACGACGTTTACATAGTGCTACGCACCTACTTCGCATTTGATTAACTATGTAAATCGGCCGTCATTTTTTTGGAGTATTCGATTTGAGATACACTGACTGGTTGGAAAACTTCGCATGCCTGGATGTTTCGTAATGACGCTGGCGTTTTCTTACATGACTTGTCTGAAGTTTTCCGGCAGGCAGTTTAAATGAAGCATATTTCCTGGCGTTTCTCTAATAACTACACATATGTAAGAAAATAAGATTTTCGCGCCGTGCCTCATGTAATCTAATTTAGTTCGGCATTTTTGAACGGCGTCTCATAACCAGAGACCCCGCTCTAATAGTTACTTCTTTAACTGCTTCTCTTTGTCTCCGTAGCGTTGAGCATACAATCGAGCTTTGTCACCATGCCGCGATTTGAGTGACTGTTCACTTTTTTTGTACCGCGCTAAATCACAGTTAAATTTCACTGTTAAATTCTACTGACGTGCTATCTGCTATTGTCGCCTACCAAAGAGAATGATATTTCAGTAGATGAATCCCCCCTCCCACTCCTGAGTATTGCAGGATTAAGTGTGACGTGTGCTCCGCCCATTACAACCTCGTGATATTTCGTGTTTTGTGCGGTCATAGTCACAGTAATCTTTTAAGTTATATATCTTACTTTCTTTGTGCAACATATTAAGATGCATGACCTAAGCGCAACACGTGTCATTCTGTCTATATACCTTGCCCCACCATTACATCATGCGTGTGGAATCTTGTTATGAAATTTTGATGTTTATTTGTTGATAGTGACTGGTCACGTGTTCTTCGATTATGCATGTATATGAGAAATAAGAACCGACAGCTTCTATCTACATTCCTTGACAAAGGCCGGACCCCGACCGAAACGTCAGATTAAAGTTTACTGTTTTTCCACCGTGAGTCACCTCCTTTACGTTTATATATATATATATATATATATATATATACCGGATGTCTCAGGTAAATGTAACCAAACTTCTAAAAAATAAGGTGAGCTATATAGCATAGTAAACTCAATTATGAGCTGTTCAAATGCTAATCGGCAGTATTTTTTGTTCACTAACGCTAATTACCCCTTCATGGATCACTGCCTTGTCGTGGCGGAGGGGCTTGCGAAACTCGATGAAGTCTTGAGCTGTGCTGTATAGTGCCACACAAGATAGACAGGTCAGAGAGTTCTGACAAAATGTGATCCACTGGAGAAGGTAATGGCAACCTACTCCAGTATTTCCTGCCAAGAAAACCCTATGGCCAGTCACAAAACCATTAATGATATGGCGCCGGAAGATGAGCCCCCCAGGTTGGAAGGCGTCCCACATGTTACTGGGGATGACCAAAGGGCAATTCCTAGTAGCTTCAGGACGAATGAAGTGGCTGGGCTAAAGCCAAAAGGACGCTCAGTTCTGGATGTGTCGGGAAGCGACCGGAAAGTCCGATGTTGCAAGGAGATATATCACATAGCAACATGGAATGTAAGATCTATGACGCAAGGTAAACTGGATGTCGTCAAGCGAGAAATGGACAGATTGAACATTGATATCTTGGGTATCAACCAGTTCAAGTGAACCGGAATGGGAGAATTTAATTCCGGCGGCCATTATGTCTTTTATTGTGGGCACGCATCCAAGAGGAATGGAGTCGCTCTCATAGTAAAGAGAAGAATGGGGAAACCAGTACTAGGGTACAACCCCAAAAACGACCGAATGATTTCACTTCGGATCTAAGGTCGCCCTTTCAACATAACAGTTATCCAAGTCTATGCACCAACCACTACTGCTGAAGAAGCTGACGTTGAGAGATTTTATGCTGACCTGCAATGCCTTTTGTGCCGCGCTGCATCATCAGACGTCCTTTTTCTCATAGGAGACTGGAATGCTAAGGTCGGGAGTGAAGAAATATCCGGAATTATAGGCAAGTTCGGTCTTGGCGAGCCAAATGAAGCTGGGCAGAGGCTAGTAGAGTTTTGTCAAGAAAACAACCTGACCATAGCGAATACTCATTTTCAACAGCACAAGAGGTGCCTGTACACATGGACATCACCGGACGGTCTGTACAGGAATCAGACCGATTACATTCTTTGCCGGAAAAGATGGAAAAGCGCTATACAAGCAGTAAAAACAACGCCTGGGGCCGATTGTGGCACCGATCATCAGCTTCTTGTTGCCAAATTTAAGCTTCGATTGAGGAAAAGGCAGAAAACTAGAAGTCCTCTCAGGTATGATCTGGATCAAATTCCATCAGAATATGCTGTAGAAGTGAGAAATAGATTTCAAGAATTAGATCAAGAAGACAGAGAGCCTGACGAGATGTAGACTGATGTTCGTGATATAATACAAGTTGCTACTAAGGTAGTTCCAAAGCAAAAGAAATGCAAGAAAGCAAACTGGTTATCGAAGAGGCATTGCAAATAGCTGTGCAAAGAAGGATGGCAAAAGTTATGGGGGAAAGAGAAAGATACAAGGTTCTCAATGCAGATTTTCAGAAAATAGCAAGGAAAGAACAATGCCTTCCTGAACATACAGTGCCCAGCAGTTGAGGACAACAGCCAATTGACGAACACAAGAGCTCTGTATAAGACAAACAAAGATATCAAAGGAAGCTTCTGTGCTAAGCTGGGCGTGATAAAGGACAAACGAGGCAGGGACCTCACTGAAGACTTGGAGATAAAGAAGAGGTGGCAGGAATACACAGAACTGTACTAGAAGGACCCGGATGTGCAAAACCAACATAGGACGGTTGTGATTACTGATCTCGAGCCGGGAATCCTGAAGAGTGAAGTTGAATGGGCCTTAGCCAGCCTTGCTAAGAACAAAGCTAGCGGAATTGATGGTATTCCAGCTGAGTTGCTTCAAAACCTCAACCACGACGCTGTTAACACACTGCATACATTATGTCAAAAGATTTGGACAACCCTGCAGTGGCCACAGGATTGGAAGAGGTCAGTTTACATCCCCATTCCAAAGAAAGGCAGTGCCAAAGATTGTTCCAACTACCGCACGATCGCGCTTATTTCGCATGCTAGCAAGGTGATGTTGAAAATCCTCCAAGGTAGGCTGCAGCTGTATGTGGATCGGGAGCTTCCGGACGTGCAAGGTGGGTTTCGCAAGGGCAGAGGAACTAGAGACCAGATTGCCAACCTTCGCTGGATCATGGAAAAAGCAAGAGTTCCAGAAACCCATCTACTTCTGCTTTATTGATTATGCGAAACCGTTTGACTGTGTAGATTACAGCAGATTGTGGCAAGCTCTCCAAGAGATGGGAGTTCCAATACACCTCATCTGCCTCCTCAGGAACCTGTGTGAAGGGCATGAAGCCAAAGTCAGAACTGGGCATGGTCTTACTGATTGGTTTCCAATTGAGAAAGGAGTGAGACAAGGCTGCATACTGTCGCCCTGCCTATTTAACCTATATGCAGAGTGCATCATGAGGAAGGCCGGTCTGGACTAGTCTTCAGCTGGAGTGAAGATTGTTGGAAAACGTATCTTCAACCTCATATATGCGGATGATACTACAATAATGACAGAAAGTGAAGTGGAACTCAAGAGACTTCTGATGCGCGTACAAGAGAGCAGTTTGGGCTTGAACTGAACATTAAAAAGACAAAGATCATGGTGTCTTGCCCTATAAAGTGCTGGAGCATCAAGCGACAAGAAGTGGAAGCTGTGACAGATTTTCTCTACTTGGGCTCCAAGATTACCCCGGAAGTAGACTGCAGCCATGAAATTAGGAGACGCCTCCTTCTGGGAAAGAGAGCCATAGTTAGCCTTGACCGCCTAGTAAAGAGCAGATACATTACTCTGCCCACCAAGATCCGTATAACTTGTGCTATGGTCTCCAGTTGTTAATGTATGGATGCGAGAGTTGGACTTGGAAGAAAGCTGACCGCCGAAGAATTGACGCGTTTGAATTTTGGTGCTGGCAGTCGTTTTTCAAAGTTATAACCAGAGTTGGAGATACAAATGTGGATCGACACTTTTTCTCTCATTGCATTAATTACAATTAGCTAATTATTCTTTACTAATTAACTTCTCTTAGGGAGATAACGCAGTAAACTACATTACATCAGTTATAGCCGAGTCATTTAAGAGGGACGATAGGGTAATCACCGCAAATCAGGAAGCAACACAAGGTTGCAGAATACAAAGCAGGTTAGAACTGACCAATCTAAACCGGAAAAAAGCAGAAAAAAATATTCCTAAAAACACATCTACAGGAATAGATGGAATTCCGATCAAGCTGATTAATGAACTCGGTCCAAAAAGTAAGAAAACGTTGTTAAAAGCTCTGGAAACATTCATAAAGAATAAGCAAATTCCGGACAGCTGGCGGCAGAGTAAAATGAGTTTGATTTATAAAGAGAAAGGAGACAGGATGCACATAAAATCCTACAGGCCGATTACCATAACATCTGTTATGCACAGGTTAGCGATTGTTACGTTTCTCCACCGACAAGTGGGAGAGCTGACGCGGCCACCGCATAGCAACAGGCAGAACCGCGAGCGGATCGGCCATTTCGGCGCCGTTCATCGGCCGCGCAACGCTTCCTCCCGCGGACAAGTCTCAGCGTGATCCTGCCACGCGCCAAATGTGTGTGCGTGCGTGTGTGTGCAAACTCCGGCCAAGCCTGGAGCTCTTGAGAGAGTCCGCCGCCCTCGCCCGTCTGCAGGAGGTGGAGGAGATGAGGTCGGACCACCTGCGATTGAGTCATCTCGTCGTGTACAAACGGGTTTGGCTCTCCCTTTCCTGTGAGGATTTACCCTTTCCCTGTGAACTGGAAACCTATAAAAAGCAGGGCCGACTCCGCTGAGATAGAGACTACTTTGACGCGCCGCGGAGACGACGCTAGGCACCAGCTGTGGGAACGTGTCTGTATTCTCTCCGGGTCAGCTACTCTGCCCATTACTTCACGATGTTGTAGTAAAGGTTGTTTCGTTAGAAGACGCCTTGTCTTTGCTGGGACCGTTCATGCCGTCCGCCGTTCATGGAGCCGCCAGGCCAACGCTACCGAGGGGCGCGCAAACCCAAACATAACTGGTAGGCAGTTGTTATGTTTGGGACGTAGCACACATGACCCTCACGCAATCCGAAGCGCCCCAGCTGTCGAAAGAGCTTGATCGTGCGCCGGTTAGCTCTGAGCAAGGCGACGCACTGAGTGGCTGGCCACAAGAGCAAATGCCTAGAAGTGGGACAGATGTCAGCCGTTGTTATCGTTCGGACTTGACTGAAAGTAAGTCCTGCGCTGCTGGCCGCGAATGAGACACGGCGCCGCACTTGACTGCTTTGACCACTTTGACGACACCGGTGTCCTACTAGCTCCGGTTACCGCTAGAACGGTTACTACTAGCTTGTCAGAGATGGTTCAGAAAGAAAGCAGAAGGCTGGTATTCCAGTGCTGCCGACGAAAAAATCGGAAGGGCAGGCGCGAGAAAGAATGCTATCATCGTAAGGAGAGCAAACAGGTGTTCCAGTACTGCCGCAGAAAAAAACGGGAAGGAAGGCGCGAGAAAAAATGGAGCAAATTGAAGCTATCGCGAAAAAGAAAGCGTCTATCCCAAAGGCACAAATGCGCCCGTGCAAAGAAAATGCGTGACTGGTGCGCAAAGCGTAAGGAGAGGGATAGGTTGTTTAGAAAAGTGAGCGACTCAGGCTCATGTGTTTCTTTGTTCAGAAACAGGAAGGTATGGTTGTTCCGTGAAACGGACAGCCGAAGCTTTAGTGAAAAGGGTGATCTCAACGGTAACGCCGATGGCTTAAGTCGGAGCCCATAACGTGAGAAGAAGCCCCAGTTTTCACTTTTTGGTGTTTTTCTTCCTGACATACGATTTTGAACACATTGTATTGTATTACCTTTATTTGAAGTGACGTTTTTGAAAGCACTATTTTCAAATTTGTGGATGCGTGCCAAGTGCTGCTAAGCTGCCCTTTAATATACATGGGGGCATAAGAGGGAAATAGTCTGGCATGACTTAGTGAAGATTGTGCCGTGCTTGCTGGCTGAACGGTTGAGTTTTTAGCGTAGTTGTGACGTTGTGGGTTGTTTCGTTAGAAGACGCCTTGTCTTTGCTGGGACCGTTCATGCCGTCCGCCGTCCACGGAGCCGCCAGGCCAACGCTACCGAGGGGCCACGCGCCGCATGTAACAGCATGCGTCAGCGGTGAGCTGAGCACGCGAGCCGCACGTAATAACTGCTGGCAGCGGTACGCTACTCAGGCACTCGCGACCCCAAACCTAACACCATGCAGGCGGTGAAATTAAAGGTGCAAGCATGGGTTGAAAGTAACAAGATACTCGGATAACTTCAGAACGGCTTTAGAAATGGTAGGCGCTTAGATGATAGCTTGTTCGTGCTTACCCAATGCATCGAAATATCTAGAGTGGAAAATAGACCTTTGTATTTGGCCTTCCTGGACATAAACGGGGCGTACGACAACGTAAGCAGGGAACTCCTGTGGAACATATTAAAAGAAGGTATCGGTTATGAGATAATAGAGTTCCTACAGGAAATACACCGGGATAACAAAGTAGAAATTACGTGGGAAGGGATAAGAAGTACGGAGGATGTCAAAGTATGCAAAGGATTAAGACAAGGCTCTCCTCTATCACCGGTGCTGTTCATGCTTTATATGATAAACCTGGAACGGAGGATACAAGACAGTAACCTAGGTTTTAACCTGTCATATAGATTAGGTGGAAAGGCGGTAGAGCAGCGCCTCCCCGGTTTGATGTGTGCAAACGATATTGTGCTGCTAGCTGAGTGTCTGGAAGAATTGCAAACTCTAGTTAAGTATTGCGGAGACGAAGGGGACGCTCTAGGCTTCAGTTTTAGCGCTGTTAAGTCGGGTCTGATGATTTTCAACGGCTCAACTGATCAGGGTCTTAAAATACAAGGCCTTGAAATACCTAGAGTAGCAGAATATAAATATCTGGGGGTATGGGTGAACGAAGGACTGGCATACATTTGAAAGCATGAGCAATCACTTAAGGCCAAAGGGCGAAGGAATGTCGGGATAATGAAGCATAAGGCATTGTGGGGATACAATAGGTAGGACGTTTTGAGGGGTATTTGGAAAGGAATTATGGTGCCCGGACTTACTTTCGGAAATGCGGTTTTATGCCTAAAATCAGAGCAACAGTCGACATTAGAAAAAAATCAGAGATTCGTTGGACGATTAGCACTAGGTCCCCACGGCAAAACTACAAATGAGGCGGTACAGGGAGATATGGGCTGGCATCTTTCGAAGTTCGGGAAGCTCAGAGTAAAATATTATATGAGGAACGCCTGAGGAAATTGGACAGTAACAGATGGGCAGCTAAAGTATTTAAATACCAGTACCTAAAAAGCGTTGACTCACAATGGAGGAAAAGAATTAGGAAACTAGCTAGTAAGTATGCTAGTAACAAGGACGGAGATATAAAGAGCATTAAGCAACAGGTGCAAAACACAGAAGGTAAAAATTGAATAAATTCGATGGAAAAGAAACAGAATGTGGAATTATACCGAAAGTGGAAAATGCAGATCAGGAAGGTTTATTTGATAACTCAAGAGGCAGTGCCCTACTTTTTGAAGCTAGATCAGGGTGCCTTAGAACACGCAGCTACAAAAAGAAATTTAACAATGGAGATGACGCATGTGCTGTATGTGGAAACTCCAGTGAAACAATTGACCATATTATACTCGAATTTAATGGTATCCATCTGGAAGTTGGTGCAGGCGCAATTACTGTTCCTGAAGCTCTGGGTTTAGAGATAACAGTGGCCGGGTGAATAAACCGGCGGGACTGGAAGATTGGTGGCTTAAAAGCAAAGAAGTGACATAATGTTAGTAATGTAGGAACAAAATTTAATGAATAGAATGGTGGTTTAGGTAACCATTCTAAATCAATAATTAAGATATAGGGAGAAAAATGAGCATGATAGCTACTGCTACTACCCCGTTTCAAAGGGGACGCTCCTATATCCCATCCATCCATCCATCCACTCGAACGGAAAGCTGGAAAAGGACTTGGTGGCAGTGTTAATCAGGACATAAGAAAGTTAAGCCTTGAGAAGCTTTTCGAAGTGGTTGAGGTAAACAGGGAGGTGCATAAAGCAGGTTTTGGCAGTGCTTTTCATCGAGATGGCAATCATTTTAACAGAAGGGTGGGAGCAGAGATCAGCTGGCGCCTGGCAGGCAGGGCTGTAGCGTCTTTAGGGGGTCCGCGAGGACTCTCTGCACAGAGGCATAGTTAGAAGAGAAACAGGAGAAAGCATAATAATGGAAGCTGAGCCCAAAAAATGTCAAGGAGGAGGTCGAGCAAGAAAAGTACAAAAAAGAGATTTAACACTAGGATCAGCTAGATAAACATGCAAGCAGGTAGAAAAAGAGCGAAATGGCTAGATAGAACAGTAGTTGAAGGATGACAAAATATGTGTGTATACGCTCTATGTGAGACTCATATCAGGGATCTAGAAGATCCGCCATTTATAGAAGGCTATGTCTGGGAAGGGTGCAACAGAACGAGAACGGAAAAAAAGGGTGGAGGAGTAGGTATGTTGATACACCAGGGAACAAATTGGCAAAAAATAAAATCATCTTGTAAAGAACATATCTGGGTATCAGGAACAATTGCCGACATAAGGGCATGGCTAGGGATAGTTTATTTAGGAACAGGACACCAATGTAGGCAAGAAAACAAGGATCTCGTTGAATGTCTCAGTGACAATATAAGCAAGTTTGAAAACGGGGCCGATATTATTCGGTTGGGGGACATGAACGGCCACATCGACGATCTGGATGGATACAGGGATTGTAACGGGAAGCTAATGCTAGATTTGAGTGAGCGACACGACCTAGTTATAATGAATAGAGAAACAAAATGCGAAGGACAAATCACGTGCGACTTCCCCAATAGACAAACGACCATTGACTACTGTCTAATGTTGCAGGTAATATATAGCAAGGTCACAAAATGGAAACAGACGAAGAAGGGGAGTGCAGTCTGGGAAATGATCATAAACGTATTAGTCTGCAGATGGGGCCCTTGATGAAAAGAGAAATAGAACTTAGACAAAACGTAAACGCAAAAAAAAAAAAAGACGATAAAATAGCGCAGATAGCAGCAGGCATAGAGGAAGCAATAGAGAAAAGCCTTATGGAAGACTGGGATTATGAACAGGTAGAACTACTCGTAAGGAGGAAAATTCAGGAGGTTAAAGTAGCAAACCGCTGGAATGGAAAGAGGAAGCCACGGAGCTGGTGGAATAAGGAAATCAGGGAAGCTATTGAACAACGACGGGCTGCTTCAAGGGAACACCGAATGGCAAAGAAAGCACAGGTATCTCAGGAGGAAATCGACCAAAAATGGTAATCATATCGACAAAAGAAACTTCAGGTGCAGGCCCTCGTCCAAAGTAAAATAAGACAGTCCACCGATCGGTGGATGGCTGATATACACGATGCCTCTAGAGGCGGAGCAAGAAAATTCTGGAACCATATAAGCTGGCTAGGGAAGAAGAATCAAAGAAAGTAGGATCGGATTCAAGATAACGAGGGAAATTGTTTAAATGGAGATAACGCAGTGAACTACATTACATCAGTTATAGCCGAGTCATTTAAGAGCGACGATAGGGTAATCTCCGCAAATCAGGAAGAAACACAAGGTAGCAGAATACAAAGCAGCTTAGAACTGACCAATCTAAACTGGAAAAAGGCAGGAAAAAATAGTCCTAAAAACACATCTACAGGTATAGATGGAATTCCGATCAAGCTGATTAATGAACTCGGTCCAAAAAGTAAGGAAACGTTGTTTAAAGGTCTGGAAACAGTCATAACGAATAAGCAAATTCCGGACAGCTTACGGCAGAGTAAAATGAATTTGATTTATAAAGGGAAAGGAGACAGGATGCACATAAAATCCTACAGGCCGATTACTATAACATCTGTTATGTACAGGTTAATCATGCAGGCGGTGAAATTAAAGGTGCAAGCATGGGTTGAAAGTAACAAGATACTCGGAGAACTTCAGAACGGCTTTAGAAATGGTAGGCGCTTAGATGATAGCCTGTTCGTGCTTACCCAATGCATCGAAATATCTAGAGTGGAAAATAGACCTTTGTATTTGGCCTTCCTGGACATAAACGGGGCGTACGACAACGTAAGCAGGGAACTCCTGTGGAACATATTAAAAGAAGGTATCGGTTATGAGATAATAGAGTTCCTACAGGAAATACACCGGGATAACAAAGTAGAAATTACGAGGGAAGGGATAAGAAGTACGGAGGATGTCAAAGTGTGCAAAGGATTAAGACAAGGCTGTCCTCTATCACCGGTGCTGTTCATGCTTTATATGATAAACCTGGAACGAAGGATACAAGACAGTAACCTAGGTTTTAACCTGTCATATGGATTAGGTGGAAAGGCGGTAGAGCAGCGCTTCCCCGGTTTGATGTGTGCAGACGATATTGTGCTGCTAGCTGAGAGTCTGGAAGAATTGCAAACTCTAGTTAAGTATTGCGGAGACGAAGGGGACGCTCTAGGCTTCAGTTTCAGCGCAGTTAAGTCGGGTCTGATGATTTTCAACGGCTCAACTGATCAGGGTCTTAAAATACAAGGCCTTGAAATACCTAGAGTAGCAGAATATAAATATCTGGGGGTATGGGTCAAGGAAGGTTTGGCATACATTGGAAAACATGAGCAATCACTTAAGGCCAAAGCGCGAAGGAATGCCGGGATAATGAAGCATAAGGCATTGTGGGGATACAATAGGTATGAGGTTTTGAGGGGTATTTGGAAAGGAATTATGGTGCCCGGACTTACTTTCGGAAATGCGGTTTTGTGCCTAAAATCAGAGGTACAGTCGACATTAGAAACAAATCAGAGATCCGTTGGACGATTAGCACTAGGTGCCCACGGCAAAACCAGAAATTAGGCGGTACATTGAGATATGGGCTGGGCATCTTTCGAAGTACGGGAAGCTCAGAGTAAAATATTATATGAGGAACACCTTAGCAAATTGGACAGTAACAGATGGGCAGCTAAAGTATTTAAATACCTGTACCTAAAAAGCGTTGACTCACAATGGAGGAAAAGAACTAGGAAACTAACTAGTAAGTATGCTAGTAACAAGGACGGAGAAATAAAGAGCATTAAGCAACAGGTGAAAAACACAGAAGGTAATAATTGGATAAATTCGATGGAAAAGAAACAGAATGTGGAATTATACCGAAAGTGGAAAATGCAGATCAGGAAGGTTTATTTGATAACTCAAGAGGCAGTGCCCTACTTTTTGAAGCTAGATCAGGGTGCCTTAGAACACGCAGCTACAAAAAGAAATTTAACAATGGAGATGACGCATGGGCTGTATGGGGTAACTCCAGTGAAACAATAGACCATATTATACTCGAATGTAATGATATCCATCCGGAAGTTGATGCAGGCGCAGTCACGCTTCCTGAAGCTCTGGGGTTTACAGACAACAGTGGCCGGGTGAATAAACCGGCGGTGGAAACTATCAAAATCGGACTGGAAGATTGGTGGCTTAAAAGCAGAGAAGTGACATAATGTTAGTAATGTAGAAACAAAATTTTAATAAATAGAATGATGGTTTAGTTAACCAATCTAAATCAATAATTAAGATATAGGGAGAGAAATGAGCATGATAGCTACTGCTACCACCCCGTTTCAAAGGGGGCGCTCCTATATTCCATCCATCCATTCCATCCGTCCATCTATCCTACATTGAAGGTTGCCTATAGCGCGGTAGCCGGGCGTAAAGAAGAAAGGGCTGTAACCTGCCGTTTCATGCGCCGCAGTGTTAAAAGCGTAGGTTTTGCAGTACACTCAAACAAAGCAGCTCTAGGTGGAGGGCAAAGAGTAGCGGTGACGTAGGACAGCCTTGCTTCACGGATGATCGAATTGGCACAGGCTCTGAGAGGTGACCATTAACAATCAAGGGAGTAGAACAGTTGTCGTAACAAAGTTGCACCCCTTTAAGTACAGTTGATTCAATATTTGCACGCTCGAGAAGAGAAAACAGAAACGAATGCCGGACACTATCAAACGCTTTCGCAAGGTCAATCTTTAGTAGAGCAAGCTGCTCATAAGAGCCTGAGCAAGATTCGAGAATTGCACGTGCAATATGTATTATATTTTGTATGGAGTGTCCCCTCAATCCACATGTCTGATTAGGGCCAGTGAGAACCGTAATCGCATATTGTAAATGATTTGATAGTACTTTTGCAAAAAGTTTGTAGTCCACATTTGCCATCGTTATTGCCCTGTAGCCATCCAGTGAGAACAATTTTTCTTTATCCGTATTCTTTGGAATCAGGACTGTGTGATTCCTAGTAAAGGACTGAGGAAGGATCCCCACATCAAAACTTAAAGCGAAAATCTGCAGCAAGACAGGGCTCAGCAAAGGTTTAAACGTTTTGTAAAACTCGCATGATATGCCATCAGGACCAGATGTTTTAGAGAGGGGTAATTGGTCAATTTCCTGTTCTATTTCTTCCAAAGTGAAAGGGCACAGTCAACGGGCAAATTGATAAGGGCACAGTCATCATCTGATAAAGGCGTTATAAGAGCTGTGAAGTTAGCTAGTAGGTCCGAATTAAAAATAGCAGAAGCGTCACTGAACAGTGTCGTGTAATAGCTCACAAACACAGAAATGATATCGCACGTTTTCGTTACTAGGGTGCCATTGCACACCATTTCCGGTATCAACTTGGTAGTAGCAGGACGGTGCTCGTCAAGTGGAGCTTGTCGCGTAGGGGTTTCGCAGTGCAAAGCACGATTTGTACGAGATAGAACTCGGGCACCCTTGCATCTTTCAGCGTCCTGTTTTTGTAGTTCACACTTTACCCTAGCAATTTCGTCTAAATATACTCCAGGTGCCTCGTATTCTAATTCATAGAGGTTATATAAACACTTATGCAATGTCCTCTCTAGAAATGTTGTGTAAAATGACCTAAGAGACCCAATTTCAATAGCTATCGCTCGCACTTCCTGTTTAAACAGTTCCCAAGCAGCAAATATTGGCACGAAACCTGTCAAACACACTTGCAGTTGTGAGCGTATCCGAAAGACAAGCTCCTGGTCATTTACAAGCGAAGAGTTTAGCTTCCAAGGCTCTCATTGCGGCCTAAATTTTAAACAGTAAGTTCTTCCGAGCCGAGCAGCCACAATGTAATGACCAGAAAAAGAAACTAAGAAGCTGAACCTAATTCTGAAGAACTCCTGGTTTTTGAAGGACATTCGAAACTGTCTCCCAAAGCCCAAACATCTTCCCTTGAATCTTTTCACAACTTGTTCATCAGGTTTGATTCCAAATTAGTTGCATGTTCGGATGGTGGGATGCAAGTAAGATAAGTTGAATAAAAGAGAAGACTAAGACATCATTTTTCACTGCAGTGTGACTATGCATTCGAATTCGGATTCGTCTTGAGGAGCGAAGCGCTCGCAATAAAAACAAAGCAAAGACAACGAATGTGTCGTGCCAGTGTATGTATATATATATATATATATATATATATATATATATACATATGTATGTCCACAGTAATTATTGCGCTCCAATGCCTCTGCTGTTGATTGTTCATGCGGAAATGACTCCAACGTTGTCCAGTAGGTTCACTCACTGATTTCTCCCGCGGCGAGGTCAAAATTGAAGACGTAGATCTGCCTGGGCACAGAGTAGTTGTAAAACATGATCTTGTTGTCACCTGTCCAGGCAATTCCGTTGGAGATGGTCACCCCATTCAGCTTGTGCGTTAGTTGTCCCTTGGAGAAAGACCAAAGGTTGTTTTTCTCGGGTATCAGATTTTGTAATCCCGTCGAAGGCATTGTTCCTGCGGATGCAATGAAGCCGTTTACAGTTGTAAGGCAACACTTCTGGTATTTATAGAATAATCATCTGTGCTCTCAGGGACGGTATGGGGACCACATGTGCAAACCAAACTATGCAATAACTAGGAATATGTTCGTCCTTATGTTTAACAAATGATAGGCTATAGATCCCATGCTGGCCAAAACTAGTCACGACCCTCTACTGCGACACATTATAGCACATGAGCTGCTCATGAATATAGTATACCCCAGATGTGCTCTGCCATAAAGCAAACTCCCACGTGGTGCGATGCGGCGGCGGTTCGGGGAGCCCGGAGTGCTTGGAGGCCAGAGGCGCACTGCCGTTGGGTCCGAGTCGGCTTCTTTTCTAGCCGTCGTTTGACAATGCACAAGACACGCCCATTCAATAGTTCCCTCCCCCAAGTCATGGTCCGTATAAAACAACACGCACAAGTGCACACACAGGAAGGGGCACGTAGGCCCCGCAACTTCCACACTGCATGGCCGCCATGTTGCGGATGAAAAAAAGTAAGTCACAACCAAAACAACCAAAAGAGGAGGCACGTAAGCCAACAACTTCGGTCCTGCTAGGGGTCACTTTGCAAAACAAGCAGGAAGGACGCCCCCGCTCGAACTGCGAGGGGGTTTGTCTAACTACACGGAAGCTACCCCGCGACGAGAACGCGCACGTACGCGTGCTGTTACAATGACCGACAAGGCAGAGGCGCACAGGATACACTGAGATATCTCAATAAACTCTTCTAGAACACTACATATGGTTAATTGCCATATTAGGAAGATATAAATGATGCCACTTTTGTGACACCAAATAACAGCTGCAGGAGGCATGGTCACAATTGTTTCGCTCACAACGCTGACGTCTGGACGCAGAACAAGGCCTCTAAATGACATCACTTCAATACTGGGCCAGGTGCATCACTCACCAGTCCAAAGGCGTCCTAAGGCGTCACATTTCCCGTCGTTGAATCGAGTTTTCACCGTAGACTGAGGGTTTTGCACTCCTACCAGCAGCTGTTTCTCGTGCGTGTTCATGTCAAGGCGGTATATGCCGCGTTCCATACATAATGCCAGCAAGCGGTTGTCCTCGGCATATGGTATGGCGTTTCCTATATCGCCCTCTGTGAGGACGTGGACGTGGACATCACAGTCAGTAAACGGACGCTAAATCTAAAGTGACGGCCACGCTTACATGCACACAATCTCCATTTGATTACTGAGCATGGCAGCGGACACTTCAGTGACGCCTTTTGATAACCTACCGTACTTGAGTAAATAAAGTTTATGTAGGATCTCCCAGGATTGATGTTTCCAGATAAATTTATTAGAAATTGTTTGACGTTATTTTGTCGCAGATTTTGCAACATATCTCCAGTGTGACATGCATTGTTTCGAACTGGTGAGTAGCAAATTGTTTCTAATAAATTGCTCCATAAGCGGAGTTGATGCATGAGCACCACGATGGCAATGGGCAGCAGCGCAGAGCATGGATAGCCACATGGTTTCAACAACCCATGAAGTTTTTTCATGTTCTTTGGTTTGTTTTTTGTTCATAATGGAAGTCTAAATTGTAAATATGCCCTGTTAGCCTTCCAATGATACTAACTAAAAGCCGTCATCTGTCTTTGTACCTTGTTCTTCAGGGTACGCTAGCTTGTTCTTCATCATTATGCTTACTTTAACCATGATGATTTATGCAAATAAACAAAATTAATGCTTACGTTTCCCCACTCTACTCCATCAAGGTGTGCATAAATACAGTGGAAAGCTCATAAGCTGGTATAACAAAGTGAGATCGACCTGCCCAGGACAGCGTCGTGCGGAACGAACCTGTCTCTCGCCCCGTGACTCAGCCTAAATGTTATATAAGAGCCGAAAACTGCCACATTGCAGACAACTGTACGCAAAAGACGTTGCAAAGTTCACGGAAAAGTTTGCATACCCAACTTGATAACCTCTGTCTCTGTTCTGAGTTCAGGGTCGTAACGCACCAGCTCCCTCCTAATGGAGTCCACATGGAGCAACGTAGAACTGCGACAGTCCCAGTGCGGTCCTTCGGCCAGCAGATTCTTGCGCTTGCCGACCACTTCCATCTTCATATCCAAGACTTGCGACTACGCTGTGGACATGTATAAGGAAATAATGTACGCTCATGAACAGAACAGTACTTGCTTACTGTTTTCGCAGTCTGGCTGCGTAGTATGACACACTGCCCCCAAATATTGATGCAGATATGCAATTCAACCTGTTTATAAGAAGTCGATGGGCCGCCATGAAACCAATGGAGAATCGATGCCTCCAATCATGCTAAATGCACAGCGAACAGTGAAAGCACGTGACCATGCAATAAAAAAAACTTGGAAGGAGCGCCGTGGGGAATACTTGAGACATAGTCATAAAATATATAATGAAAAATATAATGGCAAATTAGCTGTAACATGGCAGTGCAAGCGGTGGGTGGTATCTGGTTTCAGTTGCGGTTTCGAGCGCTCCATTCGTGGAGATTCGAATGGCTTCGTTAAGCGACGCTTGCGCTTGAAACTTTAGGTGCGCGTTAGACAGGCTGATGCCTTAGGTGCGCCGCCGACACAGTGCACCCGTTTATTTTGCGAGGTGTGGTTGGTGCCCTTCAACTGCACCATATGAATTATGCGTGTCGGGATGCTGCAACTACACTGAAAATACCGCTCGGAGCTCTCGCTCCATCGGCCTCTTGTTATGCGCACTCCTTGAGAAGCGAAACGTTTTCAGTGAGGGCATGGGCATGTATTGTTTGAGAAGAAAGTCGTCTTTTAATTCATGAAATGCAGACCTCAAAATACATCACGTATTGCTGCAGCAAGTTATTCAGGCATTAAACGTTATTTCGAATCGACATTCTTCCTGAAGGAGTCCTAGATGAAAAGGCTACCTGCAGTTCTCATCAGCGTGCCTATAAGATGGAGTACAATGCAACATTTGTAAAAATCAGCAAGTCGCGCAACTTTCAGTAGCCCACTCAAGTAGGCTTTACGGTTTGGCATCAAATGTCACTAAAGAACACCGTGTAGCCTGTAGCTGTGAGTATGGCAACGAAGTTGGCTAACGACCCATGATTCATTGCGCGTAAGGCAGAGAAGGCAGCGGCGTCAGAGGATATTGGCTTGCGGAGGCTGCGCGTGCGCGTGCGGGTTTACGCTCCTTCCTGGATTTTTTTTCTTCATGCATGAGACTCCGCCCCAAAGAAAATGAAGTAGAGAGAATATTTTTACTGAAGACGGGAGATTTTAGCCACCGTGTAAACAGAGTTCACGTGTACCTGTTTTGGGGATGTATTATGGGAGAGTGAGCCACTCAGAGAATGAGCGCTTCTAAAACATTTAACGAAAAATTATAAGCAAAATTTGGTTGCCATTGGATTGGGATGGGTCCACATGGAAGAGAAACATGAGAAAGTTTCAAAGGCAGTGAGAAAGTTGAGTTTCTTGCAGGGAAAGTTCAGCACAGGGACACCTGGTGGAGGTGCTCCGTCCATGTTTTGGATGTCTTGGACACCCCGTGCACTAGCAGAGAATACAGACCACTTCCTTTCGGCATGGAGGACATCTGTGTTTAGCCACGGGCTGCCCTTAAAGAGTGTTAAGGGGTGCTACCAAAGTACGGACCAGCTCGAACTGCATCTGTCTAGACAAAAACAGTTCTCCTATGTCTGTGTCTGTATTATTTGCGCTAGTCTTTTTATTTATGATGACACACCAACTAGCCCAGCTTTCTGCTTTGATCTGTCTAGAGAAATAGGCTTGTTATTCAAAATCAGCTATGACATCTGCGCCGTCATCCGTAATCCTACACACGCCTCGAACTGCACAAGTGGTGCTATTGGCCGCACAGTTCCCCACCCTCTCGCAGCAATCCGTGAGCTACTTCTGTTGTATGATAGTAGAGGGAGAACATCATTTAGTCCATTTGGTGCTATTAACGTGTTTTACACTGCACCATTCTACGGCAATTTGTTTTTTGTTTATTGTTGCACAAGGTTCGTTGTCCTCCCCCCAAAATACCCCATGCCACTCGGCTGCACACGGATATGAAGTGCTATGCTCTCTCGGCAGCCGCGAATGACAGTCCAAGCTGCAGGCTGAAGCAGTGACAAACATGTTCAGAAATGTCCCGAAATCTTTTACGTGTCTACGGACTTGAGAAGGAAGAAATGTACATGGGCATACAAGCAACAGTTCGATGAACAAAATGAATAAAAATAAAACTTAAAGCAAGGTAAAATGTTTGAGGCGTACCTGGTAAAAACATTTTTTGAAATATTCTCCCAGAGGTCAGGGTGTTCTGATAGCATTTCATGGATTCAACATGAGAAACTCATAGGAAGTAAAAGGTAATGCACACGTGTAACTTAAGCTGTAAGCTGCAAAATCTACACTCAAAGCCCGACGCGGACGCACTTCTGAATAGCGAGAAAACCTTGCCCTTTCCATATTTCACTATTCCTAAAATATTCGTTGTCACTTGTATTGTCTGCTTTCTACAAAGTGATCAGTTGTTGATTGCTGGTATTAGCATCAATGATACGGACTAGAAAACTGTGGCAAAGGTTTCTGGCGACCAGAGGGTGATCTTCGTAATAGTGGAAAAGGACATTTGGACAGGACTAGGACATGCAGTGTAGAACAAAACGTCACGTTGCCAGCTATGCGTTTGTGTGTGTGTGTGTGTGTGTGTGTATGCGCGTGCGTGCGTATGTTATCGGAGCTTAAGTGCTCGGACTCCCGTTGATAAACAAGGGGCTCACAACCTTTCAAAATCAAGAGCACCCAATGAAAAGCAAGGAAGCATCCATTAATTAAAAAAAATTGCCAACGATTATGTTGCTTTCTAATAGGAAACTTGAACACAGCTCATCAGCTGTTCCAGCTTTTCGATAGATTGAGACAAAGAACTCGACAAGGCATGTATGTACAATTACAGACAACTTTTAGGCAGGCGGTTCGCAGTGCAAACCGCGGTGGCTATGCGTTTCGGCTCGGGCGGTGCAAATATCGAGATCCGCCGCCTCCGATATGGCTTTCTGATTACCGCCGCCCAGAGGTGGCATTGGAGAAGGAGCGAAGAGAATAATTAAGTTATCGGGAGGTCGCGGGAGGGAGCGTGTGGACCCATAGGAACGTTGCATGGCGAATAGATAAACGCGACTGATTGATGCCGCTGACGCCGCTAGCGAGCCAAGTAAACGTAGCTCTGTGTTTCGGCTTGGGATGCATGCACCGTAATCCGCTGATGCCGAGCTGGCGTTTTGGCAACCGGAGAACAGTGCCGCCGCCACGTAAGAAGAGCGGGGGGGGGGGGGGGGGGGTACACACAACGGCGAACGGCGATGGCAGGAACGCGCGCTGCCCTGGCTGCGGAGCTGATTACGAGGGACAACGGCGACACTGACGGCGATGACAACGGCGACGACAACGCGAAAAGCAGGAACGGGCACCAAAACGCGGCGCTCTAAAACAACACGTAGCAAGTGATCAATTTACCGTTGGTGTTTTGCAATCCCGACTGTGATGTATACTGGAACAATTGAGCGCCTCTACACTTGGAGATCCGGATGGAGTATCTTGCATAAAGCGCTGTGGATATCACAGGATTCGCACTGCGGCTGTGATCACTGCCGTGTCTGCACCAGAACACCGACTGCTAAGTCCACGACGGCGAGGCAACGCCAGTGAGGTTCCGCAGCAGCTGAGAGCCCACCGGCTGTGATCGATGATCCCTTGAAGCCGGAAACTTGTAGTTGCTTCTCAGGGAACATGCTTTTAAATGTTCGCCTTGTTTCCGCTGGTCCACAAACCTGTCAAACAGTATAAAACACTATACCTACTACTTTTTGGCTGAAATAGTGACCACTAAACAAGATCAAGAAAAGGAAATAGAGCAAGGTTTGGTTAGATCTCATTTGGCAGACACTTTCTGGTTGCAACGAGCATCTTACCGGTATATCGTTACAGTATCCTGCACAATGGCTGAAGCATGGGCACTACTCTCTACCGGCTGGAACTCTGGGGAGTAATGAATAGTCTTCACACTTCATTGAATACAGCGCAAAGAGATGTCGAAATGAAACTGATAGCTCTACAGCGTTAGGAGACAAAATCAGAGCGGTGTGACGTATTGACGGGAGAAAATTGGGAGACAGTAATATTCCAGTGGAATTTTGGCAGGAGAAGCGAAGTTGGTCGAAACATGTAGTGCAAATTTAAGGTGTCTATCCGCGCTTTATGCACCGGGAACTAAACTGTATTTACACGTTAAAAGGGGTCGTTTCGTGTCCGGCCAGCAGCGCTCACTCGGCAAAAGTAGTCCGGCGGCAGGACCGACACTTATTACTCATCATACCATAATGAATATGTGCGTGTGATGGTCAGCATGGCAACAGGGTGCATGTGAGGGATGCAAATCGTGGATTTTGCGATTTGTCAAGGCATGTTTGCGTTCGAAGGTCACAAGCTCGGCTCTTACTTGCAGCATGTCGGATACATTTTTGTTGTTTAGCAGATAATAATATATTGCTACATTCCTAATTTATTTATTTTTATTTATTTATTTTGATATACTGTCCACCACAATGGGGTTTTTATAGAAGTGGGCATTACTGCATGACATGGACATAATTCCTGATGTTACCGATTCAATATGGAAAACCTTCATAGAATAGCACAAAAAACATAAAAAAATCAGTTATACAATAGAAAGCATATATCACCGGAGCTTTGACACAAATTCAGACAGCTTAATGACAATAAAGTAGGCTCGGCAAGCTCTAAGAACATTTGGACTGTAGGTTGCCTTACAACTGAGGCGTCAAGTGCATTCCAATCGCGCACTGTTTGCGGAAAAAAAGAAAAGTAAAAAGTGTTGTTGCGACAGAAAAATTCCTCAAGAAAGAGGGGATGTTTATGACGTGTTAATCTGGACTGGCTTTTTTCCACGAAGTCTTCGGGGTTAATCTTGTATGAATTGTGTAGCAGTAGGTATAAGAATTTCAGGCGATGCAGTCTTGACCGGCTAGATAAAGGGTGAAGCCACGCACGATGTAAAAGTTCTGTCGGTGAATCTGTCCGTCTGTAACAGTTATAGATGAATCGCACAGCTTTTCGGTGCACACTTTCGAGTATGTTTATGCAGCCTGTTGTGTAGAGAAACCATACGATATTGCCGTATTCTAGCATTGGGCGGAGAAGCGTGGTGTATGCCTGGAGCTTTATTCCAGAAGGCGAATTATTTAAGGCACGTTTAAGGAAAAAGAGCTTCTTCATGGATTTTTTTCCTACATGCTGCACGTGCATTGTCTAGTTTAAGTCTGATGTGATTAGGATGCCAAGATATCAGTATTCTGTTACAGCTCGTAGTGCAGTGGTGTCAGAGCCATAGATGAACTTAAACGGAAATCTTATTGTTGCTCCTTCAGGCGGCCAGACTGTACAGCGTGATTTTTGGTCTTACATTAATTACGTTTGTGGTCCTGTGGGCACGACGAATCACAGGTATGACGTCACTGAAACGCTTGATATCTTAGACTAAAGCCTATACCAAGAAACATGCACCATGAACTAAGAATAGAGGCGACGGCTTCAGCCATACAAAAGCAATGTAATAATGAAAGCAAAACACTTAACACTGATGTGGCAGGACCCGTTAGAAACATCATAATGACAGAATGCGCAGACTCGGATGACAACATAAAAAATAGCGCGTCAATCAGATGAAGGGACACAACCCAAGCAAAAGAGGCAGCAATTGCGCTCGCGATCACCACTCTGAAACAGGACTATAACAACAGACTCGCAAGAAGCGTCTAGAAACTACACCAGAGGCAGGATAGAATAAGCAGCCATAAGGATCCTCAAGAACATCAAGGAAGACGAAAGATGAAGCTGATATGGACATCAGCGCACCAGTCCGTAGAGGGGAACGAAGGCGCACACTCCGCAGCCCGAGCACTCATAGGTATCTCAACATACAGATGGATACAGCTACTCAAATAAGCTGGCCATCTACTCAGGTATCCTAGGCAGAAGGAAATGCGCGTCACTTGATAAAACCTAGGCAAACAAGAGAAATAAGACTGAGAATTCGAGCAAACAAGTATTCAAGCCCAAAAAAACTTGACGCAATCTTCCCACACGACTATGAGCCGTAATGTACACACTGTGACATGGAGACGGACCTATACCGCATGGTATGGGCCTGTCAGTACAACACCGCAGTAGAAAAGATAAAAGGCCCGAAGATTGAGTGGTGGGAAAAAATGCTGTCCAGCTCGGGGCCGAACGTTCAGCGCCAGCTAACTAAGGGCAAGAGCGGCTTCAAAATCTAACGAACTCACGGAATAGGTTGGCCGACCATCAAGTTGTATTTCAATAGAGTATGTTTTCATCATCATCATGGCCAGTCACTCATGGTCTTCTCTTGAGCTTGTTGCTGCCTTGTGCGTGTCTCAGACCACCTCAGTAAACCTGTCCTGGTTGCTGAGACTCTGTCGATAACACTATATTTACACGAAGTTACCTAGGAATATGCGTAACCGTTCACATTTGTGTAACTCTATTGAGAATCTAGCCTGAGTCTCACAGCCGTCCTCGTCAACAACCACACGCCAGAAGAATGTCCTCATCGCCTAGCTACTCCGCAGCTTATTAAGGCGAGAGCCTTTAATGGCTCATTCTGCTGTCGGTCCGGTGTTACATCCAGCGCCTGGGGTGACTCATTGAGGCACGCCGCGGCCAAAAGGTGACGCACTTTCCGTCGTCAGGGGGAGCTGTCGGCGAGGCGGCATTAGAGTCAGGCGGCGTCGAGCGCTGCTCCGCCGTCAGTCGGTACGCGGCAGCTAGCGGAGGAGGATGGCTCCCAAGCTATGCAGCGATTGCGTGCCAGGTGATTCGGCTCAGCAGAGGAAGGGCGACTCTACGAACACGAAACGGCGAAAGATCAATGATTGCATGTGTCAGCGGCGGCTGAACGCGTCGCCGGGGAGCAAAGCCAAAGAAGCTCAACGAAGGCATGAACAGCTTCAAGCCGCTTCTTCTGGTACCAAAGCTCACTGCAATAAACGAGAAATTCACAAAGAAACACAATGATGTGGTCTCAGTCGTAACAAACATAGGGAATCATTGGCAGTTGAAGTAGCGGGAGAAAGACTTTCGCGTAGTGCACTTTAGGCTGCCAAAGTGCTCCTATAGTTCATTTCAACCCCCAATCCCTGCAGTGGGAGAAGCGCATACCTGTTGCGTACTAGGCTGCGGAGCTCGAATAGTAAGGCCTATGACGGGTAACTTTAACTGAAACGTTTTAACGCTTGCCGTGGAAACAAATATGGGATGCATATGTGTGATTCTATAGTTGCTGTTGCTTGGTTCCCAAAAGAGGCCGTAGGTTCCTACGTAACGACGTAGTAGTCTTTTTCACAGATCTTAGGAGAGGGAAGCAACGAGACGGATATAGAGAGCGTCATTGTGATTACGGTCTTAGCGGCGTATTTGAGCGCGATGAACACGGCTCAGCCGGAGCGTCGATTGGTTGAAATGGGCCACAAGGGTTTGTGTTCCGGGGCTGGCACCGTTCGCAAGGGGCGACGTAGACACATACAAACACCAGACCAGACAATCTTCATATAACTGTACGTGCGTAACAAGCTGAGGAGCCTACATTTGAATCAAGAGGCTTCGAGAGAACAGAGAACGAAGATGTTCCGGCACGACGAGCAGAAGGTGAGAGCCTCCCGTCACATACCACATCGGTTTAATATATCGTGGCTTAGAAAAAATCCGATGACGGAAGTATCAGGATAGAAGCAGCGGGGACAGGCGAAAACAGGGCGTTCAGACAGATATTTACTGCTCTTAGGCACTGTTCAGAAAATAAAATAGTACCAGAGGGTGGTGTGATCTGATAGGACAGACAGCTAGGTAACGGGACAAGCAGCAATCGTGGTGAAGTGGCCTGAAGTGCTAACGATTAGGTAATTGTGTACTGATAACGCAAGGCCTAGCGAGACAGATGGCCTATAAGTCTTTTAAAAGGTATGCAACATAGTTAATGACTATCAAAACAACTAATGGCGGAATTCTGTCACCCCTAGCCGAATGCGAGGCATTCGGGCTCAGTAAGAGAATATTTGTGCTCAGAGGGTTGAAGCAGATGTCAGGCGTAGGCCATAACACGGTGCTGATTGTGCTGCCACTGGGCAGGTCCAGAGCCATTATGAGAAGAAGAGGTGAAATGAGTCGCGCCAGGAGGAGCAGTGAGGGTCGAATCGCTGTGAAGGCGCTAGCTTCGTTAAGGTCCCATGAGAAAAGCGCGTACTTCATTATGGTGGTAAAGTGATGCGTCATACCTGTGAAGTTCTGATTGAACGGGCTGAAATATGAGCAATATAGGAAAACACTGTGGACATCACTGACGGCAAGAATATCACAACGGGCAGGCTTCACAACAGTTCTGTGATTCAAGTGAACGAGGACGTACCTGGCGGTGGCAGAAACTGCAATTCTGGCTCTTCGATTTGTGGCCTGCAGTTCCAAATACAGCAAGGGCTGTAGACAGCAATGTAGGTGGTTTCGAATGAAGACGAAAAGGATCTTAGACTATGTAGATGGCTTTAGAAAGGCTTAGTCTGTGGTTTAGAACGAAAACGTCAGTGATCGCAGAAGGCTTACGAATGAATATGGGAATGATCATATAAAGAGGTACAGGGGTTGCGAACGAAGACGGCAAGGATCGTCGAAAGACGGCATATGTGGCTTACGAACGAAAGCGGAAACCCGGAGAAAGATTTTGCAGGTCGCTTGTGAGCGAAGACGGCAAAGATTGGAGAAATACGGAGTCGGTGGCTTCCGGCCGATGATAGCAAAAATCGGAGAAAGATGGTGTTGGCGGCATGCGAATGAAGAGGACAAGGAACGTTGAAAGATGGTGTAAGTCGCTTGCGAACGAAGTCCGCAAGTATCGGGGAAGTACAGTGTACATGGCTTCTAGACGAATACGGCGACGATAAGAAAAAGACGGCTTAGGTAGTTTTCTGAATGAAGCGGGCGTTGAAAGATAGTGTAGGCGGGATGTGAACGAAGACGTCAAGGAGTGGAGAAAAACGGTGTAAGTGGCTTGCGAACAAATACGGCAAAGTCGGAAAAAGACGGTGCAGGTGGCTTGCGCACGAAGACAGCAAGGGGTGCTAATGCGGTCGGGTTCAGGAGCCAAGACCTCTTGGTAGGTGACCTAGAGGAAAGGCATCGGACGAGGAGCAGCAGGGAGAGTGACAAAGAAAAAGACATTTATGTACACTTTTTACATGGTGAAGTATGCACAGGTCAAGAAGATAGAGCAGAGGTTACTCAGCTAACTCAGCTTACTGCTCACTAATCGTGGATACACCTCCAATTCTTAAATTTTGTTTGTTGTCCCCAGCTAAGGAGATAGAGAAATAGAGTTCAGGTCGGGCAGTCCCAGCAGGGAATCACTTGTGAATATTCGAGGTGCTGCCGACAGCCGAAGATGCTACTTAAGCCTCCTCGCACACCTTCATTTGGCAAGGGCGAACTTCCTTTGTAGCGATAGCGATCTTAAGCTGACAAATGTAGTCCCAAATTTCAGAATTCCGGCCCTAGCAAGGGCTACTTCCACAGTGGCCTTAGTTCTTGGTATAGTTCACTATAGTTCTTGGAACGCTTTTTCGTTCGCCAACAATAGGGAAACTTTCATTGTGCCCCCCCCCCCCCCCCCCCGGTGAGCGCCAGGCGGGCAATTATACGTGAATGGGTGGCCTCTCGGAATGGTTGGCGACCCGGTGAGGTGTCTGACCGCCGCCATACGTGGCGAAGATGTGGCCGCAGCACGTGGTGCCGATTTTTCCGCCGACACGGTGCCTTCGAAGCTGCTGCTCGCTGGCCTGGCTTGGTTCCTGTCGTCGGCCGCTGGAGCCTCGGCTGGAACCCCCGATCATATGAGTGCCTAACTAGAGAGGCACGATAAAGCCTGCAGTGCATATAACTGGCGTCAACCGTTTGATGTGACGAGCAAAACGGATGTTTGGGCCAAGGCCCTGAAATCAGATATCGCTACACGAAACCAAAATGTAGGAGAGCCCTTGGGTTTTCAGGTAGCCGCTCTGCTGCTATAGTGGCCGAAAGAAGTGGGGAATGGAAAGAAGCCGACACGGGCAACAGAAAAAGGCTCAGGCACGAAAGCATCGACTGTGTAGTCTGCTGTGGGACTTAACGTAAGTCATGGATAGACCTCACCTCTCAAAACGGGGCGTTGTGCCGCATCTCAAGAACATTTGCCTCTTATCACAGCAGGCGGGCCTCCTTCGTAACGGTAAACTAAAAAATGAGTGTCAGCATTAGGTGTGAAAATAATCACTACGGTGGAAGTGCACATATAAACTATCTTTCTATCTTTCAAGTTCTTTATCTGAACATACGACAAAACAGATTTGCCTGTAGAGCTGCGCCCGATGTTCGCATTACCCAATGTTGCAATAATCTGGCAATATTTCGCAGTGATTTCAAACATATGTATCTTTAGATTTGTATCTTGAAGTCCAACATTCTTTTCAGCTAAAGACGTTTTGGCAAGGGATATGAGTTCTCGAAAAGAATCATGTTATTTTCAGTAGAAGATGTAATAGTTGTCGTCATTTCAAATTATAGCTATTTAGTAAGTGCGACAGCGATTGTGTGCAGCAGCAGTGATGGCATACGCTAGCTCTGTTTTTGCAACGCGATGGATGGGTGTCGATCAACGTGCCTTATGTTTATATACTTATCTGGAACCATTGTATTTGAGTCCATCCCTTCGTGTGTCTTGGCAGTTTCCAGTTTTACACAAACAACACACCTGTCTTGCTCCTCCGTAAAGAACAGTGTAGCAAGGCAGTAGCTGAAGCTGGCCCACCTCAATTAAAAACGCAAATGACGTGCTTGCATTGTAGTAACTCCCTGCGCAGCTACAACGGGCAACGGTCTATTCCGTGCACAGCTGGCATTGCAAAGTCTACCATACATGTCATCCACACGCGGTCATCCCAACAGTCAAGCACTTTTGGTAGTTAACCAGTCATGCTCAGTGTGGCGGGGTCAGGCCCGTGTTCGCTAAAGGTGCGTGTCTACAGCCGGTACAGGGCGGGAACAATAAGCGAAGGCACGCGAACATACGCACGCATCCCTTGTTTAAAGCGTTTACAGCTGTACATCAGACGCCAGTAAACGCTTAATTTCCTGTTCGTTTTTTTCCTCTGTGGCTGTAGAGAATTTCATGAAAATACAGGTAAAAAGCTTGCGTGCTAATCCGCGGAGACATTTTTCACATGCATGGTATCACCAACAAGTTCAAGAAGCTCAGCAGTCATTTCAACAAGACGGGGCACGATTTAGCTGCTAACATATTTTACACCCTTTGATGTGTGCGAATTGGTGGCTGGAAGAGGGAACCGTATTCAATTTATTTCTTTATTACTTGAGGGCGGGATGCGGCATTTTCGCTGATGGAAGATAACTGTAGATATTTCCATAATTGATTATCACTAATATATTCTCGATAATTTTCAAACCGCTTATAGTACAATGCAGAAAGTAGATTTACGCCGAACGCACCGCATAGACCTTTGAGTGGTTGTACTTTGTCTTCTAAGGTAAAGGCAAACTTACAAAAAAATTACATTGAGTCTGCGAACTTCAAACAAAGAACCCAAGTGTACAAGAAAGAGACGACGCAGTAAGGTCGCTTACAGCTTAAAAAAACTTAGGAATAATTATGCATGCCCTATACTGCTTGCGCGCCATCTATACTGCGGCAACGTGTACGATCGCGGGGTTTCTTGTAGGCGCCACACGCTGGTCCTCTTTTTCGTGTTACAACAATGGTGAACAATAGAGCCGACACCAATGTTTCTGCAAAACGGGCCCTCACGCTATTGCCTAAAATTCGAGAAATTAGACTTATAGGTCAATGGCACAACAGGCCCGCCGAAACGACTGCGACCACCCGGCGCGTAAAGCACAAAAGTCACTTGATATATTCCATAGTAACTATGGAAGGAGCGCTAATTACGAGCGATGGCTTGAAACTCGTCAGGAAGTGGGCGCGCAAAGAAAAGCAAGGACAGGCAATTGGGCCATTCTGCGTCTGTGGACATGGGGGGAGGGGGGTGATTTCCTGTTTGGCGGGAAGAGGGGTCTCGTCTATGCCGTTTTAGGACTGCCGGCAAACGGGATCGAGGAATGACGTGGAGGCGGTTGGAAAAACTAAATAAACCAGCGAAAATTATGCAGCGGCAAGGAGCAACGTCCACAACTGCGGATGAGATTAAACTAACAATACAGTTATCTGAACGCATTCTATACAAACATGATAGAAACGGCGCTGCAGAGTGCCTAACGATTAACCTCACCGCACGGCCATTCCAGCCCTAGCGTATGGAGTAGTTGTGTAACAAAGAGAGAGATAGAGATAGTAGAATAGAAAGCCAGGTAGCTTAACTAGACGATGCCCAGTAGGCTACCCTACACGGGGGGAGGGGAACAAAAGGAGGAAAAGGAAAGAAATTGTGCCAAGGAAAGGAGTCGGTCACACCTTCACAGATCATTAGACTAGCGCCATGTTTGTAAACAAAGGTGGCGCTGCAATCGGTAGCGACATGGGGTGTAGGCAAAACGCAGCGTGCCTGCACAGCGCCAAGCGACGCTGCCTTCGAAACCAGTTCGCGCGTGCGAATATTCTGAACCGTAAGCTTCTCTTCTGCGTACAAATGGTTTGGTTTAAAAATGGGAAGCTGGGCCAGTTGGTAATGATCCATTTGTTAAAACGGCGCAAACGAACACACACAGAACACAACACAGACAGCAGCGCTTCACGTTGTTGGTTTATGTCTGGAGAGTAGTTCAACACTTTTGGAGCCGATTACTCCTGGAATTACATGGCGAAGAGCTGCATTGGCTTCCTTTGCCGTGACCTCACTAGAAATCATATTTCTCGGTCACTGTATGTGCAACTTAAGTGACAGAATTTCATCGAATAAAACAAACTCAATCACTATATATATGTATATATATATATATATATATATATACTCCATTTCATACATCAAGTGCAACACTGCCAAAACTAGAGCACTTGTTTGCGCTCCCAGCATCGGTGATGAAAATAGTGCCTGCGGTTGATTAGAGGAAATAATAGTTTCTTTGTTTGCAAGCTTAATAAATCTTATATTTGCCATCAACTCCACAATAAGCACCTTTTTCAGAGAGAAAAGATCAGATTCGGTGAGTTTGTATGTTTTGTTTGTCGTTTTTGTTCCTGTCGCGTTTTCGCTGCCTTGCCCTGCCAGCGGTGCCCTCCTCGAAGCGCAACGCAGTGATCTCGACTGCTTCTTTGGAGCAGACTTTTTTTCTAAAAGATCCGTACTGCGAAGATGTCCAGGCACGCGAAGCAAGTTATTGCAAACGTGTACGCTCAGAATAGAGCCCGTTTCCGCAGAAACCACGCCGCCACGAAAAGAGCGCGTAGTGATACGCCTCTTTTTTTCTTGCGGATTGAACTACTTGCGTAGCTTTCGCTGCGTTGCACTTGATGTATGAAACGGAATATAGTTTGTGGGGCTGCGCCAGCCACAGTTGAAGGGAGCGCCTTCGGCGCGGCTACCAATGAGCCACCCCTTCACCCCTTCCCTCTCCCGTTCGTGCCGGGATAACCGGTCCCGGCCCGGGGGCCATAAAGAGGAGCGCATGCCGTCGCCCGTTCTCTCTTTCTCGCCGGCATCGTCTTTAGTGGGGGTGCTCCTGCTGGGGATGGCTCCCGAGCACGACACGCCTGATCTCCGGAAATGTGAGAAATAAACCCCTGCGTTTACATGACCCCCCTCGAGTCATTCCGTGCGCCCCACAGGCAGAGGGATCGCCCACAAATGGTACCCAACTGGGGTTTGATCAGCGCCCACGTTAACGATTTCTCTGCCTACCAGGGAGCTCACGGACAGGCTCAAGGTGGTTGTGCTTTGTTCGATAGGCGCGACGCCATTTTGAGATTAGTCTTGCGCACCTAAACAGCGGGAATGCAGTGTGATAGTGTGTACAGCATTTGTTATTTTGTTTGGGATCGTGCGCGGTCCTTATTTGGTTTTGAGAGTTATGCATTTTTGTATATGTGTGGATAGAGATGTAAGTTTGTATCTTTGTAGATAGATATACATGGGTATATTGCCGCGAAACCTTCAAAACTGTATTTGTTGTTTATTAACAGCCGCCGGCATACGGCCTTATCACTCTGATTCTGGATTGCGTATGAGTTCTGTATTATTTGTTTGTTAATGCTCGGTGTCGCGAGTCGCACCTTTATCAGTTTCCTTATAGTGCAAGATGCACCAAGATCCACCTCGAAGATTCCGGCCACTCGTGTGTATTTCTTACAATGTTCCAGCTTGTTCAAAAGTGCAAGATGCTGGGCTAGTTGGTACTGCATAATGAAATAAAACAGCGCAAGGAACGGGACGAAACACTGTGTCTTTGTTTCCTTTCCTTCGTGTTTCGTCCCATTCCTTCGCTGTTTTATTTCATTTCCAGCTTGATCTGGTAGCAGTTTGCAACGTTATCTAGATTGTTCTGAGCAGCCTTTAAATTGAGCGTTGACGAGTGTGACGGGCATTCATTGTTCGACGATCAACGAGCACGTTTGTCACTATCGCCGCCTCCGAGTTGCTTATTTCTTTTGCGGACGCATGTCAGCCCAATAAAGAGTTAATTTCAGTACCATCAAGCCTGTGTCTCCTTTAGGTGTCAACGGTCTTGTCATCACTACGTGACATCTGGTGGAGGTGCTGCCTTTGATCCTGCAAGCGAAAACCTCAGCCTTGTTCCTGTCACACTGGGGGACCAGCCTACGGGCCACAGAGCCAACCGCCGACTCCAAGTCCTACAACCGGAACACAGTCTGCTGCTTGACCCCATTCGACTCCGGAAGGAATCAACTTTGGAAATATCCTAGCCAACAGCACCAGTCGTCTTCGTGTAGCACCGGGAGCCCCTCATCTTCCAAGGACTGCCCAGAGAAGATGCGGAAGACTGGATGGACCTTTTCGACCGTGCGGCAGAATTCAACGGCTGGAACGACGCTGCGAAACTCAGGCAAGTGTATTTTGTTCTCCAAAGACATGCCCAAGTTTTGTTCGAAAATCACGAGACTTCTTTAAAGGAGTGGGAGACATTCAAAGCAGAGTTCTTGGTGGCCTTTGCAAGTTCTGTCCGAAAAGAAAGAGCTCAGGCCCTCCTCCAATCAAGACTTCAAGTCCCTAACGAATCTGTCCGGGTGTACGTTGAGGAGATGAAGCGCCACTTTCGCCGCGCCGACCCTAATATGAACGAAGGTGAGAAAGTCAAATTTTTAATGCGAGGCGTTAAAGAGTCGCTTTTTGCAGGTCTCGTGCGAAATCCGCCAAGAACTGTGGCATAATTTGAAACGGAAGCGTATACCATCGAGAAGACGTTGGACAACCGGATACGCCAACGAGCGACCACTTCAACCGGACTACTCAAGCCACTACCCCAGCGTATCTGCAATCGGAAAGAACCTTCGAGACCTCATCCGGGAGATCGTGCGAGAGGAGCTCCGCTGATGGTTGCCATCATCACAACCCCAGGTGGCGTCGCTCGCGGACGTCGTCCGTCAAGAAGTCCAGCAGGCACTGGGCGTTCCTCAAGCGAAGACGTCGACGGCTCCAGTGCATGAATCAGCAGCGATGACATATGCTGCTGCATTACGTCGTCCTGCACCCCGACGCGACCTCCGAAGCCCTCGTCGCTACCATCCTGCTCCCGAAAGCTGCCCCTTGGCTCCCGCCCGCCAAGACTACAAACGATCTCCAAGCCCCAGGAAATGCGACGCCTGGAGGACATCTAACAACCGACCACTCTGCTTCCATTGTGGTGAGGCAGGACATATCCTCCGTCACTGCCCGTACAGGCGGATCAGCCACCGTGGTTTCGCTGTCGACCACAGGAAATCAACGAATTCCTGCGCAGCGGAGAGCACTCGTCGCCAAGGCGTCTGTCACGCTCCCCATCGCCATACAATGCGGGCTGCGGTTACGCGCAAGGACGGTCTCCTAGGCCCCGTCGGGGAAACTAAAGGCAGCAACCTTTGGAGGTGAGGTTGCTCAGCGGCGAAAAGACGAACATCCTCCGCCGCCGACGACCACTAACGACGACGCAGCCATTTCACCGCCGCTCCACACGACGACAACACGACCAGAGTGCAAGCCGACACCGCCGCCCAGCGAAATAACAACGGTATGCCCCAGCGATGACCTGAAGAAATGACGGAGCCGAGATCGAACACCAAGGCTCACGTGCAATACGAGGACGCGAACAAGTGACCTTGAAGTTGATGTCGACGATTGCAGAGTCACTGCCCTAGTAGACGCCGGAGCTGACTATTCAGTCATCTGTGAACCGTTAGCTTCCCAGCTCAGGAAAGTTACGACTCTTGGGATGGCCCGCTGATTCGCACCGATCGGGACGATGTACTGCAAGAATAACCGTAAATGGGCGTACTTACCCCACCAGTTTTGTGGTCTTGCAGCAGTGCTCCCGCGACGTGATTTTAGGCATGGACTTCCTAAATGAACATAGGGCTATCATCCACCTGCGATCCAAGCTCATCAAGCTTTCTGCAAAGCCATACCTCCTACGACGACTTCGATGCAACAAATCGCTCTAACCGTTCTCGATGGAGAATTGGCCGTGCCGCCCCGATCAAGCGTCGTAGGTCGCAGTCTGCGTAGGTAGCGCAAACATCGAAACTGCTGAAAGTATCGTCGAAGAAAATATCGAATTGATCTTGGCATCTCAACAAGGGCACGACGATCGCTTTTCTCGACGAATTAGCGGACCTCAAAGATGTATTCGCCCTCCACGACCAACCCCTGGAGGACGCACCAGATCAATTCCGTCAGCCCACATTTGATATTAACCTGGCATTCAACCACACCAGGAACGACCAGATTCTAAGTGTTCTTCGAAGCTACAAGGAGTGCTTTTCGTGATCATCGAAGGTACGGCAAACACCACTGGCCAAGCACCGAATTATAACGGACGAACACGTCCGACCTCTGCGTCAAAGCCCCTATCATATGATAGGGGCTTTGACGATGTGAGTGGGCTCGGCAGCATGAGTGGGCTCGGCAGCACAGCAACGATGCGGTCATCTTACGCCCGCCATCTCCTCACCTTTCAGGTGTTCCTTCTGGCCTTTCTGCCGGCATCTGGCGATGACTGCTTGGTCGGCGAATCTGATGCGGGGCTGGTTGCCAATCTGAGCGGTGGCGATTCGGACGCTCCTGCCTCGCCGCGCGGCCTGTCATCTGGACCGGACTGCGCAGCGGAACCTTTGCGCTGCTGCCCCAGTGCGCCTCTGGACACGTCGGCGCGGCGCTTGTCACCCTCCACCCCCCGAAAGCTAGCCATCGCATCGAAAGCAACATCAACACAGCCGCCTAAAAGCGCTTCGCATCCCATCACTCCCTTCAGTGGGCTCGGCAGCACAGCAACGATGCGGTCATCTTACGCCCGCCATCTCCTCACCTTTCAGGTAACGAATCGGTACTCACTATACGCACGGCGTACCCGTTACCCTGCCTTGTTAGTGCTGCCGAGCGCCTGTTGTTGCATTGACATTATGCGTGATTGTAATTGCTAGCACTAGCTGGCGACGTTGAGCTAAATTCCGGCCCTCCCACGCGTTCGTCTTCAGTCGAGGCGTCTGGCGACATCTTGACCGCTCTCAAGGAAATTCGTGAAGGTCAAGCCTCCATCTTAAACGAAGTAAAGGCAATGCAAACTAAACTCATCCAAAACGACGCCGTATTAGATGACATTAGGCAAAGGTTATCAAAAATCGAAAATGAATTTTCGTCTATCCCAGTAATAAAGACCCAAATTGAAGATGTCCAGGCCCTGGCTGAAGATAACGCCCACGACATATTTATTTATTTATTTATTTCAGATACTGTCAATCCCCATTGGGATTTTTACAGGATGGGCATATAATTGATTAATGACTACAATAATGGCGATACAAAGGATACAATTACATGAATACAGAAAAACAAACAGGTAGCAGGTGATAAACAATGTCATACACAGCATATCTAGGTAATAATGCAGTTAGACAAGGTAAATAATGTAGTAATACGATAGCTTTCATTTAGAGTATTGTAATTGGTTTGTTATATTTGGTTCGAAATGGTTTACGTGTTGTGTAGTAGTTCTTCTAAAAGGGTTACAAATTTCGGCAATGATGTGCTGTTGGTGATGTGGGGATCCAAACCGTTCCATTCGGTAGTTGCACGTGGAAAAAAAGAATATCTAAAACACTCGGTACGGAAAGAATATTCTTTGAGAGTTTGTGGGTGTTTATGGCGGGAAGGTCTGCATTTATCTAAGGATATATACAACGAGCTATCTATGTTTAGTGCATTGTGTAATAACTGGTGAAGTAATTTTAGTCGTGCAAGTTTGGCGCGGTTTTGTAGAGTAAGAATAGAGGCTTTTTTAAGCAATTGGGATGGCGAATCAGTGATCCTATATTTGTTAAATATAAATCTAACTGCCTTTCGCTGTACACCTTCGATTTTGTTAATAAGCTGTTGTGTATAAGGGAACCAAATTGTGTTAGCGTATTCGAGAACTGGTCGTATAAATGTATTATATGCTAATAGTTTAGTTTCTGGTGGTGCTTCATGAAGTCGTCTTCTCAACAAGAATAACCGTTTCAAAGCAGAAGATACAATGCTGTTAATATGTGCTTCCCATCTTAGGTCATGTGAGAGGATTAAACCTAGGTACTTATGTTGATTAACTCTTGTCAGTGGTATGTTATTTATGCTGTACGTGAAGTCGGACATTTGTTTTTTACGTGTTATAGTTAGGAAGGCGGTTTTTTGAATGTTTAGTTCCATTTGCCAATCCTTGCACCATGTTATCACGTCTTGAAGGGCGTTGTTTAAGTCATCGTGGTCCTTCGAAGAGTTAATTTCATTATAAATAATGCAGTCATCGGCAAAAAGTTTGATTTTAACTCTTATGTTAGTGGGTAGATCATTGATAAAGATGAGGAATAAAATCGGTGCAAGGACGCATCCTTGGGGTACTCCCGATGTAACCGATGCAGTGGATGAAATTTCATGGTTAACTGTAACATACTGAGATCGGTTAGTTAAATAGTCCTCTATCCAGTTGACAATGGAGCCGTTGCCTAAGGTTGTTTTAAGTTTGCTAATTAGTTTTTTATGAGTTACTTTATCGAAAGCTTTAGAGAAGTCTAATGCAATTAAGTCAATTTGTTTTTGATTATCAATGCTTTGGGACAAATCATGTGTTAATTCTAGTAATTGAGTGATGGTGGAAAGTCCTCTCCGGAACCCATGTTGGACGGGTGACAGTGTGCTCTCTTGGTCAAGGTAACTAGTGATATGCTTTAGTATAATGTGTTCTAATAATTTTCCTACCGTGCATGTTAACGAGATTGGTCTGTAATTTGAAGCATCATCTTTGCTGCCTGTTTTGTGTATAGGAATCACTTTCGCAATTTTCCATTCTTCAGGAAGAGAACAAGTAGATAAGGATTTAAGAAACATTAAATGCAAGTATTTGGCGTTTACTTCGGCATATCTGTGAAGAAAAGTGTTAGGAATATTATCAGGGCCGTTTCCTTTTTTAGTATCAATTGATAGTAGTAGGTTCAGTACTCCAGCCTCAGTTATCGTTGGCATATCTAATGGTCTCTGGCAGATATGATCAGCCACCGGAATCTGGCCATTATCAGCTGTGAACACGGAGTGAAAATATGCGTTTAAAGAGTTGGCGAACTTTTCGTTTTGGTCTCGCGAACTGAAAGTGTTTTTTTGCTTTTGGGGATTAAGGTACGTCCAGAATTTTCCAGGTGAATGTTTCATAAAGTTAGGAAGGGTATCTGAAAAATAAATTCTTTTAGCTGTCTTAATCTTTGCTTTCATTTCACTGATGGCGTTCGTAAGCCTCTGTTTTATTTGAGAGTCATTTTTTAACTTTAAAGATTTTTTCAGTCTTTTTACTTTGCGTTTCGAGTGAATAACATCACGTGTTATCCATGGGTTATGTCTATTTGATCGTTTGGTTTTTTTTGGCACATACTTGTTGACACAGTGTGATACAATGGCCTTGAAGCTTTGCCATAGTGTATCTATATCTGTGCCTGGACAATTATAAAGTTCTTCAAATGATTCAAACTCCAATATTAGAAAATTAAGTATGCTTGAATCATCAGCCTTTGGAAAGTCTAAGTAAGTTGTTTTGGAAATGGAGTGAATTGTTGCGCCTTCAGTTGGAGTAGTGCATAACGTCAATTTATGGTCTGATATGCCATCTAGAACTGCTAACTTAGTGTCGTCAATTGAAAAATGATTGCTGAGGAAGATGAGATCAAGAATGTTAGATGCATTACCTTGAACACGTGTGGGTTCGTTAACAATTTGCAACAAGTCAAAACTAAGCATAATATCAAGAACAATTTCAGAACCAGGAGAGCGGTAGCACATAGTTTCCCAGTTTATATCTGGAAGATTGAAGTCGCCAAGTAGAATAAGTCTGGCTTTTTGTACATGACGCTGCATATATTCGTACAGTGATACTATTGCACGTTCGTCTGCCGAAGGACTGTGGTATACGCAGCCAACAGTAATGGTAGTATTTTCAAAAATCAATTTACAAAAGAGTGCCTCAATACCCTCGACCTCCGGCAGGACTACGAAAGGAATTTTTTTGTTTATTAATATAGCCACACCTCCTCCTCGTGTTAACCTATCTCTGCGAACAATTGCATAGTTTGGGGGTGAAATTTCATTGTCACATATATCTTCAGTTAGCCACGTTTCCGTAATCGCCAGGAAATCAGGTTCGAGGCCTATCAGAAGCGATTCCAGTGATTCAAGTTTATTAAGAATACTACGCGCGTTTACGTTCGCAAATGTTATTGATTTCGTTTTGGGGGCTGCCGGGGGCGTAGGTTTGGTCCAGTACCTTGCTGGTTTTTTTTCGTTTTTATTCTCGCTTGCATGTGTCTTGAAGGGTACTCGACGTTTATTTTCTTCATCCCATTGGAAAAGTTCCCCGTTAATGCGCACTTTATCGTAGACTAGAGCTACCTTTGCACCACGATCTTTCATTTCTTTTACACTATTCCACAATTTTTTTCTTATGTCACGTACTCGGACGGAGAAGTCTTCACTGATCGAAAAATCTGAATCTTTAAGTTTACGACAGTTTTTTAGCACCAGTGTCTTTTCACGATAATCAAGAAGTTTTAGTATTACAGGCCTGGTTTTTTCAGCTGAAGGCTTGCCCAACCTATGAATGCGTTCTATTGGAACAGGTTCAATTTCAAGGATGTTGTTGGCAATGCTTTCATTAAACATCTGTTCTAAGGTGTCGTTATTTTCTTCAGGATCTTCTGGAATGCCGTATACCAACAGATTACATCTTCTCGAGCGGTTTTCCAGATCATCCAGTTTTAGTTCCAACGCGGAAACAACTTTCTGCAGGCTGGCGACCTGGATTGTGCATTCCGATAACTTTTTGTCAAGAGCTGCCATATTTTCCAACTTCGCTTCAATAGATGTTAATCGTTCCTCTTTGATGCTTTTTATGTCGCCAGCAATTGCTTCCAGTTGTTTGGAAATCTGAGTGAGCTCAGGACCGGGGTTTGTCTCGATATCCCCCGCTAGCAGCAGTAGTTCAGCAAGGTGTGCTGCTAAATCACAGAGTAAAGGACACAGCAACCTTGGGCACGGCAGCACAATAAGAAACGGGTCATCTGAGCGAAGACATTTACCATAAAGTCTTCTTACCTGCACGATATAGGCGAAAAGATTATGCATCCGCATGCCGCTGTTGCTGCCGTGCCCAATGATGCCGGGTATAGTCGAGCCTTGCTTTATACTGAATGGGTCGCAGAGCGCCATCTGGGCCGAAGTGGGGATTCCGTCGATGCAGAGTGTCACGGTCGGTTGTCGTTGGAAGCCGAAGTCGTCAATGACCGCCGTCGCCACAGGCCTAACAAGCCTATCAGTACTAACAAGCCGGTTAGATGATTCAGAAGACGGCGCGCCGACCTAATATCCTATTCTTTGGACTAACCGATAAAGAAAACGAATATTGGTCCCAGTCCGAAGACGCAATCATAAATCTTTGCAGCGATGAACTTGGGATCGATATCACACCGATGGATATTGAACGCGCACACAGACTAGGAAAATTTGATTCTAACAAATCTAGACCTATCATCGTGAAATTCGCTCACTTCAAGACAAAAGAAAACATACTTTCAAGCGCTAATAAGCTGAAAAACACAGATTACCGCATAAGCCAGGACTACTCACCCAACACCCGTACCGCGCGAAAACATCTTGTTGAATACGGCAAGGCACAACCGAAAAAATTCAAGCTGCGCCATGATAAACTCATTATTGACAATGAAACTTATACTTTTAACCATGCCACGAAGAGAGTCGTCCCACGTACCCCATAACTAGAATCCAAAGCTAACCCGATTTCAAGCACCAAAGCCGTTCCGTTTCTGTACACTAACATAAGGAGCCTAATTCCCAAGCTTGACAAACTTCGCTACCTTATCGACACAACAGACAGCAAACTAGTGCTATTAAGTGAAACCTGGTTAAACGCAACTATCCATGACTCCGAGATTCTAACATTTCTTCCAAATTTCAATACCTTCCGACGCGATCGTGTAAATAGACGAAGTGGTGGTGTACTAATAGCTGCTCATCATAGCCTACATTGCGCCGTAATTAACATAAATTGCCCGTTAGAAGCTGTTTTTATAATGTGCAACATGTCTTACCCTCCCGTCATCATCGGAGCCTTCTATCGCCCCCCAGATGCTGATGCCTCGTTTTCTAATCACTTCTATGACACTATCCACTCCTTAACTTCGCAATATCGCCACGCTTCCGTTCTTATTTCGGGTGATTTCAACTTTCCTGCTATCACATGGTCTGATGTCACATTAACAATCGCCAAAAATAACACTGAAATCGAATTTTTAAATGCATACCTCACGTTCAATCTGTCACAGCTTGTTTCCGCCCCTACTAGGGAAGATAACCATTCTTCGAATATATTCGACTTGGTACTAACTTCCCATCCCGACAACGTCTCGCCCCTTACGTACTTACCTGGCATTAGCGATCACAAAATATTGCAAGCTTCATTCCAATGTCAGCTACATTGCACAAAAAAGGCTAAAAAGAAACTAACGCTCTATCATAAGGGTAATTATGAATGCATAAATGATAAGTTGTCAGAGTTTACGACGTGGTACTTAACAGACTTCACTACTCGCTCTGTCGAAACTAACTGGTCGCTTTTCAAGAATAAAATGCATGAACTTATCACCACATACATTCCCACTATAACTGTTACGGAACGACTCACATCGCCGTGGTTTAACGCTACTCTAAAACGAATGAACAACAAAAAGAAGCGGTACTACCGAGCAGCTAAACGCTTAAACACCTCAGTTTCGTGGGAAAAATATCACACCATCGACAAAACATTTCAGACACTTGCCGCCAAAACAAAAAAAAGCTTTTATTACAACACGTTGCCCAACATGCTGCGGACAAATCCTAGACAGTTTTGTTCATCCATCGCGTAACAATCACTTATCTCTGCTCGATGACCGAAATAATCCTATTCCTGATAAAGATGTACCAGAAGTTCTGAACTCTATTTTCATCTATTTATACTAACGAGTCTAAAGATGAACTTCCTGATTTTCCGCGACACAATCACCCTGTCATGCCTCCCATAACTTTTCATGCCAAAGGAATTGCGAAACTAATCGATTCTTTAAAGGTCTCTTCCTCAGCCGGGGCTGATGGCATCAACTCAAATCTACTAAAAAACACCAAACATATCACAAGTATCATTCTGTCGCATATTGTTCAGCAATCGTTATCATCTGGAGTGTTGCCACAAGACTGGAATGTAGGCAAGGTGATTCCAGTTCCTAAAAAAAGGTTCGCCATCTTCACGCCATAGCTATCGTCCAATATCCCTCACAAGCATTTGTTCAAAGTTAATGTAGCATGTTATCTACACACACATCGCAAATTTTCTTATATCTGTAAATTTTTTTCACCCTCACCAACACGGTTTTCGTAAAGGAATGTCATTTGACACACAGTTAGCTCTATTTATTAATGACATTAGTTCTAACCTAGATGACAACATACCAGTTGATGCATTGTTCTTGGATTTTGAGAAAGCTTTTGACAAAGTTCCCCACAGACGGCTTCTACTTAAACTTTCACGTTTGAACCTTGACCCACTCATTCTAACTTGGATAGAACACTTCCTCACTAACCGTAAGCAGTTCGTACACGCTAATGAATTTTTCTCACCTTTAAGCTCCGTCGCCTCTGGAGTGCCACAAGGTACTGTACTCGGTCCATTACTTTTCCTAATCTATATTAATGACTTGGCTACTGATATAACTTCCAACATACGACTATTTTCGGATGACTGCGTAATATATCGACCTATCGCTAACAGCAACGATACTAAACTGTTACAGAACGACTTGAATTACATCGAATCCTGGTGTAGCAAATGGCTCATGTCCCTAAACACAAATAAGACGTCATTAATTACATTCCACCGTAGACAGTCCTTTCCTTCAGCTTCGTATTATATATTTGGCTCTAAAATTTCCGCAGTTGACTCTTATAAATATCTTGGTGTAACCATTAACCGTTCCCTCACTTGGTCTGCTCACGTCTCTAACATTGCTAAAGACGCCAATCGCACGCTTGGTTTTTTACGCCGTAACTTGCGACTTTCACCTCCTTCTGTCAAACTGCTGACCTAGTTAACACTCGTCCGTCCCAAACTGGAATACGCATGCGCAGTTTGGGACCCTCACCAGTCTAACCTTTCCCTCACCCTCGAATCCATCCAAAATCGTGCAGCAAGGTTCATTCATTCAGACTACTCATATCACTCAAGTGTTACTGATTTGAAAGCAAAATCTAATCTCCTTTCCCTCCAATCACGCTGCAAAATAGCCCGGCTGTGCCTTTTTCATAAATTTTACCATTCATCACTAGGAAACTGTGCCATCATGCCTTGTCACCACGTATCCCATCGACTTAATCACAATAAAGTAGTATACCCGCCATCCGCAAATACCACTGCACATATAAATGCTTTTTTCGTCCAGACAGCAAAGGACTGGAATCGCCTTCCTGCCGACGCAGTTCATCTCGCTCATCCAGCACACTTCAAAGCATTCATTAAAAGACTCGCCAATGAAGTGTAACAGCCCACCCCTCATGTAATACCCCACCAGGGGCATTTGAGGTATAAATAAATAAATAAATAAATAAATAAATAAATAAATAAATAAATAAATAAATAAATAAATAAATAAATAAATAAATAAATAAATCATGTATCGCCGCGAGAACGCCAGGCCATACGCGATCAAGTTGAGAAAATGCTGCGTGGTGACGAAATCCAGCCATCGAAGAGCCCCTGGACGGCACCAGTCGTTTTGGTGAAGAAGAAAGACGGCACACTTCGCTGCTGCGATGATTACCGCCGCTTGAATAGCATAACTAAGAAGGATGTCTACCCGCTCCCCCGCACCGACGACACTCTCGACCGGCTCTGCAACGCAAGGTACTTCTCATCGATGGACCTGAAGAGCGGATATTGGCAAATTGAGGTCGACGAAAGAGATCCCAAGAAGACCTCATTCATCACAACCGGACGGCCTTTTTGAGTTCAAGGTGATGCCATTTGGCCTCTGCTCCGCACCAGCTACGTTTCAACGAGTATTGGACACAGTCCTGGCTGGCTTGAAGTGGCGAATTTGTTTGGTATATTTGGACGACGTTGTTGTCTTCTCGTCAAACTTTCAGGACCACCTAAAACGACGGCAGAGAGAGCGGGAATCCATCAAGTCTTCGAGACTAACGCTAAAAGGAGAGAAGTGCCAATTCGCCTATGAAGAACTGCGGTTCCTAGGTCACATCGTTAGCAAGGATGGTATTCGCCCAGACCCGGAGAAAACAGCTGCAATCGCACAATTCCCACCGCCTGCCGACAAGAAAGCTGTGCGCCGATTCCTTGGGCTGTGCGCTTATTATCGACGTTTTGGCAGAAACGTTTCGCGCATCGCCGAACCGTTGACGCAGCTTACAAAGGCTGAAGTACCTTTTAAATGGGAAGCGCCGCAAGGAGAAGCCTTCGACGAACTTAAGCGCCGCCTGCAGTGCCCTCCTGTACTTGGCCACTTTGATGAAAACGCAGAGACCGAAATTCATACCTATGCGTGCAGCGTGGGCCTAGCAGCCGTTCTCGTACAGAAGAGTGTCGGACAGGAGATAGTAATCGCGTACGTTAGCAGGTCCCTCACAAAAGCCGAAATCAATTACTCGATGACCGAGAAGGGGTGCCTTGCGATCATCTGGGCCTCTTCTAAGTTTCGTCCATACCTGTACGGCCGACCACTCAAAGTGTTAAGCGACCATCACGCGCTCTTCTGACTGGCTAATTTGAGTGATCCTTCCGGCCGCCTTGCCAGATGGAGCCTACGACTTCCAGAATTTGACTTAACTGTAGTCTATAAGTCGGGACAGAGGCATTCTGACACAGACTGCTTATCCCATGCTCACTTCGATGCTCCCGCGAAGAACGATCACGACGACCCCTTTTTGAGACCGGTAAGCGCCAGCAGTTTCACTGAACAACAGCGATCAGATCCTGAGCTGAAAGCGCTAGCCGATTACTTAGAACAAAAGACCACTTCCCCTCCTGCTGTGTTCAGGGGACATTTATCATCGTTCGCGTTAAGCAATGGCCTCCTCTTGAAAAAGAACGTCGCATCCTACAGGACCGCACAGCTTCTTGTTGTGCCGAAAAACCTCCTGCAGGAAATTCTGTAGGCGTGGCACGATGAGCTCACAGCAGGCCATCTCGGAGTTGTGCGCACGTTGCGTCGAATCCAGGAGAAGTACTACTGGCCGCGACTGCCTGCCGAAGTTGCCCACTACGTGAAGACGTGCCGTGAGTGCCAACGACGCAAGACGCCGCCTATCACACCAGCAGGACTACTAAACCCGAGTCCGCCCCAATCCTGCCCTTTCAACAAATTGGGATGGATCTCCTCGGCCCCTTTCTATCTTCGTCTAAGGGTAACAAGTGGATCATCGTGGCCACCGACTACTTTACCCGTTACGCCGAAGCAAAAGCACTACCAAATGGTACCGCGGCAGAAGTCGCCAAATTTTTTGTCGAACAAATTTTCTTGCGACACGGCGCCCCAAAAGTGCTCATCACGGACAGGGAAACGGCGTTTACGGCAGAGTTGACGCAAGCCATCCTGGAATACAGTCATACAAGCCATCGACGAACAACTGCGTACCATCCCCAGACCAATGGCCTTACTGAGCGCCTGAGCAAAACGACCGCGGACATGATCGCCATGTACGTCGACGCTGAACACAAGACCTGGGACGCCATCTTGCCGTACGTGATATTCGCATATGACACGCAGTCCAGGAGACGACCAGAGGGACCCCGTTCAAGCTTGTGTGCGGCGGGGAGCCCACGACGACGCTCGACGCAATGCTGCCGCACGTAATCAACGAAGACAACCTTGATGTCACCGCCTACCTGCAGCGTGTAGAAGAAGCCCGACGAGTCGCATGGCTGAGTATTAAAGACAAACAGCACACCGACAGCCGACGACACAACTTACGACGTCGCCACGCAGAGTACAATCCAGGAGACCAAGTGTGGGTTTGGACACCAATTCGTCGTCGCGGTCTAAGTGAAAAGTTGCTGCTTTGATACTTTGGGCCGTACAAAATCATTCGCCGCGTCGGACCACTCGACTCGCGAGTCACACCTTTATCAGTTTCGTTGTAGCGCAAGATGCACCGAGATCTGTCTCGAAGATTCCGGCCACTCGTGTGTCTTTCTTACAATGTTCCAGCTTGTGCTGGTAGTAGTTTGCGACGTTATCTGGATTGTTCTCAACAGCATTTAAATTGAGCGTTGACGAGTGCGACAGGCATTCTTTGTTCGACGATCGACGAGCACGTTTTTTGCTATCGCCGCCGCCGAGTTGCTTAGTTCTTCTGCGGGCGCAAGTCAGCCCAATAAAGCGTTTCTTCAGTGCAATCACCGACTCTTCATTTGTGTTACCAACCTTGTCACCACCACGTGACAATATAGTGCCCTGTACAACTGCAGAATTGACTACCGACGAGCTCCATGATTTTCTGGAAGCGGAGTAAGTGAGCGATGGATGTTAGCGTTTTTTAATAGCGTGCAATGCGGGCTTCATCACAGATTGCGGTCTATCAGCGCCATTAAGAAACGATGAGATTTGTAATAAGAAATGGTATGACCATCGATGCATACCGGATATGGATTCATAGATTTGCTTGTAAATACCACTAGCACACTTTTCTGGTGAAACGCTGAGACCTTGCTTCTGAAGATAAAACGAAGCGGCAGGAACCATCAAATGAACCTGCTCAGGACCTGTTAGCTTCTGTAGCAGAGTTGCTGCCTTCCAAACCTGGAATCCAATGTGAACGTATTGAATGGTGGCACAGGCTTGGTGCGCAAAGAAATGAAAAGAGGAGACCTGTAATTTTTAAACTGCTATAGACTTTAGAACCAAGCTTTCCACCCCTAAAAACGCCATAAAACTAAAGAAATCCGATACGTACATTAGTGAAGACTTTTTTGCCCGTGTACGGGAAATTCGAAAGGCTCTCTGGGACAATTCGGTTAATATCCGCAAAGAAGCAGACAAGTGTAGATTCCAGTATGATTCCCTGATAGTTGACAGCGTTCGTTACACTCGGGATGATGTTGGCAAAAAGCTTATCAAGGCTCCACGTGCCACAGAGTCTAAGTACACAGAGTGACTCGTTAATGAGCAGAAACTAACTCTTTTGAGCATAAATGCTTGAAACTTGCTTAATAAGGTTGAATATTTAAATTGGCTTGTGGAGTGCTACAGTCCATCAATTATTTGCTTAACATGGTTGGATAACTCCGAACCAGATGTAGAATTTTTGCCTTCAGATTACTCCGCTATAAGAAAAGAAAGGCAGTTTGCTAGAGGAGGGGTTTTGCTCTGTGTATTATAAAAGGCATTGAAATTTTTGTATTGCCAGAACTTCTAAATATTGAGTGTGTTTGGTGCCGGATAAACATTTCTGGTTTCGTGACAGTGGTGTGTGCTGTATACTGCCCGTTTTCTCGCACATTACAAAATACATAGCGGAGCACAAGATCCACAAAAAATGACCATTGTAGGTGATTTCAATACTTCTTGTATTGATTGGACCTTGTTAATTTCCACAGGTCCTAACAAGGCTGCTTGTGAATTCCTAATTATGCGCATATATAATTTGATTTGATACCAGCGTTTGAATGTCCCACTCGAAAAAAGTGTTCTTGACCTTATTTTTGTTAATCAACAGCTGCTGCAGTACGGCTTTCAGTGTGACGCACAGTCGGTGGTCAATCAGATCACAAGGGTGTCTGAATGCAATATAATGTGGTTTGTGAACCCCATAATCCGAAATTCATTATGGTTGCAGATTTTACCTGTGCTAACGAACATGTCATTGTCGAACTGCTAGAGTCGTCTTTCGGAGATTTCGTGACAGGCAGTGAAACATGCGGTGTTGATGCTTTGTAAGGGCAGCTTCATAATTTAGTACGTAGCTGTGTGCTTCAGTTCGCCACACAATATGTGTGAAACAAAACCCTAAGCATCCATAGCACAAAAGAGACATTATTCCCCTCATAAGACGCATCAAGCGAAGGCGCAACAGCAGGCGGTCACCAGACGAAAGTCGCGATTCACTACATTTTTCGCTCAAATCTGCGCTAAAGGTAAAAATAACCCAAGCTAAACACTTTACATCAACACAAAATTGCCAACATTCATCAAAAGTTTGGAAAACAATATTACCCTCTTCCCTTGACTCCGTATACTTCATTATCAACCATTAGCCTTGCAGTGATTCCGTAACCACCTCTGAAGCTTTTAATAGTTACTTTCACTCTGTCTTTCATCTTGATGATGATATCAATCCTCGTTTCATTCATAGCTCGGAACACCTGTTACCAAGCCTCAAAGTAAGTTGCGTTGGGGTTCACAATTTGCTATTAAAAATTGACACAACTAAAAGTGTGGGACCCGACGCCATACCTAATATGTTTTAAAGAGATACTCAGAATGGCCTGTTATCTTGCAGTCATTTTCAATAAATCACTGGACACATCCTCCATTTCCCAGACTTGAAAATTGCTGACATCACCCCGGTGTTTAAACCTGGCGATAAAGCGCAAATAAGTAATTACCAAACAACCTCCCTAATTTCCACTTGCTGCAAGCTTCTTGAGCACATTATTCACAAGCACATTATTCAGTATTTAACGTGTGATAATCTACTGTCACGCTGTCAGCATTGTTTTCGATCTGTATTGTTTACACTGTACCTCAGCTCATTGAATTTGTTGACGACATAGCTTCCGCAATACGTAACCACGATCAAATCGATGCACTATATATAGATTATTCCGAAGCATTTGACATGGTATCTAATAATAAGTTTCTTCGTGAAATACGCACCATATTTAACGGCAATAAGTTACTCGACAGGACAAGCGACTACCCTACACTTAAGACCCTAGTTCGTCACTTTCAACCATGCACAGTCATGGTCAGTCACTGTAACTTCAGGTGTGCCCCAAAGGTCGGTTCTTGGACCTCTACTATTTATAGTTTTCCTTAATGATGCAGCAAATGTAATCAATGACACCGGAGGGAAGTTACGCCTATATGCCGATGACTGCGTGCTTTATCAGAACGTTACTAACGCCCATCATCAGCAGCAACTAAGCATGTTTTTGCATTGTTCTGTGAATGGAGTAACACATTGCAAATGAAACTTAATTTCACTAAAACAGTTCCGATGACCTTCGCTAACAAAAAGAATCCGCTGCATTTCTTTTACAGTAATAACGGTAGTTGCTTGACCCATGTCAGCGAGTTCAGATATCTGGGTGTCATTTTTTCATACAACTTAAAATGGAATGCTGATGTTAATATTTCTAGAAAAGCACTTCATAAGGTTGGCTATCTCGAATGTACCTTAAAAATGTCACGAAGGAATGTAATTTAATTGCTTAAAAATCACTGGTTCGACCGATCCTGGAGTGCGTCTCAATTGTTTGGTCCCTTCATCATTCGCGCGACATTGACCATTTAGAATCAGTTAAAAACGTTATCTGATTCATCTTCGACCGGTATGATCGCAACTTTTCCCCTTCATGACATGTACACGATTTATCAATGCAAACATTAGAACATAGGCGCACACATGAAGGCCACACCATGCTGCACAAGATCGTTCACATAACATATGGCCTTAAGGCACCCTTATTTGTGTTCTCAAGCGCACGTGCAACCTGACGGAACCAACCATTAAACATAATTCCTTTCAAATCACATACATATTGCGTTAAATTTTCTTTTTCCCCGCTAACAGGTGAAACTTTAAATGGATTGGATGGCTCATTTCGTTCACTGACTATAGAAGAATTCGTTGTTCAGTTGCCTAACAATTTGACTTGCTGATCTCTTTTGAATACATCTAAGTTATCTATTTCTAAGCTGCCGATTTTATTTAGTTTTACTAATGTATGTACCCATTCCTGCTTTGTCTCTTCTCCGAGGCAGCAGTATTTGTAAATCAAAATAAAAATCCCAAAACAGTTCACTCCGGCAGCACGACCACCGTCGTCACTGTGTTGTCAGCGGCTCCTATATTGCGCTTCGCTATTCCGGGGATAATAAAGAAATCGAATTTATCAACACCAGCCCTTCAGCAACTGAGACCGTTCATACTATAGAATGGCTATTGGGACCATACTCACGCTTATACGGATGGCTCGGTAACCCTAATAGTTCAGCCGGAGCCGTCGTCGTTCCTATGGGACAAGCTAACATTCACCATTTAATTTTGCATAAAAGTACCTCTACTGGAGCAGTACTGGCTGCATTTTGTGCTGCTGTAAAGTATATCTCTAAACAAACTCCTCAAAAGTGGGCTGTGTTCTGTGGTTCTAAACCAGTCCTACAATGTATTCGGTCGATATTAAGCCATGATGACCATGAACAACCTGTAGCGGAGGTACGACATCTGCAACACCAGGCAATACAAGAGGGTCACGAAATCATCTACCAGTCAGTGGCTGCCAGGCTATAGTGGAACTGTTGGCAACGACTTAGCGGATGATTGCTCCTCGACATTCTCACGATACAACCAACATTGTCGAGATACCATTGACAAGAGCCGATGCAGTAAAACACCTTCTACTGATCGAAACGTGACTAGACAATCATGGTCTACGGCTGCAGGCTGGGCATCCCGGTCGCACAATTTTGAGCAGTTACTTCATCTGCGATACCATTCAGACTCCCCCGCTGTGATGCTCCAATGTTGTGTCGCTTGTGGCTAGGAGTGGCGTTAACGCCTATTCTCATCTCGTTGGAACGGCAGACTCTCCAACATGTGAGCAGTGCGGGTTTGATGAAACAATTGCGCACATACTTAAGGACTGCCCTCAGTTTGAGCGTGAGCGTGCCGTCCTGGCTGCTAAACCACGCCGCTTGGACTGTCGCCCTCTTATAGATGCTAAGATTTTGGGCCATTAGACGATACCTTCAACAGGAAGAAAAGCCGCGAAGGCACTTCTTAAGTTTTTATAGGACTCGGGTTTGAATTCTAGACTTTAAGTGACACTCTCTACCCCATTTTACTACAAATATCTGGACATGTGACAGATTCCTTTCCTTGGCACTCTTTTTCCTTTTCCACCTTTTTACTCCTCAAATGCAGAGTTGCCTACCCAGGCAGCACAAGAGCCCGGGCCAATATTGTCAGTGAGTTGGCAGAGATCAGCCCTATGTAGGCCCAGCGCTGCCATCTTATGGCTGGTATTGGTTGTGCCATTCTATAACACGTCCAACACTGGCCCTGAGGATTCCATTCGTAACCAATATTGTTCGTACCTAGTTATAATGATAACAACATTGGCCCGTCATATCCGATGCCCTCACAATATCGGTGGTACCATTATACGAGGATGGCAATGATGGGCCTGGATATCCGGCGTATTACCGGTGTTGGCGCTGCCACGAGGTAAGGATGGCTATAACGGACAGCATTAGCCGTCAGTCCACTGATGTTGGCCAATATTCGACATATGCTGGACAATAATGTAAGCTCTGTTACAATGGCCCGCCAATGTCAGATATACACTGGCATACCTTACATATAAACAGTATTGGCATTGCCCTTTCATAAGGATGGCTATATCGAACAGCATTAGCCATTACTCCCCTGACGTTGGCTAATATATGGCATATGCTGGACAATACTGTCATTTCTGTTACCATGTCCCGCCAGATGCATTGGCACACACTTTAGTCAACATTGTCTTGTCTATTTCACCTACTGGTCAATATTAGATGCAAATTAGCATGTGGCTGCAAATATTGCGTGCGAAACCGCATTAGCGTGCTTTTGCGGTTGGCAGGCTCATTTAATACTTGGAGTCGTTAACTGTGCTGTTATAATCGATGTTTTCAAGTTACCTTTTCAATTTTAAATGCCTCGGAAACCTTGTGTCTAAATAGTTATAGTTCCGCGGTGCTGGTTTCCGTCGTGTCTGCTTTAATCCCACCTAGCTGTTGTTGATGTTGCTTGGGATTACACCATGTTCTTTTACACTAGATCTTCATTGACTTAAGCTGGCACTGTAATCAATCCGCATGTCTACTGTGACGAATTTGGATGAGACCGACGATCGGTCAACGGCGTCAAATATCAATAAGTTCACCACCGTTTGCTGGTCCGTCAGTGCGGCGGTGGCGATAAATAGCTCCACGCTGACCGGGAGATTAGAAAGAATCAAAACGACGTGTCATATATCGTGCATAGGCAATGGTTGCTATTTTTTGCATTCTATTCGGCAATAGTCTAGGTTCTTCCATGGCTGCTCCCGTGGTGATTTCTGCTGCTTTGGGTGAAGACAATTCCAAAAGTTTTAGCAAATTTCTTTGCCCCCGAGTGTATTAGTTTTAACAACAGTGGCTTCAAACAGACGATTACCGCAGGACACGCATGCAGTGCGATGCAACAAATGAGCGATAAGCGCCGGCCTATTAAGGCTCGTACGTGACTCAGATCGACTATGGCGAGCGCGCTTTCATCGAAATACACTTTAAAAATACACTAGGCCGTTTAAGCTATACGAATACGAAGCATCGCAGCACATACTTTCGCTTAAACGATTTAACAATGGTGATCTAAATTAAAGCTGGGCTATTTAGCGGTAAATTAAACGTCGGTCCGCACATGCATGGACGTTCACACATATGGCAAATCGTATCGACGCTTCCTGCTTCGTTGTCGCTCTAAGAAGTGAAGTATTAGAAAAAACAAGGAGAGAAAACACTGCACGTACAATCTCAGTATGAATAATATTAAGGTTATGCTGAAACAAATAACTGGGTTACAGTTTCACTTTTCTTCATCGCACTCGTTCGCACATTTGTTTTTTCTCAAGCGTCCGCCCTTGTTGACGACACACCGCGCACTTCTGCTCCAGTACACTGATGGCACTCACTCACGCCGAAATATGGACGCTCTGTTCGCTGCTTGCTAGGTGCATTGAAAACATCACAAACAAAGGAAGAAAAACATGGAGGCACGGCGCCAAAAACAGCGGCGCCGACTTACCCGAGTGGATGCGCTCTGCAGGTGGGGTTGTCGGGTTACACGCTGCGCGATGCAATCCAAGACGCAGGCCCTGACGCTCCACGTGTGGTTCAAGGTGCACACGGCCGCCGCCCGGGCGGGAATTTACGACGCAATGCGTCAGCCGCTATACTTAATGTTCTATTTCTTCATATACCTATTTGACATACGCAGAGCTAGCGTAACTTACGTCTTAGGCTTTGCAAGAGTAGACCATCGCATACGAGTATAATCAAAAGTACGACTGCAATGACCATGGCGCATTAATCACTGATGGAATATCGCAAAAATACAGTACTGGTAAATGCGCTATGATTATCTTGAAACACTCATTCGGCACTCGAGTACGCCAGCTATTTGCTAAACAAGCCGCGAATATTCAAATCACTGCAGTGGCAAAAATGATCGCAGAGCCATCTAGAGTCACCCCCGGCACGGCGACGGGCCGGCTTCCACATTTCACAAGAACTTGAAACGCGAAATATATCCGCGTGGGGCTTTGTCACACTGAATTTCATAGGCAATCAAAATAGCTTCCTGTAGCAGCTAGTATACAAGAACGGCAGCTCAGCAGAACAACATTTGATTCGACGCCATGCAAGTGCTTTGATAGCATAATTATTGAAGTTCTAGTATATATTTTTTTTGCACAAGTGCGAAAAAAAGAAGTCTGTAACGTTTCTCCGCTTTTATTCACACCTCCAAATTCGCGATTCCGTCGTCGTTCACTGCAATACAATGCTTGCGCTACATATGGCAAGAAAGAATAACTGTAGAGTTCAAAAACTAAATAAAGCAGTCGTTGTTTTACAATTAAGCTTAATTCGGTATCAAAGCTTATTTATTCTCTACCTACCTCCGTGGTGGAACAGTTACAGGCGTGCGCGGGGAAGGTATATTTTTTAACAAATATTGTGTATGGAGAGAAGATACCCACATGTAAACTGACTTGTTCGCATTAGAACGAAAAAAAAATGTGATAGAAAAGACTGGAAACACAAATAAAATACGAAAAGGTACAATGGGTACATTAACAAATGGATTACAATGACACATCTTTGTTTCGCACACGCTCGTTCGCACAGTTTTCGAGCGCCTGCTCTCCGTGCTGACGCACCGCTCAATCCCGTCCTCGCGCACTTCGCACTCCTGTCGTTTCCCGGATCGCACTTTCTCACCGCATGCGATGCGAGCAAGGTCCGAGGTTGCATGCGCGCGTCGAAATCCACGCAGGTGCGCCGAAGCGGTGGACGGGTCGACGCACCACTCAGGGTCCAAGAGGCGGACGGCCGCCGCCCAGGGGAAGGAATTGCGCAGTAATAAAAACACGAACGCTAACAGACTGGAGACTTCTTTCAAACATTTCCGGGCTCTCATAACAGGTTGCATAGAGAAATGTGCTTTTACCGCATTTTCTTGCCCAATAAAATATACGCAGGCAACTAACCTGTGAGAAAGAAACAAGCGCCTAATGAATCGGCACCACAAATGACTAATCTAGCAGATAGAATGATGCTGACGGTGCGGATATATGAGAAAAAATGTAAGCATCGTATGCAACTAGCTTATAAAGAGGTGGCGAGTCGTGGTACTGAGAAACTTAGCTCAATAATTTTCAACAAACTTGCTTCAAATTCTCATTTCAGGGTGATTGAAATATTCCACTCGATTGAGCACTATTGTATGAAAGCATTTCCGTTGGTATGCTAAAAGTGAGCAAACTATTCGTAGTAGAACACAGCATTCACAAAATAAATCTTGAACAGGTTTGGGTGTTATAAACAAAACAGCTAGGCGCCTCTCCAGGGCGACGACGCGCTGCGCTGCTGGCACAGAGGCCTACATAGATGAGCAGCAGCAGCAGCGCATCGTTCAAGGATGGTTCAAGTCCTGTCATGTAGGAAACGCTAAACAGAGGTTACAAAACCGAGACCATCGAGCTGTTGAAAAAGCGATTACTAAAAAGCCCAAAGGATGACTCGACAATCGCTTAGCCGGCATGACGGCGACAGTTGTATTTTGTTTCAAAGAGGGCGCTCCGTTCTTTCGTCCATCCAACGGCCACTCGTTCGCTCGGCTCGACGTTCGGTGGCACCGCGCACGGAAAATGCTTCTTTCTTCAAGAAATATTCCATGTAAGTTTCCAAATATTTTCATTCAGATTTCATAAAGCGTTTGTGTATATTGGAGCAAAATATTAGCCTCTTAGATTGAGCATTTTTTAAATTACAAACGTTGTCTTACATTTCATTGTTGCTGCAAGCTGCGTAAGCCATGTGCTAGGGTGATTTGGGTTCTTTTAGCATATTTCTTGCGTTGTTAACTTTTCAAAAGTGGTTCTCAAGTGTGCGCGACTTGATCCCGATCATTTTGCAGCTTATTTCAACTTAAACCGTTACTGTTTTGCAGAGTACTGATTTCATAAAGTAAACAACTGCGTGGCATCGTTGCCCTAAAAGCCAACTTCGAATATTCACGGCGTTACAGTGGCTGGAACGGCGTATAGCCGTCGCGTGGCTCGGCCGCTCGGGTTCCCTCGGGCGGAGTCGGCGGAGTCCGGGCAAAAGCATATTTTCTCGTGTCTGGTGGGAAAAAACGTTAACCGCATTAGTCGCGCGGCAGCACGATGCGCAGTGCGCTGAGGACCGCTAATGCATTGCCGCTCGGCGCTGTCGCCCAGGTTCTGGGTTTTTAGAAAATCGCTCATGTGGCCGGAACCAGCTCGCGAGGCAGCCAATCGCAAAAGGCTTTGGGGTACTCACCTTCGTTGTTTTTTTTTGTTTTTTTTTTGCATGCAAAGTTTGTTTCCCTAGTCCGGTATGAGCGAAAATCCTGCAGACGCTCATTTCGTCTGATCCGTGCATATATGAGTGCATCGAGACGGTTTAGTAAAAGCTTGGTAGGGTAGTATTGCAAAACAAAAAAGGCTAGTGTGGCTAGATATTGCCAATTTTCGAAAGTTGCAGAAAACGCTACTGCTTTCAATCATGTCTGCATCGCAACATAGTAGCACGCCGCTGCGCTGGGACCATTGTTTTTTTTTTTTGGGGGGGGGGGGGCTCGACGCTTTTCAAGAAATTTCATCAGTGTTGCTGTTTAGTGCAAGAAACTGGATATAGCGTAACTGTACTCATTTACCAAACGAAGAGGCGGCGCTAACAAAGCAGGGCTGAAAACGCGTCTCTGCCGCTGAGGTCCTTCACTCTGTGCGATGTGCACCAGCGGCAGCGACAGGCGTTGGCGTCGTCGTCGCGCGATGCATCGCCAGGGATTGTCGCCTTTTTTTCTGTACCGTTGCTTCAGCTGCAATGGATCAGTTGCAAAACCTACACGTCAGCTTCCCGGTGCGGCAGACATTCCTGCACAATGGCGGCATAGACTTTGGGGTAATAGTTGGGTACAGTGCTAGCATATCGCCTGACGGGTATGGTAATTCCCGCACTCCTTGCCCATTCGTCACAGTATTATTCGCGTGCGCATTGTCGCCCCACTATTACCCTCTCCGGTTAGTGTTCCTTTTCTAAATTTTCTTTCTTCACCCCTAGGGTGACAGTGCTCCCCCCTTTATTCCAGTGTCAAGAATGCCCGAAAACCTTTCTCTGACAATGGCCTGTGCGTGGGGAACTGCATCCCAAGCAGCGTGGACTGTGGTAGATGCATGTACTGCACCTAACTATTATCTCTGAATCAGGTTCTGTCGCCACTGTACACGAATTCCTGCCTCACAGGGAAGCCAACTTGTACGATTTGCAACTGGTCTGTTATAGCATGTCCAGCAGGGCCGGAACCTTCAGTGAGAGCGCTGGGTGGCTCAGGCAATTTCAGTTCCAGGCCGGGTTCGTGTTTGTAGCATGAGGCCCGGGTCTGGCTCAAAATTTATGCCTGTGCACACCTCTAGTTGCGTCGGTTGTGTAGCACACGTTTGGCGCCCGTGCCTGCTTTTAATTTTGTTCTTCGCACCATGACACTTTGCTCCAGCATCAAGACTGCATGAAACATCGGTATGCATTTTCCAGTCGTTATGCTAACTGATCGCCCCACCGCCCTGGCACAGCTATGTTATACCATGTGTAACATATAGTTGCAATTAGTCCATTTTTTGAGACAGCTTTCAATTGAAATTATAGATTAACTAAACAGAGAAGAGCCGTGGTATGCTGTTATCATGATTTAGAGGCATCGATTTAATGGAGACTTTCTTTCCTTGCATTTAGGGCTCTTTGCTGTATAACGCCTGCAGTCCAGCTGCTCCACTTGTATCATCGCACTGCTTTTGCACAAGCAATTACCTGCCATTAAAGGGGTGCTGCCTGAATTTGAGGCAGACATCATCAACATTTTGGTGCTTCATAACCTGTCAACAACTGTGGGAGCCTTGCCATGAAACATGCTGTGTGTAAGGAAACATTGCCTCGGTAGGTATGGCACATTGCCTTTGTTTTGCATTATATAAAGGCTTTAAATGCTCTGCTGGCTTTTTGCTATATGATTGCATGCTATATGACTTTTTCTGGCTTTTTAGCTCAACACTTACTTGTTCAGAAGTCTTGCATACAGTATGCAGAAAATAATATCCTTCATGTCCCTGGCAGTGCTTTAATAGCTGGTGCTATATTTCGTTGCTTTATTTCAACAGTATGTGACTATTTCAAGTTGAGGCATGATTGAGTGAACCTTTGGTGTAATAGCACAATAACAGACATAGCTTGTTGAACTGACGAAGTAGTTGCCATTTGCGTAACACGGGAGTGCAGGTGCTTTAAGTGATGTAATATTTAGCATACTTGATTATGCTTGCATTACAATAATTTTCAGGAAGCCTGTATTGAGGTTGGAGAGAAGAAAGCCATTCAGTATTTGTCGTGACGCTGGGGCTACGTCGACCCGGCCTTCACTTGGTAGCGTGCAGAGACTCGGGGTTGAAGTAGGATTGAATCTTCGAAGTTGGTGAAATATGTACAAGCAGGTTTAATGGCACTTTGAGAAACTTATTTACAAGATTATTTACACGAAAAAGAAGGGTACATCAGCAAAATGGCAAGCGTTAAGAGTTCATAGCGAGAAGCGACTGGATGAGCCGTTTACCCAGGGCCCAGAGCGACATTTCGTGCTCTGCAGCGTCCTTAAAACCCCCCCTATGTCCAGCCCCTCTCTGAAGATGCTGACCAACCAAATCCAGGGCACGCCCCTCAGATATCGGCATCCAATCGAACACATCACTGCACTGATGGTCTGAAGCACTGACTGGTCCGGCATTGTTTCGTTGGGCGTGATCACTTGTTGGCGGGAAAAGCTTGGGAACGGCGAGGAGAGGAGGTACATTTCTATTCTTCAGCCAAGAATCGATAGGCAGCTGGTTCCGGCAAGAGGATTTACTTCTCAGAAACCCAAGTACACGTGCGCGCCGCATAGGGCTCCCAACATTGTCCCTTTTCGACAATTGCAAATCTTTCCTGCATTCCCGGGAAATCACTTAATGGCTGTATGCGTCATGCTCCTTTCTTGTCCTGCACGTCAGCGGACATGTCACTCTGTCGTCTCCTTTGGAAAGTAGACATTCCTCACTGGACGATAGGGCTTATCGACTGGAAGGGTGAACAAAAGAAAGAAAGCACTTCCTGCATTTCCCGCAGGGGGACGTTTCTTTGTGTTTTTCCAGACGTTCTCTTGGCAGGGTCAATTTGGCATTTGCAGAGTGTCCACAAAGCAAAACAGGCTTACAAAACAGGATTCCTGGAAACAGGCTCACTTAGAGCCATTGGACCATCACCACATATTCACAGCACTTATCCATGCCCACAGGCGAACAATAGAGCGCGCAAATGCGGATGCTTGGTCGTAACAGTATTGCTCAGGTTATTTGCCTTCCACCCTCTCTTCATTACTGCGGCCTGCACTGTATGTATTTGTTCATACAGACATGCAGTTACTGACTGCTTGTACATTTCTGGTTGCCTACACTGGCTTCAGCCATGTAGATGTAATATTACTTTGACCTAAACCAGGCTATTTACTTTGCTCAAAGTGACAATTATAAATAATTCTCTCCCCAAGCCATTGAGATTCGCCATTAGCTCCCAACTCGCGTTATTCGCAGCTGCAATGAATTTATTCTGTAACCCTAGAGCAAGACATTTGCAGAAAGGAGATCATCATGCAATACTCGTTCAAATTTTGTAAATTTTAGAGAACATTCTGTTTGTTTTTGCATATGCTTCTGTGTTCGGAAAACAAAGAAGACTTGCTTACAGTGCAGGAGGGATGGGCTGCAAAACAAAAGGAAATTATTAGTGCAGCTGCTCATTCAGGCGTGCATTCCTTGTGCACTTATTGCTCTTATATATGTGCACCTTTGCCTGCATGCTTGCCAGGGCTTTCCTCATAATGGGTGGCAGTGATCTTGCCGCCTACCTCTCAGGGGGACTGCCCTTTTCCATCTACCTGCCCACAACCAACTCACCTCCTGGGCTTCAAATTTGTCATACTCAAGGATGATTTTCTGTGTTTGATGTTACCAGTGACGCCATTTAAGATACGCAGTGTGCATCATAGGTCCATTAGTTTCATTTCGGGATGTTGTCGCCCTTTATATTCCCTACTCATATTTCTTTTTCTACATCCCCTTGCGCCAAACGACATAAGACGTATAAAACTGCCAAACTCCCGCAGTCTCTGAATGCTATGCAAACAACAAAAAATGTCTTAATAAAAGTAGAAATGATCCCCCGATTTTTTTTTATTGTCTTGTCTAGTCATACGGTTCAGTGAACTGCCACATGACCAAGCAAATTGCAACTGTAAGTGCACTGAGGAGTCATGCGTTAGAGCAAGCATATGGATCTTGTGTTGCTTAGCTGCTTAACTCCAAAAATCCTCCTTTGTAAGACAAGAAATTTTTTTGGAAAACTGAATGGGAGTCAGAAGAAAGCAGATTGGATTCTTAGCAGCAGTGTTACTTGTTACACGTGCGTTCTACCCCTGTATACATGAACTCGGCAGAATTGGGTCGAGTACGTCTGTCGAGTGAAAACTCACTTCTGGGGTTCATGTATACACAGTCGGGTCGAGTAAAATAGGCGGCGGAGCGGGTCGCGTTAACTCGCTTGCAGGGGGTAGGTTAATTCGCTTGACCCGCTTATCTAAAGGCATGTAGACGCTGTCCAGTCAGAGAGTCTAGTTATGGGGAACTCTGGGGTATGAAAAAGCCTCTGGAGCGGCGACGAGCGTCACTCGAAATGAATGCTTTTTAGCGCTCATCAACGATAAAAAATAATCGAAGCTTTCGATATTAAAAGGCAATGGGATAAAATAGGAGTAAGAACTTGCACAATAACTTCGAATCTCGATGCTACGCTCTGCTACGATACTTACTCACTAAAAAGCGAGTTCATGTAGACATCAGCCGTGTCGAGAATGATGACCTTGCTTACTCAACGCTGATTCAACCCGGTGCTGTCGAGTCCATGTACACAGCGCTATTGTACTTGTAATTTTAGGTGAACTCTCAGTTCGTGTATTGCACATTAAATTTGAGCGATATTGGTGCTTTTTGCGTATGTACTGTTTTGTTCTGCAAACAATACTATTTCTCCAGACACAATCTTATTTTTAATTTGAGGACAAAATATTGTCCATTTTTGAAAAAAAAATAATTTGTGAGGCTGTTAAGAAATTTTGATTTTGAAATATATTCACAAAATAGCAACATTTTATAGATACTGAAATATAAAATGTGTGCGAAACAACTTTTCAGCTCAGGATTAAACTGGTTTTTCAAGGAACTTGTGATAGGGTGAAAGTGAAAAATCACTGTCATGCTAGATGTATCGTTTTTTTATGATCCCATAGTCACATCAAGCATTGTATTTTAAGGTGTGCTTAAGCAATGAAAATAATATTTGGCCTCAGATATTCAGGCAGATTACTATTCTCTATACCAACAACTACTACGAATTGGTTTGAAGAAATCAGATGCCCGAGCACCACACCTGGTACCTGGACATAAAATAACCCATGTATGCCTAACTGAATATAATCTTGCACGTGGAAGGTTGTCGATGGTATGGTCATATGATTAGCTGTGATAAGGGAAAATGCATACCTGGTAGGCTGCTAGCTGATAAGGAAGTACGATATCATTGTACTCAGATCTAGTATAACATTTTCCTGCCTATGCAAAGTAAATTTCTAGTACTTGTTCATTGCAGGCTGACTGTAATATTTTAGCTGAACAAGCATGCACTGTATGATTAGGAGAACTTCTTGTTGGGCTTGTTCGTGTTTATTTATTATAAACTGAAGGCGCCAAAACAATGCACGCACACAAGAAAAGCACGGGACAGAGTTCCACTCACAACTGATTTTTTGTACAGAACAAAGTACATATATATCTCACTGCCGGCACATGCGCGAGGAACACATTCAGCTACATTACATTCAGCATCATGTAGTTTGAGATAAGCTATGTTCAAGAAATGATTTCTCAGACAAAGAGGCTGTGGTATGAGGCATGGGCTTCTTGAACATATCTTATCATAAACTACATGATGCTGAATGGGTTCCTTGCACATTTGCCGGCAGTGAGATATATATGTACTTAATTCTGCACAATAAATCAGTTGTGAATGGCGCTCTGTCTCGTTCTTCTTTTCTTGTTTGTGTGCATGTTGTTCTGGTGTCTTTTATTTATAATGAGCACTGTATGAAAACTATTCCTTGGTACATTACAAGTAAGGCAATTGTTTATAGTAGAATGCAGCAAGCAATAAAGCTGTGAAAACTAAAAAGCTGGAACTTGAAATGGTACGGTTATCTTGAGAATATTATATGCGTACACAGCCTTGAGAATATCTGTGATGTACACATCTCCCTCAGTTAGCTGATTGAAGATAGCTTGATTGATTGTCAGGGCAATTATTTCTTTATTCTGGTCGCAGTAATGTATGCGTGCCTGTAAGTGGTGTACTGCAGAAAAATATTTTTTAATGTGTTCTTTAATATCATCCAGTTTTGCATGCTTAGTAATCCATATTGTCTATTGCAGGAATGTTTAAGAATTTTTTAAAAATTAAAAGTTCTGGAGCCTGAACCGTCATATTTTCAGGAACTTTAATTCTATATGAACACTAAGCATCCACCTGAAGTTATCGGTTTGCCGGAAGCAGGTTTTTCCTTCCAAATATCTTTCTTTTGTATCTGGAATGGATATTATTTTGCATATATATTTATCATCCCTACGTCATAAGATGCTGCATGCCCTTGCGGGCCCAGAAAGCTGTCGCAAAGTGCTCTAAAAAAAAGAATGTGTGGCAATAGGCCTTTAATATATACAGTAGAACCCCTTTTTAGTAAAGCCACAGAGGCCAGCGAAAATATTTTCTATATCATGGTCTTTACTGTATCAGTGGTCTGTGATGACATGGTCCTGAAAGTGCTGTCTAGTAGTTAAATAGGCACTTACTGAACAAGTCTTGTTGCTTAATGAAAAAAACACCTAAATATCTTCCGTCTCGCTTTTATCACCTCTTTGTGTAATTTTTTCATTATAAAATTTCTCTACATCTTGTGGAAGTACCTCTGAAGCATGAAGGCGTGATTACGAATGCAACCAAGTTTGATTTCATGCAAAAACTAAAGCCTTGCATGAACATGATGTCCCTTTTTGCTCTTTCTGTCTTTTAAAAGGCAATAAATGATAAATTCGCATGGCACTCAAGTGCTCTAAGACCTTATCGCTGCACCTCCACTTTCTGCCACCACTGCCTCATGATTTGTACTGCACATTGCAGTGAATGTTGACCCATTTCTTTCCCTTCCCTATTTTGTGCTGCACGTTTACTCCTTTACTTTCTGAATGGAACACGCCGCCTCCTTGCTATGTTTGTAGACAGCTTTACTTTTTTCTTCTTCGCGCTGCGCGCTTTCCCTCATGGCTCCAAGGTTTTTGTAAAGTAGGCTTCTTCTGACTGCTGCTATGGCTAGTAGTAAAGCCACCTAAACGAACACTCGGGGTTATTGTTCTGTTTTCAAATACAAAAAGTCTTGGCCTCGCGACTCTAGGTAGTGCGCGGGAGTCGTCGCCATGGCTAGAAGCACTTTAACCGATTTTTACCAAAAAACATCCTTGCTGTAAAGGGGAAAAATGTACAGTTGCCTATGGAAGATGAACTGGGACTTCAGTTTCACTTTATTATATCAGAGGTTTTACTATAGCGGGGTTCTGTATTTTGTACTCAATCATATAGAGCACCCAGACTTCAAATATGTGTTTGGATAAGTGTTGAGAATGTGAGTTTAGATCTTATGGTAATATATGCTTGTCTTCTGTGCAGATGTCATTTGTAAGACCCACGGGCCAATCTCCTCAACAAACTGTTCCTGAATGGTTGTTTCCTGCGGGGTGCCCAGTTTACTACCTGGGCCATGTGCTTCCCCCGCCCCCTCAACCTCATCACTTGATCCATTGACCCTTCACTGGCAACTATCATGCTCAACACAGTCCACTGCCATTTTCCATCCATGGTGGACACTGCCCTGGAATGCACCCATGCTCAGCCTCCTATTCCTGCAGCACCTCTCGCACTACAAGGCTATAGTGCATCAACCCTGGTCAACATGTCCATCCCCTTCCATCATGACCAATGCACACTGCACCCCATCACCTCTACCTGCACTACCTGGTCATGTGCTACTTAGTGTCCTGTTTCCAATTACACCTACTAGCCTCTCCCATATTAACCATGTACCCAATGCCTCCTGAACTGCATTTTGGCCCTCTGATGTCCTTGTGGCATGTGCATGTATATGAGCTCTCAATAAATGTTTTCGGAAAATATTTTGCTTGCCTCATTTAATTGCATGGTTTTTATGGCTCCTTAGGGAGATGACATGCAAAGTGGTATTGGGAAATGACTGCATAAGAAAACCACAATTGTCAGTGTGACAGTTAAGCAAATGGCAGCAGTAAGGGCAAGGGTGAAGTAACTGCATGGCTAAAGGTGGCTTAACAGTGGCAGTGCCAATGCCACGTGTGCCGATGAATACATGTTGCATGCCAATAAATACCAATATGTGATGCTAGCGGCACAGCCGATTTATTTCCAATGTCGCATGTGCCAATGAATACTAGCGGCATGCCAATACGTGACGCTAGGGGCACGGCCAGCTGATAGCCTATGTTGGCAGTGCCAGGACAGGTGCAATGTAGGCATATAAGCCGGACCAAAATATAAAAATGTAGTACTTTCTCAAAAAACCAGTGTTACGCCGATGTTGGTACCAATTTTTGTCGACGTTGGGCCGGGGTTGGTGCGATGTTGGTGTGCTGCCTGGGATGTTAAGGTGAGTACGCAGATGTGTACATAAATATATGAATAAATTATACAAGAGATTGCCGTACTTACTAGCCTTCTATTGCATAGTGTAGAACACCTGCAAAGCTGTCGGAACCTGAATAGGAGTCATGGCCACGGATTCCATGTCACACATTTTTCTTGCATAGCCTTATGCCCTTATCACCCAAATGGCCTGCATAGCCTGTGTGCGACATATAGCCCATATGCCCATATTGCCCGTGTGACCCATATCTCCCATATTATGTCTCCATCATGGCATATACAAGTATACCGTGTATCCCATAAGACTGCTTCAAGCTTTATATGGGGCCCGTGTGCTGTGCGATGTCAGTGCATGTTAAAGCACCCCAGGTGGTCGAAATATTCGGAGCCCTCCACTATGGTGTCTCTCATAGCCGGAGTTGCTTTGGGATATTAAACCCCACAACCCAAGCTTCATATGGAAATTTTCAGTAGGACCGATTCCCGCGCTCCTTGTGTTATGCGCCACCACGAGACTGGGGTGATGCTCTTTACTCCTGCTTCTCTGACAGCTCTTCACTCCTCTGAAAACACCCGCTGCACTAGGTCATGTGGTTATCGAGTGGATTAGCTCATATATTTAGAGGCGCATATGCCTGTTTGAATCCGTGTTACAAACTGTCAGGTACTAGCCAATTAGAGAGCGAAATGGTTAGGCAACGCACCGTACACAGTACAAGAACGGTTGCGTCACAATTTTGATAAGAAAAAGATGAAATATCGCGCCATGTGGATGTTCGTTACTGATGCCTTATGACCAAATGATGCGGCAGAGGTGGCAGGAACACAGGACCCTACTGTATGAATATCTGTGGTGCATACCGTTGTCCCAGTTGCCACTTCGGTGGTTCGACAACAGCTGAAGTTACAGTCAACTGTGCCGCACGCAAACCACGACCGATGTGAAGCGAGCAACGTGGCACGACGAGATATCCAGTTTTAAGTTGCGACATATTGCGACACTTCGTTATATCTGCATGTGCTATATGCGGTTCTTAGCTATGATATACTATGCCATTTCGTTATACCTAGTTTATATCTTTGATATAATCGACACTTCATTATATCCAGTCTTTATTAGCTCAAGTTAGCCCTACTGCACGCTCATTCTTTATACAACTTTTGCCACAATTTATTTTACTTATGAGATATAGGATATTATATGTTTGTAAATGGATCATAATATTGCCATAAATGCGCGCCTCCAAATTTTATAAATTGCAGTAGCCGAAGCAAGAAGCTGCAGTAGTAAATGTGCTAGGGGAGCCCATGCTATTTCCCACTAGTAAATCAGCTGACTGTACGCAAGGACCGGTTAAAGATGAAACGAAGTATTCTGTCCAATTCGCAGGAGTGTGAGAATATTACGACGATAGCCTGGCGATAGAAGCTGACTTGGTGAAATAATTATGGTTATCAGTGGGAAAATAATTACCATACAGGATATTGCCTTGCTGCTGGCTAGTGACGCTTTCGCGACTGCGGAGGTTAAGGTGGTGTCAACGTCCGCCTTCTGGTTTCGATACATGTGCAGAACATTACAGCGTGCCATGTATTGTGTTTTGTGCTGTTCATTACATGTTTCTTTTTTGGGTTGTGAAGTAACCGAGATGTTCTGAGCAAACATAATTCTTTTAAACGGAGCAGGAACTCATTTAAACCATTGAGACGACCACTTTTGAGTAGTGGAAATTGATTATTGTCGAATTCGGTTTAGGCTGTGCGTGATCACGATTGGCATCGCATTCTATTTTTTCGACTTCATTTTCCAGAGACAGGTACTAGGCATTCTCATCAGAATATGAAATGAGGTGTGCCAGCTCCATGTGAGCAAAGCATTTTGCCGAAATCACATTCTGCTCCCAGTGATGTAAAGCAGGCTTTTCCTTCTTTGCACTAGTAATGTCATGATGAACGCTTTAGAGGCTAGTTAGTATGGGTGTGCACTTGGGATAGGCCATATCCCTTGCTCTTCGATTGAAACATTACTAGATCAGCTATTGGCCTATCACACATATTTCTCTACTTAAGCTGTTATTATGGGCACAACTTCATTGGGGTCGTTCAGAGACCTGGAGGCATTGAACTGCCACCGTCGTCTGCATCATCGCCGTATTGAAGTTGATGAACTGCGGTACAGTAATATGTGAACTGGGTACTTAATGAACACATTCCATCGAGACTATACATGTGATCTCCTGGCGCGCGCTGTTAGCTCGCCAATTTGAAAGACCCCTCCGGCCGCCTTCCCCGACGGAGTCTACATCTTCAAGAATTTGACATTTCTGTGGTCTTGAAGTCTGGCCGCAAGCATTCCAACGCAGACTTCTTATCCCGAGCCCTCATCGTTGCTCCGTCCAAAGAAAACGATGACGCCGCCTACAGTTTCGCACAACAGCAGCGCGCAGACCCTGAATATGGAAATGTGGTCGATTATCAGGAAGGAAAGACCGCGCCTCCACCTGCTGTGCTCAAACATTAGTTGTCCTTCGCGTTACACACTATGTCCGAGTAAAGAACTGCACATCCAACTGAACCAGACACCTTGTTGTGCCTGCAAACCTCAGAGAGGAAATTCTACAGGCGTTTCATGATGAGCCAACCGCAAGACATCTCGGCCTTGTATACACTTTGCATCGAATCCGCGAGACGTATTATTGACAAGGGTTAGCTGCCGATGTCGCCCATTACGACAAAACATACCATGAATGTCAACAACGTAAGACTCCCGAGATGAGACCTGCGGGGCTAATAAACCCGATGCCACCCTCAACTAAGCCTTTTCAACGAATAGGGATGGATTTCCTCGGACCCTGCCCAACTTCATCAACGGGAAAGCAGCGGATCATCGTGGCCACCGGCTACATGACCCGCTAGGCCGAAGCAAAAGCTCTGCCTTCGGTTCCACAGCGGAAGTCGCTAAGTTTTGCGCCGAACAAATTATCCTCCGACGCGGCGCCCAAGAAGTGCTTATCAAGGCAGGGGAACAGCATATACGGTGGAGCTAACGCAGTCCATCTTGATATTACAATCATACAAGCCACCGACGTACAACGGCGTGCCATCTCCGGACAAACGGACTTAAGGAGCGTCTAAAAACGATTGCAGACCCGATTGTCATGTACGTCGATGTCGAACACAAGACATGGGACTCCATCCTACCTTATGCGATTTCAGCGTATAACACCGTCGTCCAGGAGACTACTAGGTCAACCCTGTTGCAATCTGTGTATGGCAGGGAGCCCGCCACAAAGCTCGATGCTATGCTGCCGCACATGACACATGACGACAACATCTACTTCGCCGCCTACCTTCAGCGCGCAGAGGAAGCCCGACGACTCGGCCGGCTGCGCAAGACCAGCAATGAACCGACGCCCGACGCTACAATATACGACGACGCGACGATGAGTACAAGCTGGGAGGCGAAGTCTGGGGTTTGACGCCGATTCGCCGTCATGTACTGAGTGAAAAGCACTTACATCGGTACTTCGGCTCGTTCAGTCTTTCAACTGTACTACGAAGCCATCCTCGACGGCACGACCGGATTCCAGCGGCGCAGGGCGGGCCAGAAATCAAACATGTCGTGCGCTTGAAGGCTAAAGGCTCTAATTGTTTTAATTTCATTTTTTTACTTTTATGTGTTTACTATGGAAGCATGGAGGTTATGCCTTTTCAAGAGGGGGTGAATAATACCACTAACCATACTCATCTTTATTTGTTGTTTCTTTAACAGCCACCAGCATGCAGCTTTATCACTGTGCTTGTAGCACACGGACCGATTATGTACTCTTTGTTCGCGGTCGTTGTCGTGAGCCGCAGCTTTATCATTTAATTGGTTGTGGAAGATGCGTCGAGACGTATCTTGAAGGATTCCAGCCATACGCGTGTGTTTCTCGAATGTTCCAGGTTATGCTAGTCACCGTTCGCTGTTTTATCGAGATGTTTCATCATCACCTTTAAATTAAGCGCTGACAAGTGAAACGGGTATCCTCAATTCGGTGACAAATGAGCAACTTTGTTGATGTCGCCACCGCCTAGCTGATTAGTGCATTTGCGGGTGTAAGTCAGCACATTAAAAAATGGATTGCAGTGTTATTACGCCTGGCTCCTTTTTGGTACCTACGACCTTATCACCACTACGTGACAATGTTTGTACATATGTATATATGTATATATATATATATATATATATATATATATATATATATATATATATATATATATATATATATATATATATATATATATATATATATATATATATATATATATATGGTGAGCGCGGTGCAAGAACTTTCGCCTCATTCACCTGCACATACGCATCATCATCATTCACCGGTGTTCTTAAGATCACGCTCAGAGTTCCAGATTCGAGCGCAATAAAGATGTTTCGCTGAAGCGGTGGCTCACGAGTGATGAAGGCGCCCTTAGTATCTCAAGCCTCTCGCTGTAGCCCTGTTTACTGTTCCCCCTGGAGCTCCGTTCCAGCCTTCGCTTGCCCTCACAGCCTTCCGGTATGAACGAGGGCAATGGAACCCGTTCGCTCCCGGCATCTGCCTCTACTGTTGTACCTATCCCTGCCTCTACCATCATCAGCCGCCAGCGCGATCCCCAGCCCTTTACTATCCTCCGCGGCGATGATTTCGAAGACTGGCTTGATAATTACACTAGCGCGAATTCGTGCAACCACTGGGATAACTCGCACAGGCTACTTAACTATATTTTCTATTTGGCTGACGTCACAAAAACCTGGTTTCGCATCGCAATCACCAGGAACACATCCTCGACTGGCCAACATTCATCAAGCAGCTGCGGAAAATTTTCGGCACGCCATCTAGTCGTTCTGAGCTGGCTAAGAGGAAGCTTGCCGCCCGTCTTCAGTAGCCTGGTGAGCCTACACATCGTATATCGAGAACGTTTTAGCCCTGTGCCGCCGAGTCGATGCTGCTGTGACGGAGTCTGACCGCGCTCGCCATATTGTTAAGGTCATCGGCACCGTCGCTTTCAACGCCTTGCTGGTTTAGAACCCCTCCACTGTGTCGGACATCACCACTACCTGCCAACGCCTGAATGAACTTCAGTCGCGTCGTCTACAGCAAGACAACACAATGACGGCGTCCTCATTGACGGCAACCTGCGCTCCATTATCTGTGCCATTACACGAAAGGAGCTCTCCGGCCAATTAAGCATAGTTCTTGGAAGCTCCAATCTCCCGCCAGCTACCGTACATTTATGCAGCGTCGTCAGGAACGAACTTACTGTTTTCGCCCGCGTCGTGGCACCCGCCACGTCGAATATCGTCTGCCGCTCCCCCACGTATGCTGAAATTGCTTCGAAGCCATGTGCTCCACTCCATTCCCCTTGTCTTGCTCCTGTATGTGGTCATAATTATATTAGCCCCATGCTCTCAACCGCCCCGTTATCGACAATCCTGGCGTCCATCCCGTCCGGTCTGCTATTATTGCGGAATCCGAGGTCACATCGCTCGCGTTTGTCGCCGGCGCCAGCAAGAGGAACAGCGTGTTTATAAGCGAGAATACCCGCCAGCGCCAGCCTGAAGCTTCTACGGTCCCATACTCCGAGTCCTTCCGTCGTTCTCCTTCGCCGCAGGATTCCCAAGATAATCCCCGACACACTCATTCTACCCGATGCCGCTCCCCATTGCCTTTACGCCGCCCGTCCCCACTTCGACCGTTCTCCCAATCGTTCCTTCCTAGCGCGGAAAACTAACAGAAGCTGTTTTTGGAGGGAAATCTGCTTCACAAACGAATTCTAGAATTCCTCCCGTACACCCGTCTAACATGTTGAAAGTGCGGAGTATACGTTTAAACCCTCATCGATACGGGTGCCGCTTATTTCGTCATTAATAGCAACTTGTGTTATCGTCTCCGCAAAGTGACCTCTCCGTACATCGGCGCTCCTTTCCGTAGAGCCAATGGTGCTATGATCACACCCATAGGGCAATGGACAGCGCGCGTTCTCATCGATGGCCAGAGGCACCATATTGAGCTTGTGGTGGTCCCGTCATGCATTTATGAAGTAATGTTAGGCTGGGACATTCTATCGTCGGCGTCTACCCTAATCTCTTGCCGCGATCGCCTCATTCAGATTGCGCACACTGAGCTCGAACCCGATTCTGCCTCCTCCCTAATACATGCGCTCGCTCCCTTGACTATGTTTTGAGCCCTGGCCGTGAGCACCTCATCATTATTAACCGGGATTATGCACTTGACGGCGTTGCTTTAGTGATGCCAGCACCACGATGGACCTCCAATGGCCTAGCGCTTGCCTCATGCCTCACCTGTTTCCACCATGGTTGCTCGGTTGTTGCGGCGCTCAACACTCGTACTCAGCCTTTATTGTTACTGAAAGGAGGAACTGTTGGCTTTGTTTTTGAAGGAGACCCTGTTCCCCTCGCCACGCTTTCCTGTGCTTCACCACCATCTGATACTCTACCTCCGAGACCTTCCTCTTCACTCGCGGCAGCAGTCAGCACTAACCTAACCTCTGAATAGTCGGCGGCGTTGCTCGTAGTCTTTTTGAAGCACAAATACTTTTTTGAAGTCTGTACCTCAGATTTCGGCCAAACTTGTGTCACCTCTCACCTCATAGAGACTGGGGGATCAGCCATCGTTCGTCGCCGCCCATTTTGCTTTTCCTCATCAGGACGCCGAATCATTGAGAACCAAGTTGCTGACATGCTCGCGCGAAACATCATCCGGCCATCGACCAGCCCCTGGTCCTCGCCTGTTGTTCTTGTCATGAAAAAAAGATTGTTCTTTGCGGTTATGCGTGGATTACCGGGCCCTTAACAATATAGCCCGCAAAGATGTTTACCCGCTGCCACGCATCGATGACGCACTAGACTGCCTTCAAGGAGCTGAGTGTTTCTCGAGTCTCGACCTGCGCTCGGGATACTGGTAATTTCCCATGCATGAATCCGACAAGGACAGGACTGCATTTGCTACTCCCGGTGGTCTTTATGAATTTAATGTGACGCCTTTCGTGCTGTGTAATGCTACAGCCACGTTCGAGCGCATAATCGACACAGTGCTTCGAGGTTCTCACATGTCTGGCACGAGCCGATCTCCAGCTAAACACTAAAAAAATCTCACTTATTCGCAAGCAAGACAAGCAGAGTCCTCAACCATGTCGTCAGCAAGGCGGGCATACAGCCCGATTCCGACAAAATTGCAGCTCTAAATAATGTTCCTCAGCCCAAACGTCAGAAACAACTCCGCTGCTTCCTTGGATTGGAGTCGTACTTACGACGTTTTATCCAAAACTTTGCTTTCCTTGCGGCCCCTTTACACAGCCTCCTGAAGTCTGACGTGCTTTTATTATGGTCCAATGAATGTGAGCAAGCCTTCCAATCCATCAAGCAAGCCCCAGGTAGCACAAAGTGGGCTATGAATGGGGGGCCCTGGTGGGTCCGATTTAGGCAATGCAGTAAAGCCCGGTGGGCTCAATGTGGGTGCTGCAAGAGGGGTCGACGTAGGCCTGAAAGAGGCTGTCAATAAAGCCCCTATGCGCCCCACTAGGGACCTATGCAGGGAGACCTTGCGGGGCTGCCCACATTTTTCCCGCATTGCCCAAAAGGGCACATCCCGCCAACTCCCCCCGATGGTCGTACTTTGGACAGATTCGGGGAGCCGCTCTGGATGAACATTTATTTTTTATTTCGATTAGTCCCTCAGATAATGACACAGGACCGATGCGGGTTCTATGCGCAAGCCGCACTTGGGCTTGCCCACATTATTCTCAGAGCGGTCCGACGTAGGTAATTGATGGGAAGCCCTAGTCCAAGTTCTCAAAATCAATATTTATGCAAATAATTATTTATTTTATTTATGTCTGCCCTTTATAAACAGCCACAATCTTAAATTTTACAATCCTTATTAACATTAATCTAGCCTAAATGACTTCATATACATCCTGTTCAGGCTAAGTAGATGTGTGTTCTGAAAAGTAATATTGTGCGTAGAGTTGCAGGCTGTCCACAGCAACAACATAACGCGCAAAAGTTAGTAATCAGCGTGTTTTATATTTTTAGTGCAATTTGCATGAGCGCGAGAACTAAAGCCATGTAATATCTCTTACCGAGTAAAAATTTCAACTGTTCTACACATCATCTATAATAGTAATTTAGGGCAACAACTAATGCAAATAAAGGTTTGAAAAAATGATTGCACAATTGCACGCACGCCTTCTAGCCCCATTACGGCCAATGTGGGACCTACAGTGGTTTTGTGTGGGCAGCCCCAATTTGGCTGGGTGTTCTTTTTGAGCCTAAAGCCCACTTGCTGTTGCACGTGCTTCAAATTCCCCACAAGGGACCAATTTTGGTATCATGCGGGCCAGCCCGCCTTTCAGCCCCATTACGGCTCATGCGAGATATAAAGCAGTTTTGTGTGGGCTAGATGTTGTTTTTGAACATAGAGCCCACGTGCTGTTGCACGCGCCTTCAAATTCCCCATGAGGGGCGGATTTTGGTACCATGCGGGCACGCCCGCCTCCCAGCCCTATTACAGCCGATGTGAAACTAAAGCGGTTTAGCTAAGGCTGCCTCATTTGGGCTTCACGAGGGATTGCCCAAATTGAGCTCTTCTTTACATTTCACCTGCCCTCAACTAATCTACAAGGGGCCGCATGGGGGCAGCATGGGGGCATGCCCGTTCTTTTGCCCCACTACGGCCGATGTAGGTCTCACAGAGATCTAATGCGGGCGGCCTGATTTCGGATCTATGAGGGCTTTCCCATAAAGAGCCCACATTTAGTTTGGATTGCCCTTAAATATCCGACAAGGGACCCTTGTGGTCTGGATGCAAGAATGTGCTCTGCATAAGCCCGAGCAACGCCGCTATGGGACCCATGTAGCAGGAACAAGGGCAAGCCCAAATGGGGCTTGCCCACATTTGCCCGATCGGGGACCGATGCTGATTTTATGATGGTTGGTCCAGCCCCACTTTCCTACATCGGACCTACTGGGGCCCCACATTCTGTGCTACCTGGGGCACTCACTTCAACTCCTGTGCTTTGACATTTTGATGACACAGCTCCCACTATTCTTTATACTGACGCCAGCGGACAAGGCATCGGTGTGGTTCTTTTGCAACGCAACGCTGCGTCTGAAGACCAGGTTGTGGCATAAGCTAGCCATTCTCTCAAACCAGCTGAGCTTAATTACAGCATTACGGAACAAGAATGCCTTGTCATTGTTTGGTCTGTACAAAAATTTCAACCCTATTTGTGTGGCCGCCACTTCACAATGGTCACCGACAATCATGCGCTCTGTTCGCTGTCGTCGTTAAAGAACTTGTCAGGTCAGCTGGGCCTCTGGGTGCTACGTTTGCAAGCGTATACCTTCATCATCAAGTACGAATCCGACAGAAAACACCTAGATGCTGACGCCTTCCCTCGTTGCCTGCTGTATTCTACTCCAACCAACTCCCATGCAGTAGTTATGCTCTGCCCCTCACGGCATCTTTCTGGTGATCATCTAGATGTTGCACCCATCGGCGTCTCTACGCACCTCAGCACTGACATGCCGGCATTGCGGCGGGCTGATCCTTACTGCAGCACAATCATCGCTCGCCGCCATGGTCAATCACTGGCCCCCAAAAGTCGGCTGAGTCGTCAGCTCCGCCTCTTTCGGATTTAACACGGACCTCTTTCATCATCATCATCAGCTTGACTATACGCACTGCAGGGCGAAGGCCTCTCCGATATTTCTCCACTTAACCCGGTTCTGTGCTAGCTGCATCCACTTGACCCCTCCGTACTTCTTAATATCATCCGCCCACCAAACTTTCTGCTGCGCCCCTGCTATGCTTTCCTTTTCATGGAATCCACTTTGTTACCCTAAGTGACCATCGGTTATCCTCTCTTCACCCTACATGTCCTGCCCATGCCCATTTCTTCTTAATTTCCACTAGAATGTCGGTTACTTGAGTTATTTCTGATTCACTGCCCTTACGGAAATACTATATCTGGACTTTAAAAACAATCCAGATCAAGTATATCAGAAATGGGGCAGATATGGTATATTACGACAGAGCTGGGCCAAATAAGGCATATCTGCCCAGTTCCTGATTTCGAGTACCAGATAAGGCATATCTGGTTGTATATGCCTGATCTGCCCAATCCCTGATTTCGAGTGCCAGATAAAGCATATCTGGTCAGATATGCCTTATCTACCGAATTCCTGATTTAAAGATCTAGCCCGCATGACATGTAGGTTTTGAACTATAGATCTATACATCTGCATATCAACATAACACTTTATTACAACAGACACAAGACAATTTCAGTATTCCAGCTAAACGTCCTGCACGCTCAATCAAGTTTGCCAAGGGAAACCTGAGTTTCCCCTTTCATTTCAATCCTTACAGAAAAACAGCTTTGAAATCACAGGTTTTCTTTTTTCCCTGCCTATATGGAATCGCTCAAAGACGTGCCTGAATTACGTGGGTATACCGAGGGCCAAAGACATGCTCATCCGTTAGTAAATATTGAGATTGTACTCATTTACGCGCGATACTATAACAAACTAATGAGGTATCTGAACAGAATAATGGACCTACCTGTCTACACGAGAAGCTAAAGTGAAACACATTAACCCATTGAATTAGATATTACACTTTTATTCTACTCTTTTACACACACAGCTTTAACCAGTAAATGCTTTTATTTGAGCTGGTTTACTTGCGAAGCTAAGAAAATAAATAAAGAACGGCGATTAATCGCACTAGACTATTGAAATCGAATTTAAAGGTTTGTCGATACCCGGAACCCCTTCATGGATCACTGCCTTGTCGTGGCGGAGGGGCTTGCGAAACTCGATAAAGTCGTGAGTTCTGCTGTGTAGGGCCACCCAAGATAGACAAGTCACGGCAGAGTTCTGACAAAATGTGAATCACTGGAGAAGCTAATGGCAACCCACTCCAGTATTTCCGGCCAAGAAAACCCTATGGCCAGTCACGATACCATGAATGATATGGCGCCGGAATATGAGCCTCCCAGGTTGGAAGGCGTCCCACATGTTACTGGGGATGAACAAAGGGCGATTCCTAGTAGCTCCAGGACAAATGAAGCGGCTGGGCTAAAGCCAAAAGGACGCTCAGTTGTGGATGTGTCGGGAAGCGACCGGAAAGTCCGATGTTGCAAGGAGATATATCACATAGCAACATGGAATGTAAGATCTATGACGCCAGGTAAACTGGATGTCGTCAAGCGAGAAATGGACACATTGAACATTGATATCTTGGTTATCAGCGAGCTCAAGTGGACAGGAATCATCATCATCATCATCAGCCTGATTATACCCACTGCAGAGTGAAGGCCTCTCCCATATTTCTCCACTTAACCCGGTTCTGTGCTAGCTGCATCCACTTTACTCCTGCGAACTTCTTAATCTCATCCGCCCACCTAACTTTCTGCCGCCCCCTGTTACGCTTTCCTTCCCTTGGAATCCAGTTCGTTACCCTCAGCAACCATCGGTTATCCTCTCTTCGCACTACATGTCCTGCCCATGTCCATTTCTTCTTCTTAATTTCCACTAGAATGTCGGTGGACAGGAATGGGAGAATTTAACTCCGGCGACCATTATGTCTTTTATTGTGCGCACGAATCCAAGAAAAGGAATGGGTTCGCTCTGATAGTAAACAGAAGAATGGGCAGAGCAGTGCTAGGGTACAACCCCAAAAACGACCGAATAGTTTCACTTCGGATCCAAGGTCACCCTTTCAACATAACAGTTATCAAAGTCTATGCACCGACCACTACTGCTGAACAAGCTGACGTTGAGAGATTTTATGCGGACCTACAATGCCTTTAAACCGCACCCCATCATCAGACATCGTTTTTCTCATAGGAGACTGGAATGCTAAGGCTGGGAGTCAAAAAATATCCGGAATTATAGGCAAGGTCGTTCTTGGCGAGCCAAATGAAGCTGGGCAGAGGATAGTAGAGTTTTGTCAAGAAAACAACCTGACCATAGCGAATACTCATTTTCAACAGCACGAGAGGCGCCTGTACACATGGACTTCACCGGACGGTCTGTACAGGAATCAGATCAATTATATTCTTTGCCGGCAAAGAGGGAGAAGCTCTATACAAGCAGTAAAAACAAGGCCTGGGGCCGATTGTGGCACCGATCATCAGCTTCTTGTTGCCAAAATTAAGCTTCGATTGAGGAAAACGCAGAAAACTAGAAGGCCTTTCAGGTATGATCTGGATCAAATTCCATTAGAATATGCTGTGGAAGTGAGGAATCGATTTCAAGAATTAGATCTAGAAGACAGAGAACCCGAAGAGATGTGGACTGATGTTCGTGATATAATACAAGAAGTTGCTACAAAGGTAGTTCCAAAGAAAAAGAAATGCAAGAAAGCAAACTGGTTATCTGAAGGGGCTTTGCAAATAGCTGGGAAAAGGAGGATGGCAAAAGTTACGGGGGAATGAGAAAGATACAAGGTTCTCAATGCGGATTTTCAGAAAATAGCAAAGAGCGAAAAGAATGCCTTCCTGAACATACAGTGCCAAGCAGTTGAGGACAACAGCCAATTAAGGAACACAAGAGCTCTGTATAAGACAATCAAAGATATCAAAGGAAGCTTCTGTGCTAAGCTGGGCGTGATAAAGGACAAACGAGGCAAGGACCTCACTGAAGCCTCAGAGATAAAGAAGAGGTGGCAGGAATACACAGAACTGTACAAGGAGGGCCCGAATGTGCAAACCCAACATAAGACTGTTGTGATTACTGACCTCGAGCCGGGCATCCTGAAGAGTGAAGTTGAATGGGCCTTAGCCAGCCTTGCTAAAAACAAAGCTAGCGGAATTGATGGCATTCCAGCTGAGTTGCTTCAAAACCTCAACCATGACGCCGTTAACATTCTGCATACATTATGTCAGAAGATTTGGACAACCCTGCAGCGGCCACAGGATTGGAGGAGGTCAGTTTACATCCCCATTTCAAACAAAGGCAGTGCCAAAGATTGTTCCAACTACCGCACGATCGCGCTTAATTCGCACGCTAGCAAGGTGATGTTGAAAATCCTCCAAGGTAGGCTGCAGCAGTATGTGGATCGGGAGCTTCCGGACGTGCAAGCTGGGTTTCGCAAGGGCAGAGGAATTATAGACCAAATTGCCAACTTTCGCTGGATCATGGAAAAGGTAAGAGAGTTCCAGAAACCCATCTACTTCTGTTTTATTGATTATGCGAAAGCGTTTGACTGCGTAGATCACAGCAGATTGTCGCAAGCTGTCCAAGAGATGGGAGTTCCAATTCACGGGATCTGTCTCCTCAGGAACCTGTATGAAGGACAAGAAGCCACAGACAGAACTGGGCATGGTCTTATTGATTGGTTTCCGATTGAGAAAGGAGTGAGGCAAGGCTGCCTACTGTCGCCCTGCCTATTTAACCTATATGCAGAGTGCATCATGAGGAAGGCCGGTCTGGACGAGTCTTCAGCTGGAGTGAAGATTGCTGGAAAACGTATCAACAACCTTAGATATGGGGATGATACCGCTTTAATGGCAGAAAGTGAAGTGGAACTCAAGAGACTTCTGATGCGCGTACAAGAAGAGAGTGAAACGTTTGGGCTTAAACTGAACATTAAAAAGACAAAGATCATGGCATCTTGCCCTATCAAGTCCTGGAGCATCAATGGACAAGAAGTGGAAGCTGTGACAGATTTTCTCTTCTTGGGCTCCAAGATTACCTCGGAAGGAGACTGCAGCCATGAAATTAGGAGACGCCTGCTTCTGGGAAAGAGAGCAATGGTTAGCCTTGACCACCTAGTAAAGAGCAGACATTAGTCTGCCAACCAAGATCCGTATAACTCGTGCTATTGTCTTTCCAGTTGTGATGTATGGATGCGAGAGTTGGACTGTGAAAAAGGCTGACCGCCGAAGAATTGACGCATTTGAATTGTGGTGCTGGCGAAGACTCTTGAAAGTTCCTTGGACTGCCAGAAGATCAAATCAGTCGATATTGTCGACCATAAACCCTGACTGCTCATTGGAGGGTCAAATTCTAAAGTTAAAGCTCAGCTACTTTGCTAATCTGATGAGAAGGGAGGAGTCGCTGGAGAAAGATTTGATGTTGGGAAAGGCTGAGGGTCGCCGGAGAAGGGGTAGGCAGCGAACGCGATGGTTAGATGGCATCCTCGAGGCACTGCAGATGAAGTTATGTGATGGTAGGAAGATAGTGAGAGACCGGAAAGCATGGCGTGACATGGTCCACAGGGTCACGAAGAGTCGGACACGACTGAACTACTGAACTGAACTGAACGATACCCGGAAAAGGTACCGCTGAACCGCAGGGCGATAATCCACACACTGCTGGGACTGCTGATAATTCCTAAACCTTAGCAAAGTGCATATAGGCTCTCAGGAAATACTGGTGTTACCTTAAACAGAGACTGCAGTGCAAAATGAGCGAACGCGCCTAACTCGTGGTTGCTTTTGAAATTAAGAGAGAAAAAGAAAAACATGTCCGATGGCATTTGTCATGAGAGCAACAGCTCTTCCCCTAAACCAAATCAAGCATGAAGCAACTTAGGTAGTGCAAACAATAATAATAATAATAATAAACAACGATGGAAACGAATCCACCCACTGAAATTTGTCAAAATTGCTGGAGCGAAAGACAAATTAGCAACGAAATGTACGGAAAAATATCACATACTGGCAATTACCATCCAATTTACTTATTGGAGAATTAATTTTCTATCGAAATACTAAAGTGAGCAATATCCTGAGGCTGGCAAGTGCTAGTTCCCGACAAGAAGTCTCGCGTTCACCGTTTTGGTGATCGGGCGTGAAGATGAGGCGGACGATGGCCCTGCGATCCGCCTGCAGTTCCTATACAATGGTGAAGATTTGGCCGGTGCCACCCAGGGCAGAAGCCCCGAAAAGCTCAATCGACCATCAGGTTCGCTGCCAAGGCTGGGGAGGCAGCTTCCGCCCGCAGTGGGACAGTAATTTCCTCTGTGCCGACAATCAGACTGAAGCTCTTGTAGGTCTGCTGTCGCATTTTTGTTACACGCACACAGCTAATAGCGAACAGGCGCTGGCACACACACAAATACCAGCAAACACAACATGCAGCACGGCCGCCTGCCGCGCCGAACTCCGATGTCTGCCACCGAAAAGGAACGAGACACCAAGTGCTTAGGCGCACGGAGTTGAAAGGGGGAGGAGAAAGAAGCAAACACACACTAAACGGAGAGCTCGCGGCCTAAGCGGGAAAGCGTGGCAGCTAGGAGGATAGATGAAATGCGAGCCCGCGACGCAGGGACCGCCGCTGTCTGAGAGGGAAGAGGGGAACGCGGAAGAGAAGTCACTGTTTAGCCAGTGCGGCCCTCGACGCAGCAACCGCTAGCTGTCTCTGAGGATGCGTCACCGCCTTGACAGCGTGGAGGGGGCCGTATACTGAATTGCCATCATTTTCTTGATATTTTGAATCGCTCAACCTAACCAACCATGCTTTTGTGCTCTGGACTGCCGCCACATTTTAAGTGAAAATGCGAGTTAGTAGGCGGAAGGAGGCACATGTAGCCATACATCAGCGCCCTCCTGGATTAAGGAACACATGATATAATAATTATAGTGCAGCAAAATCTGCAGAATATTTGAAATATTAGGATTTGTAACTATTTTCTAAATTGGATACAATTAACACTAAGGATGCAGGCTATGCTAAGTGTAGAAAAATGGAAGCTCGACCACATGACGCCAATGTTGGATATTTGCTGAAGGTAGATGAAGGCCATATATTGCTAATATACAGTCGCTATGGCGCCTACATAATTAAGACCCCGATGAGGCTATATAAAGTCCTGTTAATGCCGGGCATATGGCCCTGGTCTGTCTGTATAAGGTCATCACGACGCCATATATGAGCTTTATCAGGCCACATAAGGTCGCGAGGATACCATATATGCCCCTGATCAAGCCATATAAGGTCACATTACCCGTTCAGATATGGATTATATGTTGCATGATATGCCCAAATCTGAGCCATATAAGAGCAACATTTTTCACATATGACCTTATCTAGCCTAATTTTCGATTTGATTTGCCTAGATGAGGTCTTATTTGCTGCCTTATATATTTGTATCTGGCAGCATATGTTCCATATCTGGAGCATATATGGAATTTCTATAAGGGCTGCACGCTTCCTCTCTCCTAATGTTACCCCTACCATTTTGCGTTCCATAGCCCTTTGGGATGTCCTCAACTTGAGTAGAAATCTCTTGGTTAGCCTCCACTTTTCAGCCCCATAGGTGAGTACCGCTCTGCATACCACACGAGTGTTCACTGGTTGGTTCCCGTTGTGCCTCGCTCTTTCCATCTTCCAGTGCTGGAGGCTTACCACGACGATGCCACTGCCGGTCATTTAGGGTACCACCAGGCGTACGACCGTATAAAAAGCCGCTAATTTTGGCCCGGGAAATCTACCAGCATCGCAACAAACATATCATCATCTGCATGTTGCCAGCATCGTAAGCGGGCAACATCTCTTCCTGCCAGCCCCCTGCAACCTCTTCCTTTCCCATCCGTACCTTCTGTCGTCATTGACATATTCGGCCTCATACCTCTCATGCCCGCCGGTCACCGATAGGTTGTAACCGCCTTCGACCATCTGACGCGGTATGCTGATACAGTCCCTCTTTTTTCCGGTGCTGCTTCTGAAGTTGCCGAGTTCTCCTGCGGGCGATTGTCTTGCACCATGGTGCTCCTCGTATCTTCATTAACGACCGTTAGAAAACATTTCTTTCCCAAGTCCTGGCGGAAGTACTCCGCGCCGCCAACACCATCCACAAGATGTCTTCTAGATATCATCCTCAGACCAATAGCCTCGTCGAGTGCTCTCACCGCACCATGTCCGACATGATTTCCATGTTCGTCACTCCTGACATTATATGAACTGGGACACCATTTTGACTTTCGTTACCCAGGCCTATAATTCCGCCATTCAACGCACCACTGGCTACAGTCATTTCTTCTTAGTTTATGGCCATCAACCAACCTTCTTCTCTGCTCCTACCACCCGCCTGTCTCCTTCCCCATCTGCCGCCGGCAAATTTCTCGCCGTAACACATGAAGCCGCCCAGAAAGAAAGAGAGAGATATATATTCTAATGGCAACAGGAGATGTCTGCCTGGTGGTAAGCCTAGCATGCTACTCCTGAGCCCAGAAAGAAAGGCAGCACCACTATGTCCAGCACCACCGCAATGCCTCTTCTTCACCCAGTCATGAAGACTTACTCTGGACGCCAGTCCGCACTCCTGGATTATGCGAGAAATTTTTACATCGATATATTGGTCCTTACACGGTGCTCCAGCAAACGTTTCCCGTGAACTATCGCGTTGTCCCATCGTATACCATCGCCGATCGGCGTCGGCGCTCAGAAGAGACTTCATGTTTCGCGCGTGAAGCCCTAAGCCCGCCTACCTGCTACCATCTAAACAGCAACCAGGGTGGCCGCTTCCTTGACGGGGGGATTCGTGTGAGCGTGATGCCAGAACTTTCACCTCTTTCACCTGTACATACGCAGTATCACCATCATTCACCGGTATAAGGAAGATCACGATCAGAGTTGCACATTTGAGATAGAATAAAGCCGTACAATTGAAAGGGAATTGAGGGGCTCGTTATTATAGAATTTAAAAGAGCTGACAGTCTACGAGTCCAAGACAAACCTGGGGATTTTATTTTCATGTTTTTTTTCAACACAGCCAAAAAGGTTGAAAAAGCAGAAAAAAAAAGAAAAAGAAAGACAGAAGAGAAACAAAACAGCGACCATAGGGTACCTGTTGAATGCGAGAAAAGAGAGAAAAGACAAAACGTGAGTAATGGCGGGAGGACAAAGCAACAAAAATGAAGGAAGCGATGAAAAAGGAGAGACTCCGAAGGTTTTGTCTTCAGCCGGGAGAGAGAGAGTAGCAAAAAAAAAAAGTCGAAAAGGAAAGAAAAAAGAAGAAAAGCGAGGGGAGACCGTAATGGGAGTGAGGGATCGGGGAGAAAAGTGGACGAAACACTTTGGGTATGATCTCAGACGACAGCGCCGGCTGTGTCTCTTTGTGAAGGCAGTTAAGTAAACGCAGGTGCACAGGTCTAAGGTTATCTTCACTATAAACTTGTCACTTGGAATGTTTAAATGGGTTAGTGACCACGAACGGCCGAAAGGATTCCCGGATGTTCATTTATGCCGCAATCTAAGGTGTCAAATTTATGAATAAAATACGCCTCACACTCCCGATTAGGTTCTGAAGTTGGTTTGTGGTAGAGTAACTTTTAGTTTTTCAAATCCATGACCTGTTTGATTAGTGTGCTTGGACAGAAGAACATTAGGTAGTGACTTGGTGTGTACGTGGTGGCTATTGAATCTGATTCTAAAGGGAGTGGATTTGACCTATGTATTTCATCTGGCAGTGGCCACATTTCAGTTATAGACCATTTTATCGAGAGGGAGCAGGAGAGGAGGAAAATACTCTCTTACCAGATTCCTTGCGCCGGCCCATTGTTGCCAGTACCAAGTGGGCTGTGCATTCGCACGTTTCATGCATAGCAGAGCGGCCTTGCACCTCAGTTAATTGTCGTTTGAGAGTTTTAGATACATTTTTAGCGCCCCTTTTAGTGGAAATGTCATCGGGACAGCAATGCGTGATCGTGTACTGCACAAACAATCAAAGAAATTACGAAATTATTGCCGACAGCGGGCGCGGGAAACATGCAAGAACAGTCAGAGTGTGGCTGTATATGTTGCTGCTTCATCGCTTGCCAGTCTGTCCTGATTTAATTCGCCTATGAACGTTTTGTGTAAGCCAGATTGACTTAGTACCAATGACGAACTCACGAATATGATACCCATTTTACTTCCTCCGCCGTAGTAAACACGCATTCCGGACAGGCCGTGCCTCCTGCAAGCCCTCCGCGCCAACGATACGCGGTGGATCTCTACCGCCAGCGCCAGAGGCGCGTGCTAAAATCTGTTCTTCACTTAAACAATACGCCAACAGCAGAAAAAAATCTTTCGTGCTGATTTTTGACCTATACTGTGTTGTTGATAATTGCAATACAAACAAGTTACGCAACACATTGCCGCTGGTGCGGCGCGCGGCTCATCGCGTCTGCACGCTAGCTCCGCTGCTAAGGCGTCGCCGAAACTTACATCTTTCTTTTTACCGATACAATGGGATAGGCTGCAGGGCAGTTTCATGAGAGACCATTTAAGCTCTATTCACACTTGCTACTAGATGAGGACGCGCGACTACCAGTCGCGCGACCAGAGGAGAGGAGCTCGCCACTACCGATGTTCACACTTGCGACAGTCGCCTTCTCGTTCTGTTCTCGTTCCGAACGAGTTGGGAGTAGGAGAGCTGCTGGGCGATGACAGCGAACGTCGGTAGCAGCCGCTTGCCAGACGCTTAGCTTTTTCAGGCGAGCCGGTGCGCATGCCGCACTCTTGTGTTTCCAGGAGAACGCCGACGATGAATAGACGGTGTCAATATAAAATGTTGCGCCTGCGCGAAAAACCCAGTTCTCAAAAGTTCATGGTACTTACCAGATAGTCTGAATATCTTTCCAATCTCCTCCCAGGCCATATATCCCTTCTCCCTGCCTTTGAATTCCGGGTGCCGTTTGATGAAAAGGTAGGGGTATCTTTAATTGTATTGAGAAGGTGCTCGATCGAGTACTCTGGGACCTCGCTGATTGGTGAAATGGTTTGCTACTAGTAGTCGCGCGACTGGAAATTCGAGAAATGCCCGATCAGCCCTCGGCAGTCGCTTTTCGACCGATGCGACCATTTGCGACTGTCGCTTTTCGACCAAAACGGTCGCGCGACCGCTGCTAGTCGCAAGTGTGAACGGGCCTTTACTCTAGCCCTGAACAGCTACAAAGCGCAGGCGGATGTGCATTTGATGCGAAACAATTTAGGCCTATCGATGACTATAGGGAGTAGCGCTCGGCGAGGATGCCGTCGTCCGCCGCGCCGGGGGGCGGCGCCGCTATCGTAAGCGCTGCTCTTTGAGCCGCGTGTGATTGAATTGGCGAATGGAAGAGTGACCAAGGTCTATTTTTAACCGCGCATGACGTCTTCCAACACCTGGAAAGAGAAGAAAGCCTGATTTTTCCGCTAATAGACAATCCCACACCTTGAAGGTAAGCTTGTACCGAATGTGGTGCCAGTCGAGCTGTCAGAGCTAATTGCTTGTGTTGGTAGCCAGCAATTCAAATACAAATGTTGTCAGCATATCTTGACATACGCACTTGCCCGCATTTTTTCGCAATGAATCGGGAAGGTCAGCCATTACAATGTTAAAGAGCGTGGGGGAAAGAACACTTCCTTGAGGCACACCTCGTAATACAGCCCTTTCGGTGCTTATTGTACTTCCTAACCGTACTCGAACGGCACGACCACTGACAAAAGAGTACGTAAGCTTTAACATATGGCCCTGTATGCTCACGCCTTGCAATCTGTTCAAAATGGAGCTCTGAAGCACTCTGTCATAAGCTTTTGCAACGTCAAGAAAAATGGCTAAGGTGGAAAAGCCGAAAGCTCTCTGGTGTTCAGTGTGACTCCCCAAATCTAAGACGCTATCTTGGGTGCTTAGTCCTTGGTGGAATCCTGTCAAACATGTTCGCGGTATCTTGGTGCCCTCAAGCCCCCACGATGAGCATTCGTTTGCCAGCTTCTCCGTCAGTTTAGCCATACAGGAGGTCAATAACACAGGGCGATACGAGGCAAGGTCCGTCATGTCTTTGCCGGGCTTCAGCACTGGAATTACATATGCCGCGTTCGTCTGGTCGACTAGGATTTTGTCTAGTCAGTTCTTCAAGCCTGCGCCTTATCTACGGTGCGTGCATGTTCAGCGCTTCTGCGCGGATTCTACTCGCGTTGGGGGGTTTGCGCGCTTTTATTGAGCCGTTGCAGAAGAAACCGGCTGATATTGCAGAATGCCCGACCGTCGAGTCTATGTTATCAAAATTGAAAAAGTGTTCTTGATATATTCACGTGTAGTGCTTCTTTATTACTGTTGGCGTTTCTGGTACATGTGGTTTACCATTGGTTATCTGTTCGGGTATTTTGCTCCTGTATTGCTCCTACCATTTCCTTGCGCATGTGGTTTCAATGTCTGCTTCTAATGTATCTTTTTTTTTGTTTTTGTTGTCAATTTCACTGTACGAACAGCGTGTTGATGTGTTAGTATTTTAATCTATAATTTGGTGGCAGGTCGACACCGGGATGATTTTTTATTTCTTAGGTTTTTCCTCTTGTTAAGCTGGTTTTTCTTTTCTGCTGTGTATTTTAACAATGTATGTAATCCCACTCCTGCCTAAGGCCTTCTGTGAAGGCTGGCAGTATTCCTGAAATAAATAAATAAATAAATAAATAAAAACCGAGCGGTACATTTTCCGAGGCTTTGCAAAATCAATGAAACCAGGTTGGCCCAAACAAGTGGCCACTCTCACTTTATCTTAGCACGAGCTTTTGTCAGACAACAAGGAAAGTAGGGGGTACGCTCAGCTTGCCTGGCCTTCTTCATCGGTGAGACTCTAACCCGAAAGAATTACGGTGACACTTCTCCGAACTTCCCCAAGTTCTGTCGTCATGTCACAGGTCTGGACGCCTGGTCGTCCCATAGAGATGTGAACGTAGCAAGTAAAATACACGCGTCACAGGCCCCGCTAGCTCCCGTTCCCAGTAAATTAGGTAAGCTATCACAAACCCCACCGCACAGTAGGCATATTGTCACGTGGTAGTGACCAGGTCGCTGACACAAATGAAGGGTCGATGATTGCACTGAAGAAACTCTTTATTGGGCTGACTTGCGCCCGCAAAAGAACTAAGCAACTCGGCGGCGGCGATAGCAACAAACGTGCTCGTCGATCGTCGAACAAAGAATGCTCGTCGCACTCGTCAACGCTCAATTTAAAGGCTGCACAGAACAATCTAGATAACGTCGCAAACAGCTACCAGCATGGGCTGGAACATTTTAGAAAGACACACGACTGGCCGGAATCTTCGAGATAGATCTCGGTGCATTTTGCGCTACAACGAAACTGATAAAGGTGTAACTCGCAACATCGAGCATTAACAAACAAAGATTACGGAAGTGATACGCGATCCAGAATCAGAGTAATAAGCCTGTATGCCGGCGGCTGTTGAAAAACAACAAATACAGTTTTCAAGGTTTCGCGGCAGTATTATACGTAACACGTCATAAATCATTCATTTCGTGTATTAATAGGTTTCTCAAATTGTTTAGGTAATCCGTTACTTTTTGCAACGTATAACACTCTCAGTAATTCAGTTTTATTTTCAATATCCGATTACAAATAACCTGAGTGTACTAATATATTTTTTAGTTGCTTAGTTAATTGTGCTTTGCAACGTATAACGTTCTCAGTAATTTAGTTCATTTTCAATAACCTGTTGCTAGTACCCTGTTACACTTTTTGTCTAAAACGAGCTGTAACTAGCTGTTTAACGCAGTAATCTGAACTCAGTGCCAAAAACTGCTGTAGCACTGTCTCCTGTTAGGCTTACAATAACTACGGAGTAGCTGCGCGCGTGAGGATGTCCGCACTCACGATCACAGGCGGCCTCTTTTTGACTGGACTCGTGTCCTGCATGAATTTCGCATTTCACCTCTACGGCTGAATGAATGCAATATCGGCGTTCAACAAACTTGGTCATGGTCCTTTGAGAACATGAACAACAAAGAGTGGCTTCCAATGTGATTGTGCTAAAACCCCCCTTTTCTCGAAAATTTGGTGTCGACGCTGTCGATGCCGGCTTTCTGAGCGAAAAATCACTTGCATGACTTTGAGAGGTGGCAGCAGATATGACCTCGCTGTGTTTGCACATCGGGTTGTGCGACGTTATACAACCACGTGATACGGTCGATTTGGTCCAAGCTGCCAACTCGAGTTTTTCAATCCACTTGAGAAGGCGAGATCGAAACGGAGCCTTCCAGGACCCTTGTGCTCCGAGTCAGACATTCTTATTGCCCGTGGGCCACGTAGGTATATTGAAATGGCTTTGTTAAGCGGGGCTTTATATCTATGTACGGGGCTTTATGTCTATGCTAAAGAGTTTGTTCGCGATAATAGAAGCACAAATTAAGGGAAAAGTGGTATACGATCAGCAAAATCCATGTACTCAGACAGGGATCCCCAAGTGAAGCCGTGGACGGAAGCCGCTAACGCTGCAGCGACTCGCCTATGAAGGTGGCGTTTAAGGGCCCCTCTAACTCACAATTTTTGTAAGTTAATTAGAGATGATGCGCAAGATCTTTGTACGTTAAACCTAGAAATTTTCATCGGGCGCGCACTTCAAGATAGTCTTCATCGTCCTTGTCCGATACGTTCGGAATGAAATGTACGTAGAGACGATGAAGAAAACGTAAAAAAAAGAGAGAGAAAACTGCAGGCCTCAGTGCCACCGTATATGCTGTAGAAGACTAAATATCAAAGAAGACGCATCAGCGTTTCTCGAGCGTGCCTATTTGTGGGATGCTAATAAAAGATGGTGCCGAAGGGGTGTAGAGTGCAGAACAGCTTTATGCAAAGAATCTGGAAGATGTCTACAGCGGCACAGCAGCCACCGTAATCCCCCTTACAAAAACTAATAAAGTCCCAGCAAAGCATGCTGGCACGCTGGGAAACGTGCACGGCCTATCTAGTGCTAATAAACGCTCGTTAGTTGAGACGGTGGCAGATAGCATTTGGCGCGTAATATAAAATCACGAATGGCAGTTTGCCAATATCCATGAAGAGAGAAGTAAATAAAAAAATTATCTTACCGGCACGCACCTATGAGATCAGACAGAATCGCGGAGGCTAAGGAAAGAGATTAGACTTTAATGGGGGACTACGCATTAAGTTATGGAAATGAAAGTTATAGGTGCGTCGTTAAGATGCAGCAAGATAGCAAAGTTAACGAATAAACGCGAGCTGTGCACATACTAATCACCAGTGTTGCCAAGTTAGCAGTTTTCCTTCTAAATTAAGCGCATTATTGCACTATCTAGCGGGCAAAAATGTTCCATTACCGGAGGCGGGATCTTTTAGCGGTTTTTAGACCCGTTGGCGTTGTTATTGGCGCTTTTCATACTGAGATGAATTGAACAATTACAGGGATGCTTTCAACAAAAATCCTTTCTTCGAGCTGGACAAGTTTGCTCTCTCCATGCTGATACTGCTCACGTCGAACAAAGAGTTCGCACGCAGTTCAAAGACTTAAACAAAGCGGGTATCCTAATGTGAACAGAGATGACGAATTCCACCTGAATACCTACAACCTCAAAAGGCGGAATAAATGCTCTTCAAACTAGGAACTGCTCGCAAATACATTCCAAACGATCAGAATGATAGGAATATACAATTACGTGGCAGCAGTGCTCAGATCACGGCCAAAATCGGCAGTATGAGCAGATACTCCCTCGCAGAGTGCTCGGCAAACCAAGATTAAGATTTTTTGGGGACTGAAAGTTGTCGGGAAAGAAAGACACACTTTTGTCACCTTGCTGCATTTTTGAACATTGCTCAGCCTACAGAAGGGAGGCGGGATGTTGACAATTTGTAGCAATAACTTACGGCGCCAAAAAAAAAAGGTGCTTTGTAAAAAATTTAAAATATTGGTTATATTATTTAGAGGCCAAATAACAAAACAAAGTACTTTAAAATTAGCTCTTTGAGGCAAGCAGTGAATTTGGAAGTTTTTAATGCTTTGTATAGGGCTTCCTTTTGCGGTGCATTTTTAACATTTTTGACTCAGTGAAACCGCTAGTCGCAATCGGAAATAATAAACGGGCACGGGGTAGGGCATGTAATGCCAAAGTAAATGAACCTATTGTCGTGAAGTGTAATTTCGTAGGCTGTAGGATTTATTTAATTATTTATTTGTTTATTAACAATACTGCAGAGTTTTTACACAACTCCATGCCAGAGTGAGCACAAAAAATATATACAATAAGCGTTACACCACGCAATAAGCATCAACTTCATCACATCAGCGCATGAACTGAAGCAAATGAAATCGGACAAAGGAGTACAAGAACGTCACATACACATTTTCTTCAAATTTGAAATAAATACATCGGAACTGCAGCTATCGACAATATGTTTCGGTAATTGATTCCACTCGCTTATGGTTCTAAGATAAAAAATTAAACTTTAACCGTGTTGTTCAGAACGGCATGCTCCTGAACCATTTTACCGTTATGAAAATCGGGGCTTGCTCGTGAGTGTCAGCTGTAACGAAACTATGATTGTTTATTAGGGTCTGGATATTCTACGTGAGGTATATGTACAACATTCACTACCTCTAGTTTTGATACTTGACGATTTCTGTGCGGCTGTCAGTTCTATTATATTTGTTACAAATGAATCTAGCCACGATATTTAGGATTTTTTCTCACCTGGCCAGGAAGTTTGTGGGAGAAAGGTGGCAGCATCTGGCATACTGCCACAGGCTTAGCAGGAGTGATGTTGGAGATGACCGAGTGTCTTTAGGCAGACTGGGCGTGACAAATTAATGATGAATGAAAACAAATATTCTATAGCTATAGCTACGCAGCAAAGTGGGTGAGTTGGCATTGTATCTTTAAAGCACGAAACATAGAAACAGAAACGCAGTGTGCGCCCAACCTTTTCCTGGTTCTTGGCGCTAGTTGCGCTGTTTCGCTCGGTCAAAAAAACTTGTTCATTTCTACCGGCGCTTCTGGTAGGCTTGCCGACGTACACCTTCATACGATGCCGATATTTATGACTGCATTCGCGGACAGTTCGCAGTTTGAGAGGATTTATTTTTCCTTCGGAGTCCGGCTCAAACAGATATGATGGGATTCGTCATCTACATTGTCACGTAGTGGTGACAAGGTCAGACAACAAAAGAGTACACCGGCCTGATGGTACTGAAATTACCTCTTTATTGGGCTGACTTGCGCCCGCAAAAGAACTAAGCAACTCGGCCGTGGCGATAGCAACAAACGTGCTCGTCGATCGTCGAACAAAGAACGCCCGTCACACTCGTCAACGCTCAAATTAAAGGCTGCTCAGAACAATCTAGATGACGTCGCAAACTGCTACTAGTACACCCTGGAACATTGTGGAAACATACGCAAGTGATCGGAATCTTCGAGACAGATCTCGGCGCATCTTTCGCGACAAAGAAAATAACGCGTCGTATCGCGACAACGAGCATGAACAAACACGTGGTACAGAATTGATATGCGCACCAGAATCACATTGATAAGGCCGCATGCCGGCGGCTGTTTAAAAAACAACACAGTTTTGAAGATTTCGCGGCATTACTCTCCCCTTAAAAAACATCGCCACGATGTTCCAAAACAAACCAACATAAACATAAACAATGCAAAGTTTAAACACCACAGATCCTTTAACGCGCGTAATATGGCTTCAGTCGTACAACATGTACAATTTCTGGGCGTGCGCGTCTCCGTGGTGATGCTGACGTTCCGTCGGGAATGACTTCATAGTCCAGTGGTCCGACGCGGCGAATGATTTGTACGGCCCAAAGTATCGACGCAACAACTTTTCACTTAGTCCGCGAAGGGCGAATTCGTGTCCAAATCCACACTTGGTCTCCCGGGTTTTACTCTGCGTGGAGTCGTCGTAAGTTGTATCGTCGGCTGTCGGTCTTCAATACGCAGACGTGCGAGTCGTCGGGCTTCCTCTGCACGCAGGCGGTGACGTCAAGGTATTACTCGTTGGTTACGTGCGGCAGTATTGTGTCGAGCGTCGTCGTGGGCTCCCTGCCGTACACAAGCTTGAACGGGGTCGCTCTGGTCGTCTCCTGGACTGCCGTGTTATACGCGAAGAATCACGTACGGCAAGATGGCGTCCCAGGTCTTGTGTTTAGCATCGACGTACATACATGGCGATCATGTCCGCGATCGTTTTGTTCAGGCGCTCCGTAAGGCCATTGGTCTGGGGATGGTACGCAGTTGTTCGTCGATGGCTTGTATGACTGTATTCCAGGATGGCTTGCGTCAACTCTGCCGTAAACGCCGTTTCCCTGTCCGTGATCAGCACTCCTGGGGCGCCGTGTCGCAAACGAATTTGTTCGGCAAAATATTTGGCGACTTCCGCCGCCGTGTCATTTGGTAGTGCTTTTGCTTCGGCGTAACGGGTAAGGTAGTCAGTGGCCACGATGATCCACTTGTTACCCTTAGACGAAGATAAAAAGGAGCCGATGAGATCCATCCCAATTTGTTGAAAGGGCAGGTCTGGGGGCGGAATTGCTTTTAGTAGTCTTGCTGGTCTGATAGGCGGCGTCTTGCGTCGTTGGCACTCACGACATGTCTTCACGTAGTGGGCAACTTCGACAGGTAATCGCGGCCAGTAGTACTTCTCCTGAATTCGACTCAACATGTGTGCAAGTCCGAGGTGGCCTGCTGTGGGCTCATCATGCAACACCTGCAAATTTCCTGCAGGAGGTTTTTAGGCACTGCAAGCAGTTGCGCAGTCCTGTTGGGTGCGAAGTTCTTCTTTACGAGGAGGCCATTGCTTAACGCGAACGAAGATAAATGTCGCCTGAACACACCAGGAGGGGAAGCGGTCTTTCCTTCTAAGTAATCGACTAGCGTTTTCAGCTCAGGGTCTGATCGCTGTTGCTCTGCGAAACTGCTGGCGCTTACCGGTCCCAAAAAGGCGTCGTCGTCATCGTCCTTCGGGGGAGCGTGATAAGCCGTCTGCGTCGGAATGCTTTCGGCCCGACTTATAGATTACAGTCAAGTCAAATTCTTGAAGTCGTAGGCTCCATCTGGCAAGGCGGCCGGAGGGATCTTTCAAATTAGCCAGCCAGCAGAGCACCTTGAATAAGGTCGGCCGTATAGGTATGGACGAAACTTAGAAGTGGCCCAGATGATTGCGAGGCACTCCTTCTCGATTGTCGAGTGATTGACTTCGGCTTTTGAGAGGAACCTGCTAGTGTAGGCGATTACTTTCTCCTGTCCGCCACTCTTCTGGACGAGAACGGCTCCTAGGCCCACACTGCTCGCGTCGGTGTGAATTTCGGTCTCGGCGTTTTCATCAAAATGGCCAAGTACAGGAGGGCATGCAGGCGGCGCTTGAGTTTGTCAAAGGCTTCCCCTTGCGGCGCTTCCCATTTAAAAGGTACGTCAGCCTTTAAAAGCGGCGTCAACGGTTCGGCGATGCGCGAAACGTTTCTGACAAATCGTCGATAATAAGCGCACAGCCCAAGGAATCGGCGCACAGCTTTCTTGTTGGCAGGCGGTGGGAATTCTGCGATTGCAGCTGTTTTCTCTGGGTCTGGGCGAATACCATCTTTGCTAACGATGTGACCTAGGAAACACAGTTCTTTGTAGGCGAAGTGACACTTCTCTGCTTTTAGCTTAGTCCCGATGACTTGGTGGTTTCCAGCAGTGTCTGCAGTCGTTTTAGGTGGTCTTCAAAGTTTGACGAGAAGACAACAACATCGTCTAAATATACCAAACAAATTTGCCACTTCAAGCCTACCAGGACTGTGGCCATTACTCGTTGAAATGTCGCTGGTGCGGAGCAGAGGCCAAATGGCATCACCTTGAACTCAAAAAGACCGTCCGGTGTGATGAATGCGGTCTTCTCCCGATCTCTTTCGTCGACCTCAATTTGCCAATATCCGCTCTTCAGGTCCATCGATGAGAAGTACCTTGCATTACAGAGCCGGTTGACACCAAAAGAAGACACAGGCTTGATGGTACTGAAATTAACTCTTTATTGGGCTGACTTGCGCCCGCAAAAGAACTAAGCAACTCGGCGGCGGCGATAGCAACAAACGTGCTCGTCGAACAAAGAATGCCCGTCACACTCGTCAACGCTCAATTTAAAGGCTGCTCAGAACAATCTAGATGACGTCGCGAACTGCTTCTAGTACTCCATGGAATATTGTGGAAACATACGCAAGTGATCGGAATCTTCGAGACAGATCTCGGCGCATCTTTCGCGACAAAGAAAATGATAACGCGTCGTATCGCGACAACCAGCATTAACAAACACGGGATACAGAATTGATACGCGTGCCAGAATCCCAGTGATAAGGCCGCATGCCGGCAGCTGTTAAAAAAACAACAAATACAGTTTTGAAGGTTTCGCGGCATTACTCCCCCCTTAAAAAACATCGCCTCGATGTTCCAAAGCATCTTAAACATAAACAATGCAAAGTTTAAACACCACAGATTCTTTAACGTGTGTAATATGACTTTAGTCGTACAACATGTACAGTTTCTGGGCGTGCGCGTCACCGTTGTGATGCTGACGTTCCGTCGGGAATGACTTCATAGTCCAGTGGTCCGACGCGGCGATTTATTTTGTAGGGCCCAAGGTATCGACGCAACAATATTTTGCATCTGCTGCGGTCAGGAGTACGAGCAGCCGCCTCGTCAGGTTTCTGCTTGCACTAGCATTTCTGCGGCTGCTCCATCCTTGTATTTTACGCAAAAAAATTATTTTATTTTATTTTGCGATTGCTATAATATCAATAAAGTGCAGTTCACTGAACGTGCGTACAACTCCTACGATTACCAGAGCAGCAACAACATGGAGAGAGCAAAATCGCCCAGCTCGAAAAATAGATTTTTGTTTGAAGCCCCCCCCCCCTGTTACCTTCCTCTAAGAATGCTTCTGCTCTCTTATGGTTGTTGCAGTTTACCAAGGGGGGGGGGGGGGGCGTCTTCTTTTGTTTCCAGTTGAATATCACCGTTTTTTTTTTGTCGCTACGGACTCACGAGTTACATAAGGATCGCCGACACCTCATAGCTTCGCAAGGAGTGTTTATTTTCATATGGAACTTACGGTTTCCAGCCTCGAAACTTAGGTTCCTGCGGCAACTCTTTCCTAAACTTCTGCGCATACATGATAGGCCCCAGTCCGTCGCACCGCAAGCAGGTAAAATGCAGACTGAACAACTATATTTAAAAATCCATAAAAATCAATTCAATGCGTATTGAACGTGTTCCGATATTAGAAACCTTCGCATCTCAGTAACGCCACGCACTCACAGTACCGTTCTCTTGCAAAAGCAAGTATAATTTTAAGGAGCATAGCCTATACTTAGCTAAATGTTCAGGCCCACAAAAAACCGCCACAAAAAATAAAACGCCAACAGGACTTGAAAAACCTTTAACAATCCGACCGCTCGCAATATAAGACATTTGCCTACTGAAGAGCAGAAATACCCGCTAAATGTAACAGTAAAGCCGCTAAGTTGGCAACACTCCAAGGCGTCGATCTCTATGACAAGTCCAGCACGATGGCCCGCTATGATAAAACGCGGGTAAGACAGACTGTTGCCCTGCGTTGCGCACTCACCATCATAGTATTCACGCATTTGCTTACTCGCTTTGTGCTTTTGTGCTTTTTGCTGCAAAATTAGGCAATATATTTGGCAGCAAAAATCGACGAGGGTCTTCCATTGATTTTTCTTTCTTTGACTAAAGAAGCAAGAAGTGACTGATTAATGCCGCATGCGGTCCCAGAAACATCGCGTGAAGCCAACATTATAGTCACCAAATGATCCCTTGCCAACATCGAACCGTTATTCACTGCTTCAACTTCACGAAGATGAGACCATTGCAAAACCTCATGTAAATGAAGGTTCCTCCGCGACACGAAGATATTGTTACGAAAGGGATAAGATGTCGGAACGCTGAACAACAAGACGACAAGGTAGGGAGCTCAGCTGGTCAACGGCAGCGCGTCCGGCACGAGAGTCTTTCTCCAACGTCTTTCTCCTTTACTTGTGTTCTAAACTTCATCTTCTTCTGTACTGTTACATTTTCCCCCTGGGCAGACGAAGCCCCCCGGGCGAGGTAGTTATTCGTTTCCACGAGAGTGACACGGCTTCATCCGGGCGACATGGGCAACTTCAGTTCTGACTGAACGACGACCACTTGCTGTCATACGTGCTAGTTGGTAGTTCCCTTCACTGACGCGTTCAAGCACAACGTAAGGGCCGGCGTAATGTGCCAACATTTTCTGGGCTAAACCACGCTTTCGGAGAGGTCGCCAAAGCCACACTAAATCTCCAGGGGCGTAAGACACATGGTTATGCCGGCTGTCGTACCGAGCTTTCGAACGCTCTTGCGAAGCGAGAATTCGCAAACGGGCGAGACGGCGAGTTTCTTCGGCTCGACGAAAAAGTTTCCGCGATGCACGGTTCATCATGGACGGAGTAAGGAAGAATAGTGTCTAGACAATACCAAGGAGGACAGGCATATAGCAGGAAGAACGGGCTGTATGTAGCCTGTAGTCTCATGGGTTGCAGTGTTGAATGCAAACGTTATAAATGGCAGTATAGTATCCCAATTCTTGTGGTCAGATGCGATGTACATAGATAGCATGTTTGTGAGTGTGCGGTTTGTGCGCTCCGTCAAGCCGTTGGTTTGAAGGTGATATGGTGTGGAATGCCTAAAATGTGACGCACACAAAGGAAGAAGCTCTTCCACAACATCTGCCATAAACTGGCGACCTCGGTCACTGATGATCACTCGCGGAGGTCCATGGCGGAGGATCACAGAACGGAGCAAGAACAGGGACACGTGGTGAGCGGTGGCTGAAGGAAGAGCTGCCGTTTCGCAGTAGCGGGTGAGGTAGTCGGCACAAACCACGATCCAACGATTTCCGTCGGATGACTTCGGGAAGGGACCCATAAGGTCGATTCCGATTTTCTCAAATGCGCCACGTGGTGGAGTCACAGGATGCAGCAGGCCCTGTGGCGTGGACGTAGGGCATTTGTGTCGTTGGCACTCAGTGCAGCTCGCCACATATCGCTCAGTCGTCTGGCGCATCTTTGGCCAATAAAACCGGTCGCGGGCACGATGGAGCGTTTTTGCAGAGCCCAGGTGACCGGAAGTGGGGTCGTCGTGCATGGCGCGTAAGATGCACGAGCGGTAGCTCTCGGGAACCACAAGCAGAAAATTCGTACCGGTGCTTGAGTAAGCCTTTTTGTACAAAAGGCCATCACGGAGACAAAATGGGCTGAAAGCAGTGGAATCCCGCGCCTCCGCAAGCAGGGGCTCGAGGGTTATATCGGTCTCTTGCGCAGTCCGCCGAGCCGAGGCGTCGGGAAACTCGGGCACGACGGAGGCGATGTAATGATCGAAATCACCAGAGTCACATTCGGTCGTAGGAAGAAGAAGACGTGAAAGACAGTCTGCATCGGCGTGTTTGCGGCCACTCTTGTACGAAACAGTGAAGTCGTACTCTTGCAGACGAAGGGCCCAGCGTGCTAGACGACCAGATGGATCACGAAGGTTGACAAGCCAACACAGGGCATGATGGTCCGTCACAACCATGAAATGGCGTCCATATAGGTAGCACCGAAACCGCTGAACAGCGAAAACTACAGCGAGACACTCCTGCTCCGTAACAGTTGTGGGCGATTTCTCTACCCGAGGGATGCGCACGACAAACACACAGTGAGCCGTATGACAAACATCTTTAATCTCACAGGGATCGTCGAAGTCGGTGTTAGTTCGTCGTCCAGGTGGCTGCGGGTCGTTTCCGTGGAGAGCGCCAGGAGCGAAGCAGGAGAGGATCAGGGTTGGTTGGTGGACCAAGAGAGAGCGACGGCGGCGCGTGGCTTCCTTTATAGCCCCCCCCCCCCGCGCGGGACCGGTTATCCCCGAACGAGCGGGGAGAGGGAAACAGGCACCGCGCAGGGGGCATTGGGATAGTGGCGCGGCCTTCGAATGCGCGGCGCGCACGAGCCTTACGGATACGTGGTGCAGGGCCCCACATCTTCCCCCCCCTCAGCGTCCGACCCGGGCTACGCCAACAGCCGGGCCATGTCCATGTCCGAGCCCGGGTCGGCGTAAAATAGGGAGGCTTGTCGCCTGGCTCTGGCGGGATGCCCTCTCAGCTGGTTCGTGTGACGGGAGAAGCAGCAGGCATGGCGGGACTGTTCCGACTGGTCCCTCTCCGGCAGCGGCCACATCCTCGGGGTCACAGCGCAGCTGGGCTCGGCCACGGATACGCCTGGCAGCGGCCCTGAGCTGCTGCTCTACATCGTTGACCCGTTTCCACGTGGCGCCGTGCTGGATGCACATTGCAGCAGGCGTTTCCGCCCCGGGCACACCTGGCTTCCTGAGGCCCGTACTCCAGGCCTGGGCAGCGGGCTCCAATCCAGACTCGTTGAAGACGGCCAGCATGGCCGCGCTGGTCACAATGATGGGCCACAAACCACTACAAACTAGGGGGGTACCCCCTGTTTATGTGGCCCCTCCTGGAACCATGCGCTGGGTGCGGTTTCCCGCCCCAGCGACGGTGGTTCATCTGCCTGCTGCAAAATCTTATCAGAATGCATTCTGAAAGAAGCAAAGACGTTAGACAAAGTAGTGCACTACCTTGGCCTTAGGTTATAGCGTCGGTTGCGAACCGGGTTGCTACCTGTACGCCTTACATTGGGGGAGATCGCTGCATCGCTTTGAGCTTCCCCCGCTTCGCAGTTATGGTCCTTGCGAAGGTGGTAAGCTTTCAAGTCTGCGACGTGCACCGGACCAGCGGTTTCACCGCTCGCCAACAACCGCAGCTGGTAGGTGAGTGGCGTAGTCCGTGCCGTAAATTCGAATGGTCCAACCCACTTGTGCTCTAGCGACGCGGCGAAACCACGCGCTGCGTTACAAAGCGGGTGCGTTCTTTTCAGTACCAAGTCGCCCGTGTTGAAAACGACGTGACGACGACCTTTGTTGTGCTGATCCGCTTGCTCCATGCACGCGACATCGAGGTTTTCACGAGCCGCGCGCTGCGCTGCCTCAAGGCGCTCGCGGAGCTTTGCGGCGTACTGTGTAAGCGGAGGGGGCGCGGGCCCCGCCGCGTCAAGTAGGGCATTCTCTAGCGGAAAAGCGATCTCTTTCCCAAAATTCAAGTAAGCAGGTGTCATACCCACTGACCTGTTCACGGTTGTTCTAGTGGCGAAAGCCAGTTCGGACAGCCGTGCGTCCCAATCTCTGTGCTGCTCGGTCGTCGCGACCAGCATACTCTTAACATTCCGATTCACTCTCTCGGTTATGTTGCTCTGAGCGTGGTAGGGACTCGTTTTCCTGTGGCGGATTTGAAGCGCCCGACAGGAATCAACAAAGTCTTTGCTTGTGAAATACGAGGCATTGTCTGTAATCAGGTCGGAAGGGAAACCGAAACTAGTGAATGTCTCCAACAGTTTCTCCCAAATCCGTTCTGACACAAGCTTCCTAAGGGGGAAAACCTCAACCCACTTGGAATAGTGGTCCGTTATTACCAGGATATATTGGTGTCCGCGCGCGGAGCGAGGGAGGGGTCCCATGATATCGCACGCGACCACTTGCCACGGATAGTTGCTAACTACCGGCTTCATCATGCCAGCGGGTTTCCCCGCCCGAGGCTTGGCTACCTGGCAAACAGGACATGTAACGGGCGTAACCCAGCACATCCTTTCTCATACCTGGCCAGGTCGCGACACGGCATAACTTGTCGTAAGTCTTATTGCCGCTGCCATGGCCTGCCAGCGCTGAGTCATGGAAGTACTGGAGGAATCGTTTCCGCAACTTCCTCGGGACCACGACTCGGAAGGGGGATGCAATCGCCTCTTCCTCGTCAAGTTGGGGGATGTAGCGGAGCAGTAAGCCATCATCGCCCAGTGGATACGCGTCGTACTTGCCCTCAGCGTTCCCGGTGCAAGCTGCACTACTCGCAAGCTCTGTCAGCACCCGCTGGCATAGACCGTCTGCTTTCTGGGCCTCAATTAGCTCTTCCCTACTGACCGCTACTCCCCAAGACAGATTTCTCTCTGCCTCGCTTCTTGGCAGGCGAGTAGTCGCCGCCACCAGCTGCTGCGCCTTCTCTCTCTCGCAGCACAGCGCGGCGACTCTGTCCGCCTCCTTTCTGTCTTAACTACGCAGGGCGCGACACTCGCGTCCGCCCTCTCCTCCTCTCCACTAGCGGTGACGCCGCTTTCAGCAGTGCTGGTCTGCGCCTCTTCTGCGCTTCTGCCAGCCTTCAACGGTGAGCGCGATAAAGCATCGGCCACCTTATTCGTGCTGCTCCGGCGGTACGCAATGGCGTACGCGTAACGTTGCAACGTCAGCGCCCATCTCTCGAGTCTGCCTGCGGGGTTTTTCAGCCTCTTTAACCACGAAAGTGCCTGGTGATCTGTCTGCACGGTGAAAACCGCTCCGTCTAGGTACATGTCGAACTTTGACAATGCGAACATTATCGCCAGGCATTCCTTTTCGGTCACGGAGTAATTCCGCTCCGCCGATGTGAGCGTGCGGCTAGCGAACGCAACAGGGCGCAGCTTGCCGCCGTGTTCCTGCAACAAAGCAGCTCCTACACCGGCATCACTAGCATCTCTCTGCAAGACAAACGGCTTGTTCAGGTCGGGGAGGCGCAAACTAGCGGTGTTCGCTATCGCGCGAGCCAAGGCAACAAAAGCGTCGTTCTGTTCCTTGCCCCAGACCCACTTCGAGCCTTTTCGCAACAGCTGGTTCAATGGCCTAGCGAGCTCTGAACAACTAGGGATGAATTGTCTGTAGAAGGCAACCATTCCCAAAAACCTCTGCAAGCTTTTCACGTCCGTCGGGCAGGGGTAGTTCAGAATTGCCTGCAGTTTGTCATCGTTCGGTCTCAAAGTGCCATCATCAACCACAAATCCCAAGAGGTTCACTCTCTTCGATGCCAACTGCACTTTCTTTGGGTTGATCGTTATACCCGCACGTCTCATTCTTTCAAGAACGGAATTGAAGTGAATGAGATGCTCTTCGAACGACTGTGAGAATATCACGACGTCGTCGAGGTACGCCATCGCGTAGTTGAACCTTGCATCGCCCAGCACGATGTCCATCAATCGCATGAACATGCTCGGTGCATTAGACAAACCAAATGGGAGTCGAGTAAATTCGAAGAGCCCGCGGTGACAGGTGAATGCGGTTTTCTGAATGTCACCTTCCGCCACCTCAATCTGCAGGTACCCTCTGCTTGCATTCAGGACTGTGAAGAACCTTGCGTTCCCTAACGCTTACATTACAGCCTCGATCGACTGGAAAGGGTACGCAACCGTAGGCGTCAGTGAGTTGAGCTTTCGATAATCAACACACAGCCTGACCGAACCATCTTTCTTTGGCGCTAGAACCACTGGGGACTTTATGAGGGTCTCACCGCGCCGGTATCTATCATTTCGTCAAGGGCGCTGTCGAGAAGCTGTCTCTTAGCGCGCTTAACGGCCGCGGGTTTCATCTGAAAGGGCGCGCATCACCCGTTTCGATCTCGTGCTGAAGCAAGTCGGTTCTGCCTGGTTTCTCTGTGAAGCAATCCGAAAACGGGAGTAAAGTTTCCACGAGCCTTCGGCGCTTACTACCGGTTCCTGAGAAGGACGCGATAATTGCTTCTAATGGGCTACCATTCAGTGTCGCGGGGGAGCCGTCTGCCACAAAAGCGTGGACGCTCGCTCGCTGAGCGACGCATTCCTGTTTGGGCGCGCTAACAAAGGGAATGAGGGGGGTGAAGGGGCTGTAGCGATAGCCGTTCTTCCCCAAGTCAAGCACAATGCCTTCGCTCGAAAGAAAATCTCTTCCCAGAATAACTGGTATGGCTAAGCCGGGCAGATAGACGAAGCGATGCCTCCGCTTCCTGCCGTCAAAACGCAGGACCAGACGTACCGCTCCCTCCGCTTTTGTCTTCTCTGCTGCTAAGCTCAAAGGGGTTTCGGCTGGCCTGACACGGATGTTACATCTACGGCAGGCTTCGAAAACATCATCACCGACCAATGACAGAGTTGAGCCCGTGTCAACGAGTGCCGAGTAGCTTTGACCAACTAACCGCACTAGCATAAAAGGGCTCGAGCGCGACAACATTCCTTGCGCTCTACAGGCGAGGGGGACAAAAGCCTCTGCGCCCCCGGGGCGGTCGCCCGGTGACGCGGCGTGGGAGTACATTTCCCATTTTCCGCCGTGGCTACCACGAAATTCTCCCGCCGATGGCGACAGGCTGGTGTTACCAATTATGGCCGCCGGCGGTCCGCGTTTCCCTGCATATGCCTTGCTTGACACTCTGGTGCCACGTGGCCCGGCTGGTTGCAATTCCAGCAAAGCCGATCGTTCACCTGCCGCGCGGTCGGGGGATGCCGCGTTCCACGAAGCGGCTGGGGACGTCTTTCCCCTCTCTCCGCGCCTGTGCGGATGTCGCTGGCGAGCCCAGCTCGACGCCGCTGCTCGAACGCGTACGGGTCAAGAGCGCGAGGAATCGCGGAGCCTTCCGCTGGCCTTTCCTGCCCTATCGTCATTACGTCTGCGCCTCTGGCGCGCGGCACGGAGTCTTGGCCTCCGGCCCAGGCGCATCGCGGCTCTAGCGATTCGGCTGGCCTGGGGGGTGGCTGGTAGCGCAATTCAGCGAGTAAATCCGCCTGTACTACCTTCGCTTCCTGTGCTAGGGCCTCGAGGTTTGCAAAACCACGTCCCCGCAAATACGGCTTGAAGCGCGGATGGCATTGCCTCATCACGCGCGTGACCTGTTCTAGATCGGTTGCCGTGGGATCTGCCCTCTTGTAGAGCTCCTGCATTGCGCGTACCTACTCGAGGAGGCTCTCCTCTGGGTGCTGTGTGTGCAACGCTAGCTCCTCAAGCATCCAGCGTTCGTAATCGGTCGGCAAGAACTCGGCGCGGAAGCGATCTGTGAAGTCTGCCATCGAATGGAAGGCCGGCTGGCAGCGTCTCCACCGCGCCGCGCTCTCAACAAGTGCCACGGGGATTACCTGCGCTAGCACCACGTCGTCTGGGGAACCCAGTGCCGTCTGATAATCCTCGAGCTCTTGCAAGAACTCGTGGATTGACTTCACGTCCGTGTAGCCGGAAAAGGAGGGAACCTCTACATTTATCCGTGAACGCGAGACTGTCGCCGCAGCTGTGGCTTGGTTGGCGCTAGCCACCGGACCGAGCTGACGGGTGAACACCGACAACACTTCGTTCATCTGCCTCATCAGGGCGGCCGCATCGGTAACCTGCGCAGACTCTACTGCATCCCTCACCTCACTTCCGGACGCACTGGCGTCCGAAACGGCGGCCCTATCTGGCACGTCTTTTCTTGGAGGCATTGCACTCAACAACTAAGGCCGGCCGGGTGCCGCAGAACTGCTGCACGCCACGACTACCACCTAGCCCGCGTCAGGAGGCTAGTCACAAAGGCTAAACACTTCATAAAACTAACATATGCACCAAAAAAATTAAAACACAAACCGCCCGACACTAAAAAACACACACATAACCCAAAACAAAATTAAAACACTTTACAAACACTACTATACTACACTCCGCGTCATCTGCACACACGATAGCCCTAAACTCAAAATGGCGTCGCGCCTAACATACAAAGGACCGGCCCGTCGTGTTGCCGTGCGCTGCCACGTTGGCAGAGAAATCGTCCACATGGGTGCTAATTCAGCCCCAGTTGGGTGCCAGTTGTGGGCGATTTCTCTACCCGAGGGATGCGCACGACTGACAAACATCTTTAATCTCACAGGGATCGTCGAAGTCGGTGCTAGGTCGTCGTCCGGGTGGCTGCGGGTCGTTTCCGTGGAGAGCGCCAGGAGCGAAGCAGGAACGAGGAGGCAGGGTTGGTTGGTGGACTAAGAGAGAGCGACGGCGGCGCGTGGCTTCCTTTATAGCCCCCCCCCCGCGCGGGACCGGTTATCCCCGAACGAGCGGGGAGAGGGAAACAGGCACCGCGCAGGGGGCATTGGGATAGTGGCGCGGCCTTCGAATGCGCGGCGCGCAGGAGCCTTACGGATACGTGGTGCAGGGCCCCACACAGTGTAGTTACGCTCAGGTTTGCTGAGGGAACGGCTTGCATACGCAATTACATGCTCGCCTGTTGTGGAACGTTGCACAAGCACAGCGCCAACACCAATCCCACTAGCATCAGTGTGGACTTCAGTCGGAGCGGAGGGGTTGAAGTGCCGTAGTATGGGATGTGACGTAAGCAGAAACTTTAGTTGGCGGAAAGACGCATCGCAATCTGAGGTCCAGTCGAAAGGGACCTCCTTTTGTAGAAGTGATGTCAGAGGGTAGGCGACGTCGGCAAACTTTGGGATGAATCGTCGAAAGTAGGAACACAGGCCTAGAAAACTGCGGAGCTCCTTTTGAGTCTGTGGTCGTTGGAATGCTGCAACTGCTGCAGTCTTCTGTGGATCTGGCCAAACTCCATCGCGGTCGACGAGATGCCCGAGTACCAGCGCTTAACGTTCACCAAAACGGCACTTTTTGGAATTCAGGACAAGGCCAGCCTTCTGTAGGCAATCTAAAACAACAGCGAGTCGCGTGTTATGTTCAGTAAAAGTCCGGCCAAAAATAACAACATCGTCTAAATAGCACATGGAGATTTCCCACTTGAGGCCACGAAGTATTGTGTCCATAAATCTTTCAAATGTGGCCGGCGCATTACATAGGCCGAAGGGCATCACGTTAAATTCAAATAGGCCGCCCGGCGTAGCAAATAGTTTTTTCCTTGTCAGCAGGGTCCATCGGAATCTGCCAATAACCCGATCGCAAATCAACTGAAGAGAAATAAGACGCGGAGAAAAGGCAATCTATGGCATCGTCGATGCGTGGGAGCGGGTACACATTCTTTTAGTGGTGGAGTTGAGGCGACGATAGTCAATGCAGAACCTCCATGTTCCGTCTTTTTTCTTCACCAATATCACGGCAGCAGCCCAAGGACTGGAGGATTCCCGTATTACGCCCCTGTTCAACATGTCGTGGACTTGCTCGGTGATGATCTTACGTTCTGATGGTGACACACGGTACGTCTTTTCACTGATAGGATGGGCAGATCCCGTGTCAATCGTGTGGCGTGCGCGCGGCAGCGGAAAACGTTGCGAGCCGTCGGACTGCGTGAAATCAAAGACGGATAGGTGCTGGGACAAGAGGTTCTTCAATATCTGTCGTTGTGAGGTGTTCAACGATGCGCTGATCATCGGAAGAAGCTTTTCGTCAGCAGGTTAGTTAGTAGCGGGGTTGCCTATGGTAGGAGTAACGACAGCTACACAGTTCGGGAGAGTTGCGCTACATGAAGCTAGTTTGGAGCCCGCTGGAAAAACAACTGGTTCCGATGAGCAATATATAGTCCACAGTCCGGTACGGCCCTCTTTCATGCGAACCAAACAATGAGGCACTAACGCATTTTTCTTTACGCACTGTAAATTAAGAGGCGCCACAGTAGCCTCAAAAGAGTCGTTAATAGCACGGGAGCAGGACACCTGGACACACACTGCTGAATGTGGCGGTATGACGACTTCATCATACACACACACACAAAACGCCTTCATAATTTGATGTCTCTTCCAAAAGTTCACGAGGAAGAGAACCACTAACACTTAGCTCTCCCGTCCGACAGTCAACTGTAGCGCCGCACATACGCAGGAAGTCAATTCCCAAGATTACGTCGTATGTAGATCGGGGCAGTACTGGAAACTCCGCCGGAAATACTGTGCCCCCCCAAGGAAACTTTAACGCTGCATACCCCAACCGGATACAATAACTCTCCAGTTACTCCATAAAAATTTGCAGTTTTGTCCCAAACAAACATAACTTTGTTCTTCAAAAGGTTCTTAAAATCTAAACTCATTACTGAAACGTAGCACCAGTGTCTACCAACGCCATCGTTGGCAAACCATCAACAATCACATTGGCCTTGTTCTTTAACATGCACACGGACGGAGGAATAATAGGTAGCAGCGCACATTGTCCAGTGACCTCACCTCCACTGGCCGCGTTGGCTAGTTTTCCTGCGTTGGTGGTGGAGATCGGCGCCGTGGAGACGGGGAGCGGCGCACACGAAATGACGGAGGTGGTGTCACACTACGATCAGACGCTGGCGAATGGCTGCGGTGCCCTTCGTTTTAAAAACGGCCCCTCCGGGAAGGATGTTCTGGCCGATAGTTGTCGATGTAGGGCTGGACGATGCGTCGGTTCGGTGTCGTCGGGGGATCCCGGAACGATGTGCGCCGATTGCAGTAGCGGGAAATGTGACCCGCGGCACCACACCGGTAGCACACTGGAAGAGGTCGCTCAAAAAGTGGCGTGTCAGCTGGTTCTTGCATGGTAGGCCGCGAAGAATATCCGGATGATGGTTCCGGTACGATGTAGTTGTCCGGCGGTCGGCGCGATGTACGACTGGAGTAAGAGCGAGGATCTCTACGCTGATGGCAAGAGAATTGTTGGAAATTCTCTTCAGGTCTTGGTCGCGGACTGTATAGGTCTTCGCGGCAGATAAAGTCGGTGACATTCGCGGACATCGGCGGGCACGCACCCACATAGGTTGGACGAGCATATACGTCTCCTCCGAAGCCATTGGGCCGGGCAAGCTGCACACGTCGTGACATCTTATCTCGAACAATTTCACGGATGTCGCACAGGAGGCTTTGAGATGGCGATTCCTCAATGCTAGCCACTGTAGTCACATTTGCGAGCCGTCCAAATTTCGGTGCAATGCGGCGAGTCTTTAGGGCCTCGAATGTTCGGCAGTGCCGGATAACGTCAGAGACCGAACTCAAGTTTTCCTTGGCAATGAGGAAGTGGTAGACATCTTCCGCAATGCTTTTGAGCAGATGGCCTACCTTATCATCTTCAGTCATCCTGCTGTCGACGGTCTTGCACAACATGAGTATGGCCTCTATGTAAGTGGTGCAAGTTTCTCCGGCTGGCTGGGCCCTCTGAGCAAGTGTCTGCTCGGCCTGTTTCTTCTTTGCAGCTAGGTCACCGAAACATTCCTTGATAGCTTCGACAAAACTTTCCCAAGTTGTCAGGGAGTCCTCGTGGTTCTCATACCACATCAAGGCGGTTTTCGTCAAAAAAGACTACAATGGCTAGTTTAGCCACTGAATCCCAGCGGTTCATAATGAGTGAGCCAGTCATCAACATCTTCCCCTGCTTGGCCAGCAAAGGGACGAGGCTCGCGAAACGGTAGCGTCGGATTCGTGGTGGTCGGCGGCGCATTGCGAGACGGGGGTAGAGGGCCCCCTGTTGATGTTCGGGGCTGCTCGGTAGTCTGCTGCATTCTTGTTGAAAAGGGTGGGAGACCAGCGAGGCGACGGCTCCGACGACGCTCCAGCGATTGAGGATGCGTCTTGAGGGTAGTCGTACCCAGCACCTGACCACCAATTTGTTACGAAGGGGATAAGACATCCGAGCGCTGAACAACAAGACGACAGGGTAGGGAGCTCAGCTGGTCAACGGCAGCGCGTCCGGCACGAGAGTCTTTTTCCAACGTCTTTCTCCTTTACTTGTGTTCTAAACTACATCTTCTTCGGTACTGTTACAATATAATCAAGTATTACGGCGAGGCAGAGCACGCTCCGCTAGAAGACCCCAAAACTCGGAGCTCGCAGATGAACCTACAGACGAAATTGTCGAATTGGACAAATAACTTACAGGTCTGCAGGAGCAGGTTCAATGTCTCTCCCAAAGGCGAGCCTTGCTTGCACGATCGTCTATTCGTCCTTCTGATCATCCTCTTACTACGTCTCAATCACCTGCTCACAGTTCGCTTGCCCCCTGTGAACCACAAGCACCTGCCACATTGTCTCCTGCGCAACTGCTCCGTTTCGTGACACAGCAACTGCAACAACTCACAAAGGTGCTAATTGCTAACCTTCCTCCAGTTTTCTAAACATGGATTCAACATTGAAGAGCAACAGCTACGTGTTGCAATGGAACTGCCGTGGTTTCGTCAACAAGGCAGGCGAGTTCCGTGCACGACTGCGCATTGGTAAACTTCCTGCGTGGGCAATGCTTTTACAAGAAACAAATTCTCTACCCCCGCTTTCCGGCTTCACTGCCTACTCTTGCCCGAGCATTCCAGACTGTCGATGCAGTGCTACGACCAAGACACCGGGCAAAGCGGCCATATATGTAGCCGACTGTTACGCCCAAACAGGTTTCACTGGCATCATGGTGCAACAAATGGCAAGAGGTAGTGGCTTTGCTAGTTCGCCTCCCCCTAACCGATATAATTCTTGTCTCGTGCTACATACGTCCGTACAGTGGTGGAGCACCTAAAATAGAGCTGAGATGGATTGCGCACCTTCGTTGCAAATACCCGGGATGTCCTGTTTTGGTTGGAGGGGACTTTAATGCCCCGCATTAAACTTGGGGTTATCCCTCTTCTACTGTGCGGGGAAGTGCAGTGTTGTACGCATTTACTGATGCATATTTTGTGCTCCTTAACTCCCCAGACACCGCAACATTACGTTGGGATGGTCCCCGTTCACCGCCTTCCTCTCCAGACCTCACATGGTGGTGTGGTGCACGTACTGTTTCATGGGATCGAGAACTCGACTTTTGGGGTAGTGGCCATTATCCATTACTCATTGGTTCAGACCCAAAGTACCAGCGCCGCCGTAGACGCTGCTGCTTGGTCACAGAGTGGGATTTGTTCAGAACTCTACTCAACAACACCCTGCTCACAACTGTGGATCCACAGGAAACTTTACCCACTGCACTGCAAGCTGCAACTCATTCCAGTTGCGTAGAGGAAAGCAAACCGCCTCCGGATCTACACCTTCTTCGGTTATAGGCGGCTCGTCGCATGGCGGAATTGGCGTTTATTAGAGAACTACCTTTTGAACGCCGAGACACACTACACCAGCTAACAGCAGCGGCACGCCGACATGAGAAGCGCCTTTCTCGTCAGCGATGGCAAGACTGGTGCGCATCTCTAAATGCAACGTCTACTACTCGATGAATATGGCGCACATTCCGGTCCATGGAAATCGGCAGGTGTTCAAAGGACCCCGCAGGCAATGCCTGTCTAGTATCTGGACAGTCTCCAAGGCAGTTTGCATCAGTGATGGTCAGGAATTTATTTCCGGATTTCGACCACATTCCACCTCCGTTCATCAGCCAGAATAATCTCCCGTCAGAAGCGGGCTCACCTCCAAGCAAAGAGGACCTTGAAGGTATTGAAAAACATTTCACATGGCCGAGTTTATTACAGCTATTGACCAAACGAAATCGTGCAAAGCTCCGGGGCCGGATGGCCTGTCATACGAAGTATTTAAAAATACTGACCAACCAGCTCTAGAGTGGCTGCTTGAGGCCCTGAATACAATTTGGACCTCTGGAGATCTCCCGACCCCTTGGAAACATGCTGAGGTGGTGCCAATCTCTAAGCCCGAGAAGCCTCCCACTAAGTTAAGCAACCTTCGCCCAATAGCGCTTACGTCCACACTTTGCAAGCTACTAGAACGCATGTTAGCTATGCGCCTGTCATGGTGGCTTGAAAGATACAACTGGTACCATCCAGCTCAGATTGGCTTTCGCTCTCGTTTGGGAACTGAAGGTGGGTGGAACACCTTTCAAGTATAGTACTATTAAGAGGAAGATCCCGCAAAATCCGGACCATTTTAACAATGGACGTCCACAAGGCCTACGACAATGTCAGCCACTCAGCGATTCGAGCCATTCTACGCTGGCTACGTTTCCCACCTAGAGTATGTAACTTTGTTAGATCATTCTTAGAAGACCGTTCTATTTCCATATGGATTGGTAAAGAAAGTGTTGGACACTTCGGCGTAAAGAGGGGTGTGCCTCGAGGATCCGTGCTAGCACAAATACTATTTAACATGGCGCTCCTACCTTTGGCCTGGCAACTAGCAAACATTCCGGACATATTTTATCTGATGTATACAGACGACGTCACAGTATGGTCACTACACACAGATCTAATACCGGTTTCCATTGGGCGAACAGGAGCAAGGGCAACGAGCAGCCAGAGCAGCCCACAAGAGCGCTGGGAACGCGCGTTCTCGTCTCCCTAACGGAACATTCACGCTGCTCGGAGAGCAGCGCAGCGAGGGGGAGCACGTAACGTCAGGCGTCATGTGATCAAACTTTTCCCGCGCTCACGTCGCCCGTATCCGCCGGCCGAACGCCGCCGCTGCCGTCTTCCGCCATGTTTCTCTACCGTCCTGCTCGGGCTCCGGGCGAATGACCAGAAGTGACGTCAAAAGGTCACGTGGCTTCCTCAGTTCTCCCTGTACTCCGCCGCTGGCGACGGAGCACCGAGGACTGCTCTAGGCTGCTCTCGGGACCCCAAAAGCGCGCCTCCTCTGCCAATGGAACACAATGCTACTGCTCCTGTTCGACCACTGGTAGGCGCCGAACCTCGCGAGAGCACTTTGAGTGCAGCTAAAAGTGCTCCTGTTCGCCCAATGGAAACCGGTATAAGCCGCCAAGAATTAGGCCTTCAGACTGTTCTTGACAAGACATCTTAGTGGTGCACGAAAATTGGCCTAGCCCTCTCAGTAGAAACGACAAACTTTATGTCTGTCACAAACTGATGGGGTAGACGCAGGCTTTTACAAGCACCATTACAGTTGTGATTGAACGGGCATCTGCTCACTACCACTTCGTCGATGCGAGTCCTTGGTGTCGAACTGGACAATTCTGGTCAGCAGCGCCATGGGTTCGATCTGCACGACAGAAGGCCGCTAATACACTGCACCTATTTCGGCGCATAGCCCAGAAAACTGGCGGCGCTTGCAGCAACATGGCTCGAACGTTAGTGCGTTCTGTATTACAGCATTGGCTTGTCTATGAATATGTTTCAACGTCTCACTTAAAGAGATTGGGACCGCTTGGAAGCAGTCAATAGAGAGGCAATGCAAGCCATAACTGGCGTCCCTCGCCTGTCATTCGTTCCCACTCTCCAAGCGGAGGCCCAGCTGAACGCCATTGATGAGCTCGCCGATCAGCGTCGTGCAGCGCGCTACCTGAAGCGTGAAGCTATTCCTGCAGCGTCTGCATTAGCGCATTATTTTGATTCGTCTTGTACGTTGCTTGAAGCAACGCCTTCGGAACCTCCATGGAATCGGACAGAGATGACAAACAACCATCCGCTACGAGAAAAGGGCCGAGTTCAACATTCGGTACAGGAAGCGGAGCCAGATCATTACACAGACACTACAGGCGCACTTCAAGCTTATGTAAACGCAAGCACTGACTATGAGATTTTACATACTACTCTCATTTGTCCATTGCTTCCTGAAATACGCCACATATGTTCATATAAAACAGAAGCAACGCATCTTCCTTCTCTATAGCAGAGCTCGTTGCCATTCGCGACGGTTTGTCTATATTAGCAGACAGCCTATATGCTGCACCTCCAACCATTTTGACCTTGCATACAGAATCCAGCCAAGCAGTCCGAGCATTACGGAGTATAGCTAATACATTCGACATCATCAACGATATCTGCAATATTGTGCAAACATATCCTTGCCCTGTGCGTGTGGTGTGGGCTCCCCGCACGACGCTCCGTCTCACAGAAACTGATGATGCGTCTTGTTCCCAGAGAGTAACATATCCTCTGCCTATGTTAAAGTTGTCCTCATGAGATGCCGTAGTGCCTGCAAAAGAATTTCTTCGCCCCTCCACGCGTGCTTTAATTCCACCGTGTGGATCAAACTTTCCCGGCGATTTAACTCACCGTGAGGAGGTGGCGCTGAGAAGAATCCGCGTGGGTGCTGCCTTAACGCCTGCTGTAAAATCTTCCTGGACCACCCAGACTGCTCCCATGAACTGCCCTTTCTGCCCAGCCCCTGCTATGGAGGCCACACTAGACCACTTCCTAACAACTTGTCCTGGTCTTCGCGTGGCCCGCAAGGCACACCTTAGAAGCCACTGTTACCCCCCTACCAGACTGCCCGACACAGGGGTATGGACACATAGCCCACACCACGGAGGGCTGTTGGCATTCATTGCTGCCACAGGCCTGTATCAATATATTTAAACCCTTATGCCGAAGGGCGAACTTGCACAATAAAAAAGAAGACTGATTAATAAATTACCGGAAGCACTTCAGTCTACAGCATTTGTCACCTCTTTTGACTAGTATCTTCTACATCTAATAAATCAGATGTAGAAGATAACGCGCGAATTCAAGTTCCTAACCTGAGCAGAATGTACAAAAACGACTAATGCATACACACACAAAACTTACTATTTGCTCAGAGGTTTCAGCACACTGTGGTAACGGGTAATCGGGCATTCTTACTTGCCAATGTATTTAACCTGTAACGATGGACATATTATTTGTGCCCCGATGAACCTCTCACCTTCCCCACCTATGGCGGACGAGGCCCACATTTACAAGAACATTCTGAAGTAATACTATAAGCAACTTAAACTCTCATTGGAGACATTTTCTCCGGTCCTTACTGCCCCCTGATCTTACGCAACACGGAACGTCTTCTTTTCGCCTGTCCCACAGGCATTCGTTCTCCACTCTCCCCTAATTCACCTCCTCCTTAATACTGATTACGGCTGGCTTCGGCGGCCCACATCGACCAGCTGGTTCGAGTCCGGTTAGCGGAATAGCATTTATGGAGTTTTTATTGGACGTTAAATAAAGTTGTTTTTCTCTCTCAAACACAGTACTTTCAAGGAAACCGCGCGACCTGTCATTCGCTACGAAGTGCGTTAGTGCTGTCATCGAGCGCGCTGCGTGACTACTATGCTCAAGGGAATAATGCGGAGCGTCAATTGGGGGCGCGTCCTGTTGCTACTAGGGAATTTATTGTTTTCTCCTTGCGCTTGAAAACTTGTGCTTCAGTCATTGTTCTTGTGAGAATCTGAGGTGTACTTGCTCTATATCGTGCTGCAGTTTTTATTCGGTTAATAAAATTGCCTCAACATTATTGTGCGGCTGGCAGAAAAACAAGCGAGTAAATCTAAGTTCGCCACATGCAAACTGAGAGCTGTTCACGGTCACCTAGCTGGCCTAGTCTGCAGTATTTGTTTCTTTCGAGGAAGAAACAAATCAGCAAAAACTAATTAGCTAAGATTTGAACTTTGTCTTGATGAGTGAAGAGTCCACATTAACGTTGTATGTCTTGGAAAACGGCTAGCTACACTTTAAAAAACGGATAAAATTCCAATTAAGACAGGTGTTAGGCAAGGAAACACGGTCTCCCCAGTGCTATTTACAGCTTGCTAAGGGAGTTTACTGGAAGGCATGAAATGGCAGCGGTTAGGCATCAGGGTCGATGGAAAATATCTACGCAATCTGCGATTCGCTGTTGACATTGCCTTGTTAAGTAACTCAGGGGACCAACTGCAACTATTGATAAATGATCTAGACAGGAGGAGCAGAACGGTAGGCATAAAGATTAATATGCAGAACAGTAAGGTAATAATGAAGAGCCTGGGAAAAGAACAGCAGTTTAAAATAGGTAGCGAAACGTTGGGATTGGTTAGCGAATATGTCAACTTATAGGACAGGTAGTGACCACTGATCGGGATCACGAAAGGGAAATAACTAGAAGAATAAGATTGGAATGAAGCGCATTTGGAAGATGCTCAAACATTATGACTAGCAGCTTACCGGTATCACTCAAAAGCAAGGTGTATAACAGTTGCATCCTACCGGTACTCACCTATGGGGCCGAAGCATGGAAGTTAACGAAAAGGCTTCGACTTAAGTTGAGGTCTACGCAGAGGGCCATGGAATGAAAAATGGTAGGTGTAACGTTAAGACATCGGAAGCATGCAGAGTGGGTCAGAGAAATAACTCATGTTACTGACATTCAAGTCGAAATTAAGAAGCAATGGGCATGGGCAGGACATGTAGTGCGAAGAGAGGGTAACCGATGGTCGCTTAGGGTAACAAACTGAATTCCAAAGGAAGGAAAGCTTGGCAGGGGGCGGCAGAAAGTTAGGTGGGCGGATGAAATTAAGAAATTCGCAGGGGTCAAGTGGATGCAGCTCGCACAGGACCGGGTTGACTGGAGAAAAATGGGAGAGGCCTTCGCTCTGCAGTGCATATAGTCTGGTTGCTGCTACAGCTGCTGCTGCTGCTGATGTTGATAATGACACTTTTGCATGAGGCTAGAGTTTCCATTAGGCATCTCTTGCCGGCCGAAAATGATAACTGTTGCAATAAAAGAGCTTCCTCGGGACAGCGGCTTTGCTTCAAAGTCCTGGCACGCGTACCAGGCAACCAAATCCGCTTTTCTCAGCTGCTCTGTCTCCGGTGAAGCTTTGTGTGCGCACTGAGCGAGTAATATAAGGTAGCTGGTAACAGAACAACGTTCTTTCAATGCCAATGAATGAAGCTTTGTAAATTATAGCTTGATGGAAACTACGCAGTCAGCCGTTTATCGAGGTGCCAGTAAGACAGTAACCAAGCAGTTGGGTCACTTTTTCCTTTACTAACTTTCGCGAACGAAAACAATTCTGCAAGTTGTGGTCACAGAAAAACTGCCGCCCCCCCCCCCCCCAAAAAAAAAAAAAAAAAAAAAGAACACAGACTATGATACAGGGAGCATTCCCAGCAGAAATAACCGCTGGCCAAGCGCAGTCAGGCAAAAAGGTCGATCGGTGCGAGCAAGCATAATGCGGAAGCAGGTGTGCGCTAAGCGCGAGGCAGCGGCCGCGGTTGAAAGGAAATAAATATGCGGTCGCGACTAAATAATATTAGCACAAGTGACTAACGACTAGAACGGTGATGTAGATCACCACGTGGAGTTGCAGTTCGCCGACATGCCTAACGGGCTGTTGTCATTTTTGCAGCACATGCAGGAAGGGGATGGCAGAAATACCAAGCGTGTCTCCGAACGAGCGCCGAACCTTCAGCGCCACGAGTTGTCATTCAGGCAGTCCGGTGATCCGCCACGAGTGCTAATCTTTGTTACTCGCGACTTGCGTGACCGTCAGGTTTATTACAATGGGCCCGATAGTATTCACACACGTAAGGTTAGAAGACTGGAACGAGCAACGTAGGGTGTACAAACATCTTTCGTGTCTATCTCCCGTCAAGCTATTTGTTTCAATGACGAATTCTTTGCATCTGAGCACTCGCGCGGATGTGTGATAATACTTTTACGAGGCGCTCCTTAGCGGTGTAGAGTCACACTCCACTGTCAGGACAACCACTTGAAGACCAGCGCACACAGCAAGACTCCAGCTCTAACTTCAGCGTCGTCGTTCGAGACAGCACCCAAAACGTCTTTATCGTCTCTCGACGTCTCTAAATTGTGGTTGATGACCGAAGGAGGTCGTGAACCACTTTGCCGTGAATGAAGTAAGATTTATCGAACAATTAACAGACATGTCTTTTCGTTATCTCCATGTGAATGCGCTGTCTGCCATGAACAAAACTGCTCATCTTGAGTACCTGTTTAACAAATTAGAAAAGGTTGAGGTCTTTATGATTACGGAAACCTGGCACTCCAGTGATGAAGAAGTAATTAATATGCCCGTGTACACCTCGTGCTTCATGAATCGATCCTTAAATCGAGGTTGCGGTGTTTGTGCTTTAGTAAAAAAGTGCATAAATTGTTACTTAGTGCCAAGAGTTTGTTGCCTCACTTCTGTCTACGAAATGGTTTGCTCAAATGTTGACCACATGCACTGTTATCGCGGTGATGGCCGCTGATAGCCCTGCTGATGGCCGCTGAGCGCAATTCCTTTCCTTCATGGACATATCTTTTTTTAATTTTGTGGACACTAACAACTTCAGTGTCATTTTAGGCGGAGATTTTAATGTAAACCTGCTTTCCGATAGCAGCACAGCAACAAATTTTATTTTACTGCTCTCCGAAAATGGATGCGTACACACAATTGGAACACTTACAAGAGTTGCTATTGAAACAGAATAACTCATTGACCTTTTTATTCCCCTTTCCCGATACT